>NC_083338.1:38462261-39072640 GCF_019175385.1 Lycium barbarum
GATTCGGCAACCCCTCGGACAGAAACCCTCATACCTCCAGAATCGGCCAGACAAACTCCAAGATTAGCTAGCTGGTGCATATCACGTACCATTTCTCTCTTTTCTGGTTGCATATCTGTCAAGCTGCCCATAGACTTACGGATGAGTGCATCTGCTACAACATTGGCTTTCCCATGATGATATAAAATGTCAACATCATAATCTTTCAACAACTCTAGCCACCTCTTCTGCCGCAAATTCAGCTCCTTTTGCTTAAAGATGTATTGGAGGCTTTTGTGGTCCGTATAAATATCAACATGAACCCCATATAAGTAGTGCCACCAGATCTTCAAAGCATGAATTACCGCTGCTAATTCCAGGTCATGAGTAGGATAATTCCTTTCGTACTGTCTGAGCTGCCGGGAGGCATAGGCTATAACTCGACCATGTTGCATTAATACACAACCTATCCCAACACCGGAAGCATCACAATAAATGACATACCCGTCTGGCCCCTCGGGGAGAGTCAGAACTGGAGTTGTAATCAACTTTTCCTTCAGCAACTGGAAGCTTCGGTCCACTGGAACTGGGCTACCTTCTGAGTCAGCTTCATTAACGGTGCTGCAATCGAAGCAAAATTCTCCAGTAATCTCCTGTAATACCCTGCTAATCCCAGAAAGATACGTACCTCAGTAGGCATCATAGGCCTAGGCTAATTATTTATGGCCTCGATCTGCTGTGTATCAACCCGAATACCATCTGCTCCGACGATATGCCCCAAAAATGCCACTGAAGTCAACCAGAATTCACATTTGGAGAACTTAGCATATAATTTCTGCTGCGGAGTGTTCCGAGTACTGTCCTCAGATGATCTGAATGCTCCTCCTCTGATCGTGAATATACCAGAATATCATCAATAAATACAATCACAAACATGTTTAGGAACGGCCTGAATACCCGATTCATCAAGTCCATAAACACTGCTGGGGCGTTGGTCAGCCCAAAAGATATCACTCTAAACTCATATTGCCCATATCGGGTCCTGAACGCAGTCTTTGGAAGATCTGCCTCTCTTACCCGTACCTGGTTATAGCCCGAGCGCAAATCTATCTTCGAGAAATACTTAGCACGCTGCAACCGGTCAAATAAATCATCAATCCGGGGGAGGGGATATTTATTCTTTATGGTCACCTTATTCAACTGCCTATAATCAATGCACATCCGTAGCGACCCATCTTTCTTCCTCAGGAACAGTACCGGTGATCCCTAAGGTGATGTACTGGGTCTGATGAAGCCTTTCTCTAATAAATCCTTCAGCTGCTCCATCAATTCCTTCAGTTCTGCAGGTGCCATTCTGTAAGGAGGAATAGATATAGGCTGGGTATCTGGCAGCACATCTATAGTAAACTCTATTTCCCGTTTAGGAGGAAGGCCTGGAAGCTCATCCAGAAATACATCTGGAAATTCATTGACTACTGGAACTGACTGGAGAGTAGGTGCTTCCGCTTTAATATCATGCACGCGAACCAGATGATAAATATACCCCTTCTGAATCATCTTCCTGGCCTTGAGGTATGAAATAAACTTACCCCTCGGCGATGCTGTATTTCCTGCCCATTCTATAACTGGTTCCCTTGGAAATTTGAAGCGGACTACCTTCTTCTGACAGTCGACGTTGGCATAACAAGAGGCTAACCAATCCATGCCCATAATAACATCGAATTCTGTCATATCCAGCTCTATCAAATCGGCTTTAGTGCAACGACCACATATAATTACTGAACAATCTCTATATACCTGCCTTGCTATAACAGAATCCCCGACCGGTGTAGCTACCTCGAACGGTTCTATCGGTTCAGGTTTTATCCCAATTCTACTAGCAACAAGGGGAGAAATATACGACAAGGTAGAGCCCGGATCTATCAATGCATACACATCTCGGGAAAAGATCAATAGTATACATGTAACCACATTTGGTGACGCCTCCTGATCCTGCCGGCTGGCCAAGGCATATATGAGGTTCGAGGGACCGCTAGAATCAGAAACTCCACAACGACCTCTACCGCGGCCTGCTGGTGTTGGCATACCTCGCCCCATAGGGCGCATAGCTGCAGAAGTGGAAGACGAACCAGCAACTGACCCCGTAGGCTGAGCTGCACCACCGGAACTACTCGCTAACGGGAAATATCTCATAATATGGCCTTGACGGCCACAAGAAAAACAGGCACCCGTAGCATGATAACACTCCCCTGGGTGAGACCTCCCACAATGAGAACACCGAGGCATGGGTGGCCTTGACTGACTGGAACCTCTGCTCACCTGCGAACCCGAAGCTCTGGAACTCTGGCCTGCTCCTGAGTGCCCTGCACCATCGAATCGTCTACCCGTGGACTGTGGATGTGTACTCCGTCCTGGCTGAGAAGGATATCTGCTATACTGTTGCTGAGGCTGCCCACCTCAAAACTCCCCGGAATAACCAGTTGATCTAGCCCTCTTGGGCTGACCCCTATCACCATCTCTATCGAGCTGGCTTCATATCGGTTGCGTGATGTAGCTATCAATTGGTATGCGTCTTGGGAGCTGTCTAGAGGCGAGGGTGATCCTCCAGCGGTGTGGGATGAGTTTACAGCAGCCTTTCTCGGCCACTTTCTGCCTCCAAAGATGCGGCGAGCGAGGGTTGACAGATTCTTACATCTGAGACAGAGAGGCAAAAGCGTTCGAGAGTATAGCCTAGAGTTTGACTCTCTGGCCAGATATGCGCCCACCATTGTAGCTGATATGGCTGGCAGGATGCATCGATACGTGATGGGGTTGGATCGTTATTTGGCTGATAGCTCTATGGCGGTGGCATCCCAGCCTGGGATGGATATTGCTCGGGTGCAGGCATATGCACAAGGAATGGAGGATCGACACTTTTGTCACGACCCAACCCCGTGGGCCGTGACTAGTGCCCGAGCTGGGCACCTATACACACTCATTTACCAGAATCGACATACAAATGACTTATTCAGATACGAAGATCAGACATCGTCTCAGGCGGTCGCGTATAAACAAATGTAGTACTCAGAAGCCGGCAAGGCTGTCGTGAAACATGTCACCCAAAAAATATATGCATATATGTATACATACAAGCCGTTAAGGCTGTCACAGCAAGTGGGACCGCTTAAGACATAAGTCACACAGACATAACTGAACAGTAACTACTCACAACCCACATGCATGTCTACGGGCCTCTAATAAAGAAAACAGAATCACATGACGGGACAGGGCCCCGCCGTACCCCTGAACATATACATACATATATACAATGGAAGAGTCTATACCAGAATGTAGGGTCCAGAACAAGGGGAGCACTCCAAAACAACAGAATAGGTGTCCTAAGCTGACGGGTCACCGGATCGAGCGTCTGTACCTGCGGGCATGAAACGCAGCCCCCGGAGAAAGGGGGTCAGTACGAAATAGGTACTGAGTATGTAAAGCATGAAATACAATAATCAGGATCATAACTGAAATAAGAAGTACGGAAAACAGGTACAAGATCAGTATATCAAACGCTTGCTTTTGAAACACAAATAATGCATATCAAAATCATGTATAGGGCTCAGGAACGTGGTCGCCCCTCCCGACATTGGCGCCACAGCACATCATACTCCAGAAGATTTCATATCCCCGTAACGTCTCTGTGACACATCATAGCAACATAACACATCATCACACCATAACATATATAAACGGTACCCGGCCCGCTAGTGGGGGACTCGGGGAACCGTAACACATCATACTGCCGAATATATCATAGTGCGCACGATGACAAAACCCGCCCGGGACTCGGCAAAAGATGTAATAACAATATGCATGAGCAGAGTAGTGAGAAACCATATGCAATTTAAAAACATTATTATTTTAGACTCAGCAAATAAGTAAACTAACCAACACTCGCGGGTTAAGGCGATAATTATGTGAAATCCTTTCAAAAGACGTTAGAGTTATACAAAGGTAAGTCTCGGGGACCACGGACAAGTAGCAACCCAATCCGAACACGCCTACGAAAGTTACAAATGTAATTGGCTTTAGAACTCCCTAAGAACGTATCGGACCGATCCGAGCTCGTCCAAGAAAGTTAGAGACATTATTCGAAATAAGACCTTTAAGAACAAAAATTCTGTATACACGTTCTTTATCCAATTATACAAAAGACCTAAGGACCATAGTTCGACTATATTAGGAGTGTAACATCAAGAAGTGAATAAGAATCGTCGAGATGCTCGGATATTATGAAAGGAGTTACCCCGAGGTTTGTATCAATTCTTATTTACATCTAAGGCATGCCAAAAGAGATAAAGGGTATGCTTTACATACCTTGCCCACTTCCTAAGCTAATCCCAACTCAAGTCTCGAGTTCCCCAAGATCTACAATAACGCCATTAAATACCAAACATTAGCTAGAAGTACTTAGGAATTCAATCCTAAGCTAGCACTTGTCTATAGAAATTTGGGCAGCATTTCCCCTGTAAATTCAACAACCCCGAGAATTCAACTCGGCCAAATCATCAACAACAATACCAACAATCATATTAACAACATCAACAATTAATTCAAAACACATTCTAACATTAGCAACTCCATTTTACATAACTCGACGGCATTCCATCTACATTCACTTCAACTACTTACAATCAAGCTAACACCAATGCTCGCACACTCAAATACTATTCCGAAACCATTAAAACAAAACTCAAGAACACTTCAAACAATTCGCACAATATTCAAAATAATCTAACCAATATGTTACCCTACCCGAAAACTTTCAAGTCCACGAGGAACAACCACAACACATTTCCTTCTTTCAAATTCATGAACTACACCAACAATTCACACAGTAACAACATTATTTTCCATAAATACAAGAAGACTACATTCAAATCACATTGGCTTCTAAAACAACCCACAACAATTTTAACTTCAATTTGAATTATTAAACTCTCATTTTCATCATAGAATCCATGACGACAACAACCAAAATACTAGACAAAATTAGTTCATTCCTTACCATACAAAGTAGCCCATATTCGGCCACCACCCTAACACACAAATTTCATGGTTTTCATCCATTTCCACTCACTACAACATGTACAAAACATTCATAACATATGAAAAAGAGGATTAAACCTTACCTTTCTTCACTACACTTCTCAACTTGGCTAGGGTGGTAAGGTGCACAAATAAGTATTTTGCTTGCTCCAACAACTACTTCACATTAAAGAGGACCTTCCAATTGGTTGAATTGCTAGAATAAGATAATTTTTTTGATCAAATTTTCCCAAGTCCTTGTTCAGCTATGCCATGGCCGAATGGCTTCTCTTATTTTTCTCCAAGGTTCTTGAATTTTCTAAGGGATAAAGATGAAGAATATAATAGGGAGTCATCTAATATACACATATATTATGCATCCATGTGGGCCAAGGTCCACACCATATTGCACGGCCACTTGGCCCTTTTTTGTTCAAGAATTATAAGTTTCCATAAATCACATTTTAACCCCAAATTTTCCTTAATGTTTCCATGAGCCACCTTGTGAATTTCCCTTTTTACCCCTAGCCTTTCTTAATATTTACACATCAAAAAAATTTCATAAATAACTTTTGTATTAAACAAGATCAAAATATAGCCTTACCCTTAACTTATCGCAATTATCTTGAATTATCCGAATGTACAAAATACGGGATATAACATACCTTACCCTACCAAGGCTTCAGGGTCATATCTACCTTGCCCTATCAAGGCGTCAGGGTTATCCGTACCATCTGCAGAGGTGTGCGCGCATTACATAATCATATACATACTTACTCTACCCGACCTTATAAGCTCGGGGTTCCATAATCGTCATACATAGATACATATACATAATAGCTCATAAGCATCTTTATTATTATCATCGTCATCGTTATCGTCATAGCCATTACCATTATAGTCGTCATCAACATCATTACCACTATTATCGTCATTCATAGCGTCTTTCTTTATGGGCCTACTCGTCATAAGAGGAACTTAGCACAATCGTAGCATATCAAGAATCGTGATCTTGCTAGCTCGGAAGGTCGAATCATTTGAAAGACATTGTAGACTTATGGAAGATTTAGGTAATTGGCCAAAGAACCATGCCTTATGAAAGAAGGGTTAGCCTTACATACCTTTCCGTTCAACTATTTACCACTTGCATGTTCACCTTCAACGCTCGTGTTTCTACCTTCATTAAAGTCATACTATCATAAGAAATCGATTGCTAGCTTTCATGACTAAAACTAGAGAAAATCGGACAACATCTTCTTTATTTATACGACATTCCTCCATAGCGTATATCAACTCCCAAACATCAATAATACATTCACAACACTATAACAATAGTCATTATCCATTCACATTATCCACATTTCTCAATTCACTTTCAATTACTCATATCCATGGCTATAACACACGACTACGTTCATTCACATACATTGCCTACCCCATGTTCTCAACATCATTTATAACATATTTATATCACAACACATCAAGAATCATGACTCAATTCAAGCTATCACTCAAAATGACACTATTCCACATTCATGACCCATGTTTTCTATACCCTTCTACAATCCAAGTATTTAAACTCTTAAATACCTCAAACAGCATATAAATTCCATAAATATTACCTTAGATGTTGTAGGAAGAAGCCTTGGTTAATAATACTCCACTTGAGCAAAAATCCTAGTTCATCCCCAATGAGATTTCCTGACTTGAATGATCTCCAATGGGTTTCCTTACACTTGATTCACTTGGTTTATGTTGTGGATCACTAATAATCCTTGAATTCTTATGGAATATATATAGAGAGATGTTTTAGAGAGAAGGGGTGTGATGTAGAAGTGAAATGAAATAAACCTTGACTCCCTTATTTAATGAACAAAACAGTCCCCGACCGTATATATGGACCAACATATGGTCCGTACAATTTATACGGGCCGTATGTTTGGCCGTATGTTTGGTCCAGAAAGGCAGGCTACTCTGGGATGATTATATGGTCCTAAACATACGGACCGTATAATTTATTCGGCCAGTATGTTTGGCCGTATAATCCCAGTGATTCCGAAGCTCGTTTCGTCGACTCGTTTGATCTCCAATCCTTATGGAACCTTCTTAGCACTTGTTCAACACCTCAATACCAATCTAAGGGACGTTGTCACTCTTATCCAAGACATCTTTAAGTCCTCGTTAACTCGTTACTCGTAATTCCTCGCTGATACATATCATATGCCTTGCCTTCTCTTGACAACTTTCTTGTTTAACATCGGATGCCTTTGAAATCTCACTTAGGGTCATCAAATGTCATTTATTACTCATTGAGGTACCGTATGCTCGTACTATTCACTAGTCTATTTACTTGCGCACCGACGGAAGATTTTCGAGGTGTAACAGTGTCACACCCCGACCTTCCTAGGGTGTGATGGGCACCCGACCCTTACTTAGGGCCGAGCGAACCCTCAGACTCTTACTGCACATAAAATCACGTCAAACTTTTTAAATCAAATAAGATAAAATATATAGTAATTTTTTTTTTCAGAAATATTCTTTCTCGTAACTTCCAAGCCGAACAAATCTATAATCATACAAAATTCAGTACATAACACAGACCGACATATCGGCTGACAGAGTCGCTTACAGACTGACAACCAATACCCACGACGCTGTCTGCAAAGTCTCTAACACAATTCCAGAAATCATAACAAACAAACTCTGACTTGGCAGCCCTCCGGGTGAATGGGGCTTGCCATCTTCGCTGGAACATCTTCTATAATAACTTCAGCTCATCTGGGAGTACCTGCGCGGCATGAAATGCAGCCCCCGAAGAAAGGGGGTCAGTACGGAATATGTACTGAGTATGTAAAGCATGCATCACAAAGAAGCAGACAGAACTAACAAACCAATACGGTATTCAGAGTACCAGACGCTTATTACTTTTCAGACACAAGACATACATACCCGTCTCACATATCAGCGAATATACAGAAAGTAAGGGCGTTAACCATAGTACCAAAGTACTTATTCTACAATTACAGATCGCATGTCCGAAGGTACAGAAAATACAGAATACAGAACGGAGTACCGAACGTACAGAGGTGATTTCACACGCCAAACGGGGTACAAGACGTACAGAATGCTCAGATGATGTCATATATCGGACGGAATACAGAACGTACAAAATGCTCAGATGATGTCATGTATCGGACGGAATACAGAACGTACAGAATGCTCAGATGATGTCATATATCGGACATAATACAGAACGTACATAATGCTCAGATGATGTCATGTATCGGACGGAACACAGAACGTACAGAATACCAGAGTGCTTACTTTCCGGACACAAATTATGCATATCGGAATCATATAATATTTTCACAGATAACAGATCCCGGCCCTGTGATAAGGGATGCGGTAAACAGAATCATCATATGTCAAAATCATGTGTCAATATATACATATGCAGATAGCAAATAATAGATCCCGGCCCTGTGATAAGGGACGCGGTAACAGAACCCGGCCCTCTGGGGAGAGACGCGGTGAACAGAATCATATGCCATCCTGGCCGCCATCCCCATATCATCATATACAGATAACAGAACCCGGCTCTCCCACCGAGGGGCGCGGTGAACAATGCAGAGGAAACGCACGATAACAGAACCTGTCCCGGGACGCAGTGGACAAAGCAGAAGAAGGGCACGATAACAGAACCTGGCCCGAGACGCAGTGAAAGAGTCATTAAGTCATGCACGAGCAGAGTCATGAGAAACCATATGCACATAAATCCAGACTCGATGGATAGGTACACTTGCCGACATTCGAAGGCTCAGAAGCGGGTTTCGGGTTCTTCCAAGTTAGTATCAGGAAGTTATGAGCATTTGAAATACAGAAACCTCTTCGGACTTTTAAGCGATCCGAGATCGTACATAAAGAACATTAAGACTTACAGAGAATATTCAGATCAGAAGACTCATATCCAGACTCATAGCCGAATACTTATATCGGAATACTTATATCGGAATACCCGTATCAAAATACTTATACCAGACACTCGTACCAGCATACCTAACTCAGGATATTTATATCAGAATATTTATATCGGGTTATTTATATCGGAATGCTTATATCAAAATACTTATATCGGAATATTTACATCAGAATGCTTATATCAAAATATTCGAACCAGATCAGTCATAGCGGAGTGGTTATATTAGAATAGTCGAGTCGGAACACTTATATCTGAGTTACTAGATACCTATAGCAAACTCGGAACATTAGCCAAAGTTTCCCTTAATTATCGTACGGAAATAGGACAAATAAAACAATACAAATAGGTGTCGGGGGTTGTGGGCCCACCTTGGGTCAAGTCGAGGTGACATACGTAAAACTATAAACATTTGGTCTTATAAGGTCATCTACGAAAGTTTCAGGGCAATCCAGTTCCGTTGGTGGAAGTTACATATGTTCAAACCAACCTTTTCAACTAAACATAATATGCCTAATTCAATGACACTGAATGAAAAAGGGTCAAACATAAGATCGGATTTCTAAGAGTAGAGTCATCCCGAGGCTCGAATCATAGCCTATCACATCTAGGACATGCCAAGAGAAAGAGATGGTAAGCCTTACATACCTTATTTGCCTTTTACGCTTGTCCAAATTCAGATCCCGTTTCCTCCAAGATCTACAATTGGTCATGTTTACCAAATATTAATTAGAGCCTTTAGGAATTCAATCTTGAAGTAACATTTGTCTATAGAAATTTCGGCAGCATTTCCCCTGTAAATGCGCCATCCCCGAGAATTTAACTCGGCTAAGACATCAACAACCATACCAACAACAAACCAACAGCATCAATAGTCAATCAAAAATGCATTCTAACATAAATTGTTTCCTTTCCTAAATAGTGCAACAACTTCCAACCCAACTTTGCACTTCTAAGTCAATATCAACATTTGCATATCCATGTACCAATTCAAGATCATTCTAACACAATTCGAAAGCTTTTCATGTCATTCTACAAAATAGGCAAGATTCCACCAAATTCCATAATTTGCCCGAAAACTCCTCAACTTCCCTAGAAACGATTTTTAATGCATTTTTTGCTTCCAAATTCATGAACTACTCCAACAACACACATTCTAACAACATTATACTCGTGAATATAGAAACGACATTAATATTACATTGGCTTCCAAATCTACCCATAATATTTCCAACACCACTTTAAATCATCAAATTCTCATTTCTATCATAGGATAATATCAACAACAATTAAATTACTATATATAAATTTGTTCATCTTTCCTACACAACATATACACCACACGACCAACCCAACATCTACAACTTCAACTAAAATCATCACACTTTCATTGTCAACATAGAATTCACAACAACAACAACTAAAACACTTCATAAAATCATTGAATCATTGTTCCTACAATCACCCATGCACACGGCCACACACAATCATCATGCAACTTCCATATTCTTATGAATTCTACTCCTTTCTACATTCCACAACATAAACAAAGCCTCCATAACATATAAAAGGAGATGAATTTTTACCTTTTCCTTCAAATTCATCACTTAGCTAAGGTTGGAATTTTGCACCAAAGAGTGGTTCTCTTACTTCAACAATTATACCATGTTGAAGAGCATCCTTGAATTAGTAGAAATACATGAAGAAATAAATTTTTTAGGACAAAATTTCATGGAGTTAGTTTTCCATGGCCTTGGCCGAAACTCTCCATTTTTTTTCTCTCAATTTTTTTTTGTTTCTTGAGTCTTCCAAACTTTGAAGTGGAAAATATGATGAATTCTTCCATGTGATCCCATATATATTAAAAGGTCATGTGCATGGCACATGGCCTCCTCTAGAATTTTCTTGAAGGATGGCAAAAGATGACTTATTTGTCATCTTTGCTTATTCTTTCTTTCTCCCTTTTTTTTTCTTTTCTTCTTTTTTTTCTAGAATTTCGTGAAATTACCATCTTGCCCTTAGTCTTCCACATTATTTCCATTGGCCATTTTGCAAATTTCTCTTTTTATCCATGGCCTTTCCAAATATTTCCATACTACCAATATTCATAAATAATATTCCTAACAACTTGTATCTTAAAATAATTTTAAAAAAATGGTCTTGCCTTAACTTGTCACGACGATCTTGGAATATCCGAACGTACAAAATGCGGGCTATAACAAACAATCGACTTCTATTCTTTTGCGTACGGTATATATAGCAACCTAGCTGGCTTGCACTGTTCTTCCGCATGTTGTGTATATATATGCAGATTGTACAGAGTTCTGATGTTTCCCTCTTATGAGATCAGTTTATGCCATTTATGGGCCTGTGATGTTCAGGATATTTCAGATACGAGTTTAGAGGTGTTTGGTCGCTAGAGGTTAGGCACTCGTCACGACTCATCGGTTTGGGTCCTAACAATATATGTATATATAGATATACTGAAAGTAACCATGCATTCCAACTAGGCTGCCATATGAACTGTACACAAAGGAATAGGAGTCGTCTGGGCTACATCACAAGTCACTACACAAAACTGTCTACAGATCTCTAACGGAATAAAAGCTGTAGAAAGGACGAGACAGGGCCCCGTCATACCCGTATGCATATCTATATCTCTAAAGTAGTGTACTAAAATGAACTGTTGCTCCAGAAGAAGTGGAGCACATGAATCACAGCTGGATGGGAGTCCTACTAAGCTGGACCGCCTATCTGTCTATCTGTATCGACTAGCATGAACGCAACCCCCCGAGTAATAGGGGAGTCAGTACGGACAGTGTACTGAGTATGTAAGGTATAAGAGTAACATATATAAATAAAATCATGAAAGGAATCTGAAACTCATAACCACTGACTGTCTGAATGCATTTATATAACTGAAAATATCCCTGAAAATAATATTATATCTGTTACATCTCGGAGATTTTGGATTGTTTCATTAAGAGTGGACTAGCGCGAGCTTGCGATGAACATGGAGTCCTCATGAGATTAAGGAGAGTATTTGATAGCCTTATGTGCGTACCATAAGAGTTTGAAGTTATATGAATCGATGGATCTAAGTTCGTCAAGGGAAGTGAAATGCAAGACGTGTGGGGAAAGGTTTTCGCGATAATTGATTTGATGCATATTTAGTGATGTTTAGAGGGGCCAGTATAAGACCTCTTAGATGGTTAATGAAGTGTTATGTCAGTGTTAATAAGGTTCCATAAGAATTAGAGGTTGAACAAATCGATGAGGGATGTTTTCGAAAAATTGTGGGTTGTACGACCCTTTATACACATCGTATGAGTTATACAGCCTGTAAAATGGAACGTATAACGAGTCCAGAGAAGGTTGAACCACTGCTAGGATTATACGGTCAATTTATACGGACCGTATAAATTGTACGGACCGTATAAATGGCCGTATATCCGGGTCGGGCCAGAATTCTTTTTAGTTATATTTGGCCACCCTTGCTCATTTATTTCATTTCTCACTTTCCCCCAAGTCTTGAAAGCTCTAAAACCCTTCTCCAAGCATATCCCATTCAAACTCAAGGGAATCAAGGATCAAATAGCAAGAATCAAGGTATTCAAGTGTTGGGAGACTCACTAGGGTTAGTAGACTTCAAGGGTTTCTTTGGTAGTGACGCTAGGGTGTTCATATGAGTTGGTAACTTGATCCAATGCTCATTTATATGAGACAGAAAGTTAGTTTTCATGCCTATTTCATGATATTAAGTATGCTTAGCTGTTGAATAACTTGGATGAGGGAAGGAAGTAGAAAATGAAGCTTAAATATAGATTTCAGGATATTTTGAGTAGTAACTTAACTTGGGTTATCATTGTTAGAATGTTATGAGTATAAGCTTGTTATGAAAGGTAATAATGATGATAAGAAAGTGTTGTATACAATTGTGCAAAGGGTTGGTGCGAAGTTGATGATATAAGTTGAGTATGAGAATGAATTTTGAGACCTAATGGGATACGACTACTTGATTATGATATTGTGAATGTTATTATAGTTGTTTGGGGAGTTTTTTTGCAATGTGGTGGAAGTCGATGAAATAGGGGAATTGCTGCCCAAAGTTCGTTAACTCATGAATTATTTTAGTTTGAATTTAAGAGTGCCTTTAAGGCTTAACCATGGTATGAATCCTTCTAAATGGAAATTTCTCAAGCTTTGGCGGTGAATGTTAAGTAGTTAAGAAGACAAAGAGGTATGTAAGGCTAACCCTTCTTTCTTTAAGGCATGATCCCATTGTCGTATACTTTCACGTGAATTCTATAATGTCCTCTAAGATGATCTCATTTCTAGAATCACTAAAGCTCATAATTCTTGATATTCTCGTGATACCATTAATCTCATCCTATGATAGTTGATCCTCTAAGGAAGGATATAATGGAAATTATAATGATGATGATGATATGGATGATACATATGTACTTCTATATATATGTGAACACTGCGCTTATATGGCCGGGTATGATGTATATCACCCGCACACCACTGTAGTTGGGTACGGATAACACTGAACCTTAGAATGGCCAGGATGTATAACACCGAGCCTTGTCATGGCCGGGTATGTGAGACACCGAACCTCTATGGTCGGGTATGGTGCTACTATATATCTAAACGTATGTGATGGAAGGTTCTTATTAGAAAAAGGGTAAGAAAATATGTTACTAGAGGTACAAATGGCTCTATCACCCCATGACTCTTCCATCTTATGTTATTTCTCATGCACCTATTATGTTATTGATTATGCTTTATATACTCAATACATTATTCGTACTGACGTCCTTTTGTTGTGGATGCTGTGTCATGCCCGCAGGTGGATAGAGAGATAGACTTGATCCATAGACTACTTGTTCAGAGATTGCATAGAGGATCTCCATTTGATTCGGAGCTGCCGCTGTTGGTACTATTCTTTTGTGTATATATATATTGGCATGGCGAGGTCCTGTCCCATCTATATGATGCTACATACTCTCTTTAGAAGCTAGTAGACAGTTGTGTATAGCTGGATGTCTTTTAGCCTTGTCAACTCATATTTTGTATATTATTTTTTTAGCCTCGTCGTCTTGTGTATATATACATGGGCATAGTTGTTGATGTTAATATGGAAGTGGCTTTGCCCAATGAGATCCCTGTTATTGATGTATAGGAATCATGAGTATGCCATGTGGCTCACCTACATGTGAATGTGAATGTATGATCAGAGGTGCCCGGGTGTGTTAGCTTCGGATGCCCGACATGGCCCTCCGGTTGGGTCGTGACAAAAGTGGTATCAGAGCCATTCCATCCTAGGGTGTGTCTACGAGCCGTATCCAGTAGAGTCTTATTTATAGGTGTGTTGCGCGCCACACTTATAAACAGGAGGCTGCGGGCATTTTAGGAATGAATGACTCTCTTTCTTCATAGATCGTGTGATAGAGGTATGATATAAGGATTTATCTTTCCTTAACTGTGTATTATGTATTTCAGAGATGCCTATAAAGAGGAAAGCTACGGTAGCCCAAAAGGGCAAGTCAGTAATAGAAGAGAGGGCTGAAAGAGTACCACCAATGATTATAGAGGAGGGTGAGTCCTAGAATGAGGTTCCATCTCGGTCCTCCCACTCATTACCTGCCTTAGAGGAGCCTGAGGGAGCCTCAGCCCCAGTTCCAGCAACCCCAGCTCCTCCACCAGATGCTTCGGGCCAAGATGTGAAAGAGGCCATTCATTTGCTCACTCAGTTAGTTGCCGTTTAGGCCAGAGGCAAGGTACGGGTCACGGTGATAGGGCTTTTAATGCAAGAGCCTGTGACTTTATTTGTTTGAACCCTTCGAAATTCTTCGAGTCAAAGCTGGATGAGGACCCTTAAAGCTTTAGTGATGGGATGTTGAGGACATTTCAGTTAATGCATGCTTCACACGTTAAATCGGTAGAGCTAGCATCCTATAGATTGCGGAACGTTGCAGTTCATTAGTATACAGTTTGGATGGCTTTAAAGGGAGTTAATGCACCTCCCCCTATGTGGCAAGAATTTGTAGATGCCTTCCTCTGACATTACTTGCCTCCAGAGGTTCGGCGGTCTAGAGCCGATAAGTTCTTGAATCTTAGGCAAGGAAGTATGAGTGCCGTAGAGTATAGTCTCTGGTTCAATTCCTTGGTTAGGTATGCTCCGACCATGGTAGTGGATACGGGCGATCGACTGCACCGATTTATGAGTGGCTTAGGGCCACACTTGATGGATAAGTGCTTGGCTGCGTCCCTTCAGGACAATATGGATATTTCACGCATTCAATCCCATGCCCAGAATTTGGAGGAAAGCCAACAACAACAAAGAAGTGAGCGTGAGCATGACAGAGGGTATAACAAGTGGGCTAGATCTTCGGGCCCAACTAGTGAGTTTATAGGAGGGCAAAGACAGTAGTTTTCTAGGCATTCAGGTCATTCCATGACTAGTGTGCTTCTACGGTTTACAACCAGAGATTCGATAGATCTATTCACTCAGCACCGAGTCAGAGTTTTATGGGCTCAGGTTCTCATTTCAGAAGCGACTCAGGTCAGGCAAGGCCAGCCATGCCACGATGTTGTCAGTGCGGGAAGTTACATTGGCACCAGTGTCGATTAGGCTTAGATGTTTGCTATACATGTGGTCGTCCAGTCCATATCATGCGTGATTACCCAATGAATTGTGGTAGGGGTAAGGTCCAGCCCATAGGGTCAGTAGCAGGGTTTTCATCACCTATACGCCCCCATGGGCAATGTTCACAGACGCCAGTCAGCTGTGGTAGAGGTAGAGGAGGAGCTCCCAGTTCTAGTAGTCCTCAGCACCGTATTTATGGATTCACTGGGCGACAGGATCTTGAGTCTTCCCCTGATGTCGTCATAGGTATATTATCGGTATTTTCTCATGATGTATATGCTTTGATAGATCTGGGCTCCACATTTTTATATGTTACTCCATATATTACGGGTCGATTTGGGTTGAAACCGGAGTTAATTAAACCTTTTGAAGTATCTACACCCGTTGGTGAACCGGTAATAGCTAGCCGAGTATATAGAATTTGTATAGTTGTGATTTGTAATCATCGTGCTATGGTTGATTTAAATGAGTTGAAAATGATGGAATTTGATGTTATTATGGGTATGGATTGGTTGTCTTCTTGCTATGCCAATGTTGATTGTAGAACGAAGATGGTTCGCTTTCAGTTTCCGGGAGAACCAGTTTCTGAATGGAAGGGAAATACGGAATCTCTGAGAGGTAGGTTTAATTCCTATCTCAAGGCAAGGAAAATGATTGCTAAAGGTTTTATTTACCATTTGGTTTGGGTTCAAGATATAGAAGCTGAATCGCCGACTCTTCAGTCTATCCCGGTAGTGAATGAGTTTCCGGATGTATTCCTGGATGAGCTTCTAGGCCTTCCTCCAGAGCGGGAGATTGATTTTGCTATTGATGTGCTACCGAATACTAAACCCATATTTATTCCTCCTTATAGAATGACTCCCGCAGAGTTGAGAGAATTGAAGGAGCAATTGAAGGACTTGCTTGAGAAAGGCTTCATAATGTTATATCCTGCATTTTTGTACAATCGGATAATTCAAGGTAATTGTGGGAAGATGACAAGCAAGGCCTTATTTTTATTTTGTTAAGCATATGAGTTGCTTATGAAGAATTTAGAAGCAGAAATATTAAGAAAGGCTAGGGGCAAAAAGTTAAAATGGCAATATGACTCGTGAAAATATGGAGGAAGACGAAGGGTAAATTTGGAATTCGGAAAAAAAATTATTTGTCATGAAGAACAAAAAAAAATGGTGGGCTTATGTTTTGGGCCTTGTTGGCCGTCCAAGTGGTGGGCTAAGCCCACAAGTGGACTTGGACAAAATAAGGATAAAAGATGACTTAGTCATCTTATTTCCAAAACTTTCTAGACATTTCAAGAAACCAAGAACAACAAAAGAAAAAGAAGAAGGTTCAAGGGCCTTTCGGCCAAGTGCAAACATTTCCAAGAAAATTGACAAAATTTCTTCAAAAATCATTTCCTACCAATTGAAGGGTTCCTAGTAAAGTGAAGTGGCCTTTGGAGTAAGAAATATTCATATTCTTGCAAGCTGCAAGGCATAGCTAAGTGGGAAGTCAAGGAGAAAAGGTAAGAACTTATACTCTTTTATATGTCATGGATGTTTATGTATGTTGTAGTGTACAAAAATGGATGAAATTCATATGGAATATGAACATGGGGGTGTGGCCGTGCATGTATGTGTGTGTGTAGAAATCAAGTTTTAATTATTTTATCTAGTGGATAGTTGTGGTTGTAATGAATGCTATTTTAATAATGGAGGTCGGATGATGTTAGTGAAGTTGTAGCCATGTGTGTATGATGTTGGCCGTGAGTTGTATATCACATGTATAGCCGTGTATATTTGGTGAATCATGAAGGAATGGTGAGTAAGTTTTATTTAGTATGTTGGTTGTTGTGTTGTGAATTTTATGTTGCAAATAAAAGCCTAATGAGCTTAGTGGAGTATTAGTAGTTGGAGGCTTGTTTTGGAAGATTATATAAATTAAATATGATGGTTATGCATGTGTGGAATATAATGTTGTTAGTGTGAAGTTGTTAGTGCGTAAATTATTAAGTTGTTATTGTTTTTATTGGAGTTGGAAGGCTTTGAAGGAAGTAGTATATTGATTGAGTTGTGATAATGTATCTTGGATTGAATATGAAAATTGTTAGTATGGTTGTTGACATTATGTTGATAGTTTGGCCGGGTTGAATTCCCGGATTGTTGTTGATTAAAAATTGGCTAAGTTGAATTTTGGGGATGGTGTATTTACAGGGGAAGTGCTGCCGAAATTTCGGTAGACAAGTGTTAGCTTCAGATTCAACTTCTAAATGCTCTAATCAATGTTTGGTAAATGTGACCAAATTGTAGATTTTGGCGGATTGGCAACTTGAATTTGGAGTAGCATAAGTAGCAGAAAAAGGTATGTAAGGCTTTACCCTTTCTTCTTTGGCATGTCTTAGGCATACTAGGTTGGATACGAGCCTCGGGAACGACACTACTCTCCGGAATCCGCGCCTAAAGTTTCCCCTTTTTCATTCAGTAGAATTGAATTAGATATTCATGAATAGTTGGGAGAGTTGCCTAGATATATAGAACTTGTACAAATGAGACCCGACTACCTTAAAACTCTCACAAGTGACGTCATGAAATGTAATGTACGTAAATTGTGTACGCCGTCTCGTTTGATCCGAGGTGGGCCCATTGTTCCTGAATTTTCCTTATTGTTCCGTTTGACTTGTTTTGGAGTAGAACCTAAAGGAAACTTTTGATCCTTGTTCCGTTTATCAAACGATAAGTACTGTAACTATTCTAATGGAAATATGTCAATAATGACAATGATAACGATGATGCTAAGAAAGAGAATATGTCTATGATGAGTATGACAAGAGTGATTCCATGACCAAGAGTCTTAAGTTAAGGATTCAAAATGAGTATGAAAGTGTAAAACTAGTTCTTGAATTTTTATTCTATTTCTTGGTTACGACTCTATCTTTCTAAAAGACTCTAAAGTATATGAATGAATGTTCTATAAGACTCGTGATCTTATTCTACGTTTTCTCTTAAAGCTATTCCTTATTGATAGTCTCGCCTTATAATGCTAGTCCCTTCACGGTGAGACAAAGTCATGGTGATTGTTCCATAATGTAATCGGAGGTTACCGACCTTACGTCACTCCGATGGACACACGATCTTCCTTGGGCTCCCCTGCATGCTTATATGATATATGTATATGATATGTATATGTACATTGGGGGGAGGGACATATGTTTCATTGCCACCTGGTCAGCTGGCGTTATCATCCCGGACGCGGGATATATGGACGAGCCGACGTATTTCGGTGCTATGTGGGCGAGCCGACGTCGTTCGGTGCTATGCTATGACATGACTTGATATAATATGATATGAATTGATATGACATGATATGATACGACATGATACGATACGACATGATATGATACGATACGATATGAAAAAGAAGAGACATGACATGGTATAAACTCTATTTTCTATGACTATGAAAAGGAAATGTTTTTTTTATATAAGGTAAAGACAAGCATGCACGGTATCCGGCCTGAAAGGGCCTTCCTATGTACAGGTTACTTTCTTATCTCATTACATGTCCTATGATTCCATGATATCGTTATTCATACTTTATGTTTCTGTTTGTATTTTTTATATCCCACATTTTTTTGCATTCGGATAATTTAAGGTAATTGCGGGAGATTAAGAGCAAGATTATAATTTTGATCTTATTTGGTGTACAAGTTGTTTATAAAAAAAATTTGAAGTGGAAATATGGAGGACGACGAAGGGCAAAATTGGAAGTTGGAAAAAAATTGTTTTCATAAATTATAAGAACTAGCCAAAATACAAAGTGGGCTTGACATTTATTTTAAGGGGAAAGAGAGGCCCAACCGGCCATGTGTATTGGTTTGGCCCATAATTTATTAAATTTGAGGATAAATAAGATGACTAAGTCATCTTTATCATAACAAGTTCTAGAAAATTCAAGGTGAAGCAAGAACAAAAGAATGAGGAGACAAACCCCAAGGCCATTCGGCCATAGTACAAATTCCAAGGAAAAATTGATAAAAATTCTCCAAAAATCATTTCCTACCAAGCAAAGGGTGCTTAACAAGGTAGAGTTGTTGTTGGAGCAAGAACAACTCATAATCATACAAGTTTCCAATCATAGACAAGTGAAGAAGTTGAAGAAGAAAGGTGAATTTCAATCTTGTTTTATATGTTATACATGGTTTATATGTGTTGTAGTATGCTTAAATAGATGAAATTCATGAAGTAGAAGAATATAATATATGGCCGTGTACATATATGTATGTGTAGGAGCCATGCTTCAATTGTTTTAACTAGTGTTTGGTTGTTATTGTTGTGAATGATATGTGGAAAATGGAAGTTGAATGAGTTTGGAGAATATTGATGTTGTGTTGTGGACGTGAGGTATATGGTGTGTGCATGGCCGTGTATATTGTATGTATAGTAGTGTATATGTGTTGAAGCATGAAGAAATGGTAAGCAAGTGCTAGTTAGTATTTTGGTTGTTGTGTTGATTGATAATGGTGGTCGAATGTAGTGTTGTTGTGTTGGACAATCGAATTGATTTTTATGTAGTGTTTGATTGTTGTTGTCATGGATTCCATAATAAAAATGAAGTTGTAATCATCGTAGATTTCATATCGCAAATAAAGGTTTGATAACTTTGGTGAAGTATTGATAATTGGGAGATTATGTATATTGAAGGAAATATGTGAATTGTTAGTGCGATTGTTGATTATGTTAATAGTTTGGCCGGGTTTGAATTCCCGGATTGTGTTGGTTGAGAATTTGTCTATGTTGAATGTTGAGGATGGTGTATGTACAGAGGAGATGCTGCCGAAATTTCGGTAGCCAAGTGTTTCCCTAAGATTCTTACTCTAAGTATGCTAATGAGAGTTTTGGGTAAAAATGACCAATTTGCAGATTTCGACGAGATAGCAACGTGAATTTGGAATAGCTAAAGGAGCGGAAAGAGGTATGTAAGGCTTCACCCTTCTTTCTATGGCATGTCTTAGTTGTAATAAGTTGGGTACGAGCCTCGGGGACAACTCGGTTCCCCGGAATCCGCACCTAAAGTTTTCCACTCTTTGTTCAATAGAATTGAACTAGAAAGTGTGCCAATTGTTGGAAAAACCTCCTACACCCTTAGAACTTGTATAAATGGGACCCGATTACCCTAAGACCCTCACAAGTAACGCTATGACACGTAACATACGTAAATCGTACACGCTACCTCATCTGGCCCGAGGTGGGCCCGTTACTCTCGGATTTTCCTTATAGTCTTGCTTGACTTACTTGAAGTGAATCTAAAGGGAAACTTTAATCCCGATTTCGTTACCAATGATAAGTACTATGACTCCTCTAACGAGGGCACTTCCATGACGATAATGATAACAATGATGTTAGGTAAGAGGATATGCCTATAATACGTACTACCAGAACGACTCTATGACTAAGATGACTAAGCTAAGTATCTTATGTAAACATGAAAATGATAAACTAATTTTTGGATCCTATTTATATTCTCTAGCTATGACTTCACTTTCTAAAGACTTCCAAGCCTGTGAACTGTCATCTATGACGCCCACGATTTCATTCTACGTTTACTATAATACTATTCTCCATTGACCATCTCACCTTAAAATATTCGTCCCTTCGGGGTGAGACAAGAGCGATCATGAGTATTCCATAATGTAATCGGAGGTCACCGACCTTACGTCACTCCGAGGGCTACATGATTTTCCCTTGGGCTCCCTTGTGTGCTTATATGATATATTTATATAAAACATGTATATTTATATAAGATATGTATATATATATATATAAAACATCTATATGTATATAAGATATATATATATAAGTATATAAAATATGTATATGTATATAAGATAAGTAAATGTATATAAGACATGTATATGTATACAAGCTACGTATATGAATACAAAAATATGTGTACGTATATAAGATGTGTATATGCATACAAAGTACATATATGCAAGCTATGTATATGAACCTGGGCTGGGGGGAAGGGATACATGGGGGAATGGGAAGGGAAACATGTTTCATTGCTACCTGATCAGCTGGCTTATCATCCCGGACGCGGGGTGCCTGGACGCGGGATATATGGGTGAGCCGGTGTATATCGGCGCTATGTGGGTGAGCCGACATTGTTCGGCGCTATGATATGACCAACCATGTCATGACCAGACATGCTATGATAAGATATGCTATGGTAAGCTATGCTATGACATGATATGCTATGATCTGCCACGACAGGACATGATATGACAAGCTATGCTATGATATGATACGCTATGACATGCTATGCTATGGTAAGACATGCTATGACACGCTATGCTATAACACGACACGCTATAACATGCTATGCTATGATATGATGTACTATGATATGATATACTATAGCCTGACATACTATGACACGATATATTATAACGTGATATGCTACGACAAGACAAGATAAGATATGATACGATATGATAATACATGACATGGTATAAGTTCTATTTTCTATGTCCTATGACTCCATGACATTATTAATTGCACACTATGTTATTGCTTGTGTCATCTTCCATGTCTTACATACACGGTACACTATTCGTACTGACGTCCCTTCTTGTGGACGCTGCGTTTCATGCCGCGCAGGTCAGCAGACAGGTGAAATTGGTTCCTAGAAGCTCTACCAGCCGCACTTGACAGCGCTCCAGTTGTTCCGGAGCCTCGCTTCTGCGGTACTATTTTGTGTATGTATATTCGGGCACGGCTGCACCCGGCTCTCTCTATGTATAAGTATGCTATGTCTAGAGGCTCGTAGACAGATATGTACAGTCAGTCAAGTACAATTAGATATATGGTGTTTTAGCATGTTAAGGTTGTTGTATAAAGTGATAACGAAGTTTACTAGTTTATGTTCATAATAACGCTGCTAATGTTAATGTTCGTTGATGTTAAAAAAAAAAACAAACATGGTACTGTTTATACGGCTTGCTAAGATCTAAGGGTCACAAGATGAATAAGGGGTGCTCGGTACAAGTATCGGGTACTCGTCACGGCCCCTAGTCGGGTCGTGACAGTATTATTTTCCATGCCTTACATACTCGGTACATTACTCGTACTGACGTCCCTTCTTGTGGACGCTGCGTTTCATGCCGCGCAGGTCAGCAGATAGACGGATTTAATCCCTAGGAGCTCCACCAGCTATTCATTGAGAGTGCTCCAGTTGATTCGGAGCTTCAGTCTATTGGTACTACTTTTGTGTATATATTCGGGCACGGCAGAACTCGACCCATTTTGTAGAGATATGTGTGCTATGTTTAGAGGCTCGTAGACAGATAAATATGTACAGTCAGATGCTTTGTACTTTTGTTCGTTTTGGGGTTGTATAACATGCTAGCAGATTTTATTAACACCTGATTATGGTTATGCTATTAATGATAGGAATAAGTAAAGAAACAAGGGTTTTACCAATCTGGCCCATTTAGTAATAAGAATGAGATACGAGTTAGGGGGTGCTCGGTACAAGTATCGGGTATCCGTCGCGGCCCCTAGTTGGGTCGTGACACATAAGGCCTAGTTCATCCCTATGGGGAGCGCCTGTGTTGTTTGTAAGAAAGAAAGACAGCTCCTTACGGATGTGTATTGACTACATACAACTAAATAAGGTGACAACCAAGAACAAATATCTGCTTCCAAGGATTGATGATTTATTTGATCAATTGCAAGGTGCCAAATGGTTTTCAAAAATAGATTTGAGATCCGGGTATCATCAGGTGAGAGTTAGGGAGGAAGATATTCCTAAGACGGCCTTCAGAACAAGATATGGTCATTTCGAGTTCCGGGTAATGTCATTTGGGATAATTAATGCACTAGCACTATTCATGGATTGGATGAACAATGTATTCAGGCCTTTCCTACATTTGTTTGTGATCGTGTTCATTGACGATATCCTGGTATATTCTCGGAACGAAGTAGAACATGCGAAAAATTTGCGTATGGTCCTTAGGGTTCTCCAAACTCGAGAGCTATTTGCAAAATTTTCAAAGTGTGAGTTTTGGTTGAACTCAGTGACCTTTCTAGGGCATATTATTTCAGCCGAGGTATTCGGGTAGATACCAAGAAGATTGAGGCCGTGAAGACTTGGCCAAGGCCTACAACACCTACGGAGGTTCGTAGTTTTCTGGGCTTAGCAGGCTATTACAGAAGATTTGTAGATGGTTTTTCTTCTATCTCTGCACCACTAACAAAGTTAACCTAGAAATTAGCTGAATTTCAATGGATGGTTCCTTGTGAACGTAGTTTTGAAGAGTTAAAGGATGGATTAACTTCTGCCCCAGTCCTGACACAACCAGAAGGACCGGAAGGTTATGTTGTCTATTGTAATACTTCGGGCATTAGGTTAGGATGTGAGTTGATGCAGCATGGTAAGGTGATTGCTTATGCTTCAAGGCAGTTGCGGAAGCATGAGAAAACTTATCCAACCTATAAGCTTGAGTTAGCTGCGGTGATCCATGCATTGAAGATGTGGAGACATTACTTGTATGGTGTCCATGTTGATATTTATACGGATCACAAGATCCTTCAGTATATCTTCAAACAGAAAGAATTGAATTTACGGCAAAGGCCATGGTTGGAGCTGTTGAAAGATTACGATGTTAACATCCTGTATCACCCCAGAAAGGCGAACGTTGTGGCTAATGCTCTTAGCCGTAGATCTATGGGAAGTTTATGTGATGTTTAGCCAGAGAAAAGAGAGTTAGCTCGTGAGCTCCATCAGTTAGCTAGCCTAGGAGTTCGGGTGGTGGATTCGGGTAGTGCGGGAGCTACCATTAAAAATTCAGCCATCTTGTCACTAGTCGTCGAGGTGAAAGAGAGCTGGTACGAGGATCCTATACTAGTGCATTCCAGAAATACACTTTCCCAGAAGAAGAAGTCATCCTTTGAGGTTTTGGGAGATGGAGTTCTCTGATATCGGGACAGGTTGTGTGTTCCTGATATTGCAAGGTTAGGTTATTAGATTTTGAAGGAAGCCCATTGTTCCCGTTATTGTGTTCATCTCGTAGCAACGAAAATATATCATGACCTTAAATCAATGTATTGGTGGAATGGGATGAAGAAAGACATATCGGAATTCGTAGCTCAATATCCTAATTGTCAATAAGTCAAAATTGAGCGTCAAAAGCCCGGTGGATTGGTACAAGCTATAGATATCCTTACTTGGAAATGAGAAGTAATTAATATGGATTTCATTGCAGGCTTACCTCGTGCTCGACGTAAGTATGATTCTATACGGGTAATTGTGGATAGACTCAGAAAGTCAGCTCATTTCTTACCGATCAGAACTATATATGTAGCTGAAGATTATGCCAAGCTTTATGTTAAAGAAATAGTACGACTTCATGGTGTTCCAGTATCTATTATCTTCGATAGAGGGATACAATTTATGGCCAATTTTTGGAAATCTTTACAAGAAGGTTTGGGGACTCAAGTGAGTCTTAGCACAGCATGTCATCCACACACTGATGGGCAAGCTGAGCGTACCATCCAGACTCTTGAGGATATGCTACGAGCTTGTGTATTGGATTTTAGAGGTAGTTGGGATGATCACTTACCACTTATTGAATTTGCTTATAACAACGGTTATCATTCTAGCATCCAAATGGCCCCGTATAAGGCTTTATATGGGTGAAACTGCAGTTCGCCAATTGGATGGTTTAAAGTAGAGGAGACTAAACTGATAGGACCAGACTTGGTCCAGCAAGCCATAGAAAAGGTCAAGCTCATACATGATCGACTATTAACAACCCCGAGTCGCCAGAAATCTTATGCAGATAATCGTCGATGAGATTTAAAGTTTCAAGTGAAAGACTGGGCATTCTTGAAGGTGTTGCTCATGAAGGGCATCATGAGATTTGGAAAAAGGGGGAAGCTTAGTCCCCGGTATATTGGGCCTTATGAGATTGTATGCAAGGTAGGCCAAGTGGCATACGAATTAGATCTACCTTCTGATTTGGAGTAAGTTCACCCAGTTTTCCATGTATCGAGGCTTCGTAAGTGCATTGGAGAACCCTCCAGAATTATACCCGTAGATGATGTCCAAGTCACAAAAAAATTGTCTTATGAAGAAATTCCCGTTGTCATTCTATATAGGCAAGTACGGAGCCTCAGAACCAAAGATGTAGCTTCAGTTAAAGTTTTATGGAGAAATAATAATAGAGAGGAAATGACCTAGGTAGCGGAAGAAGACATGAAGTTTAGGTACCCACATTTATTTCCACCTCCAGAAGCGACTCAGGCAGAGACGCCATTGTCCTCAGGTATGTAATGCTTTCTTTGATGCTTTCTTGGTCGTGTGTGGCCATGATTGTTGATGTTGTTGTAGCCCTGTGAGACGATATGTTTTGGGTTGTTGTGACAGGGTGGTAGTGCCATATTACAGGGGAAACTCTGGTGAAATTTTTGTAGAATCTCCAAGAACTGAACATTCGAGGACGAATGTTCCTAAGGGGGGAAAATTTTACATCTCGGAGATTTCGAATTGCAACATTAAGAGTGGACTAGAGTGAGCTTGCAATGAACATGGAGTCCTCATAAGATTAAGGAGAGTATTTGATAGCCTTAAGTGCGTACCATAAGAGTTTGAAGTTATATGAATCGATGGAACTAAGTTCGTCAAGGGAAGTGAAGTGCAAGACGTGTGGGGAAAGGTTTTCACGATAGTTGATTTGATGCGTATTTAGTGATGTCTAGATGGGCTGCTATAAGGCCTCTTATATGGTTAATGAAGTGTTATCTAACTGTTAATAAGGTTCCATAAGATTTGGAGGTTGAACAAATCGATGAGGGAAGTTTTTGGAAAATTGTGGGTTGTACGACCTCCTATACGGGCCGTACAAGTTATGCGGCTCATATAATGGTCCGTATAACCAGTACAGAGAAAAATGAACCACTGGTAGGATTATACGGTCCATTTACATGGACTGTATAAATTGTACGGACCGTATAAATGGCTGTATATCCGGGTCGGCCCAGAATTCTTTTTAGTTATATATGTCCACCCTTGTTCATTTATTTCATTTCTCACTTTCCCTCAAGTCTTGAAAGCTCTAAAACCCTTTTCCACTCAAACTCAAGGGAATCAAGGATCAAATAGCAAGAATCAAGGTATTCAAGTGTTGGGAGACTCACTAGGGTTAGTAGACTTCAAGGGTTTCTTTGGTAGTGAAGCTAGGGGTTTCATACGAGTTGGTAACTTGATCCAAGACTCATTTATATGAGATAAAAGGTTAATTTTCAAGCCTATTTCATGATATTAAGCATGCTTAGTTGTTGAATAACTTGGATGAGAGAAGGAAGTAGAAAATAAAACTTAAATATAGATTTCATGATATTTTGAGTAGTAACTTAACTTGGGTTATCATTGTTAGAATGTTATGAGTATAAGCTTGTTATGGAAGCTAATAATGATGATAAAGAAGTGTTATATGCAATTATACGAAGGGTTGGAGCGAAGTCGATGATATAAGTTGAATATGAGAATGAATTTTGAGACTTATTGGGATACGAGTACTTGATTATGATATTGTGAATGTTAATATAGTTGTTTGGGAAGTTGTTTTGCAATGTGGTGGAAGCCGATGAAATAGGGAAAATTCTGCGCAAATTTCGTTAACTCATGAATTATTCTAGTTTGAATTTAAAAGCGTCTTTAAGGCTTAACCATGGTATGAATCCTTCTAAATGTAGATTTCTCAAGTTTTGGCGGTGAACGTTAAGTAGTTAAGAAGACAAAGAGGTATGTAAGGTTAACCCTTCTTTCCATAAGGAATGATCCCATTGTCGTATACTTTAATGTGAATTCTATAATATCTTCTAAGATGACCTTATTTCTAGAATCACTAAAGCTCATAATTCTTGATATTCTCGCGATACCTTTCCTTTTATCCTATGATAGTTGATCCTCTAAGGATGTATATAATGGAAATGATAATGATGATGATGATATGGATTATACTTATGTACTCCTTGATGTGCCGGGAAATTATGGCACATTTGATACTCTTTTACGAGATGTTTTACTTTTTTTAGGCAAGTATGTGCTGTTTTGATGTGTTTTTGACATGTTTCAGGTAAATCGGGAAGTTCGGGTTCAAGGAGTTGAAGTTACAGAAAAGTTGATCTGAAGCTGGATTTTCACGGTCCGTAGAAAGATGCACGGACCGTATTTCTAGTCGTACAAAAGGTGGCAACGTAACGGAATGTCACAGTGGATAGATGCTGAACCACGGACACTTATACGGACCGTACAATATTGTACGGGCCGTATAAGTAGATGCAACGATATTGGAAGATGCTTCACGAGCAGGATTGTACGAGCCGTATAACATTACATGGACCGTGGAAGGCTAGTTCGTATTATTCTCTGTTGACACTGGATGAAGGTTGTATAAGTCTTGTATGGTCCGTGGAAAGTTGTACGGACCGTATAAGTACCGCTTGGGACTTAAGTGCAAATTCTGTAATTTTACGTTTTTGAAACCTATAAATAGTCCATTGTAGGGTTTTTATTATAATTATCAATTATTATATTTTGACTTTTGGCTTAGAACATTAAATACTCTCTAGTTTTTTATGGTTCAAACATCAATTCGAGTATTATCAATTCCTTTTTTCTTCCAAAGTAAGCAATTATGAATTCTTCAATTTCTTATTTCTTGTTCTTTGTCATGAGTAGCTAAATTCCCTTACTAGGGTTGTGAACCCAATGATGGGTGTTTTGTGAATGGGTTGTGATTGATATATACATAATGGATTATTAGGGTTTATTTATTCTTCATTCTTCATTCATAATTAATGGTTGCAAACATTGATTAAAGCCACAAACCTTGATTTATTTGGGAAAATAATTAGGGTTGCTAAGAATAAATAACAAGGACTCAAAGGTTTAAACTTTGTTTAATAAATTCACTTAGGAATAAAAAGAATTTACTTGGCATGATTAATCATTCTTCATAGTTACTTTCTTATATTTGGGAAAATCATAGAAAGAGATAATCTTTATTTATTGGGAAATAGTAGAGATTCATATAGAGATTAAGTGCATTCATATAATGATCCATTAGAAGTATATCAAGATCAATACCCATGATCATACACCCTATCTAATGGGGAGACAACCTTAGTTTCTTTTACCATAAATTTTCACCAAAGCAAGTAGATAGCAATTAGTTATAGAAAAACCCACTATTACCAAAATTATCGGATTAAGACATTAGACCTAAGCTTAGCATCCTACGACTTTAGTAACCTTTTCACACCATATTCCCAGTGGGATTCGACCCCAACCTTGTTGGGTTATTATTTTTGACAACGTCCGCGTTATACTAGTAATAGGTGTAATTTGAGCGTACCAAATTTTGGCACCGTTGCCGGGGAATACGGTTTTGAAATTACTAAATAGTGTTTGCTTTGATTGAAGTCTTTTGCTTATTCCATCACACCTTGTTTGCTACTCTGTGTAAACCAGGTGAACATGAATCAGCAAAATCAACGTGCTGGCAACCAAGGGAATCGGTTGAACAATCAGGCAAATGAATCAGATGATGAGAATATTTTCGCTGATCTTGTTGCGGATGAGGACAATGCATCTGCTATTGTTTAGCCTCGAGTTGCAGTTGCTAGCGTGAAAATCGATTCCTCTCTATACCAGTTGTTGAAGCTTGAGGGATACTTTCAGAACTCTACCGAGAATGACCCTCAACGTCATTTGCAGAACTTTGTGGATGTGTGTGCTAATCACATCCAGAACAACGTTCCACAAGATGCTATTCGGTTGAGGTTATTCAAATATTCCTTAACCGGGGAGGCAAGAACATGGTTTGAGAAGCTGCCCAAAATCCGATTACTTCATAGGCAGAGATGGTGACTGCTTTTCTCACAAAATGGTACCCCCCCTAGGAAGAAGGCTGAAATTCGTGACAAGATATATGAATTCAAGCAGTGACCGGGGGAACAACTATATGAAGCCTGGGAGAGATTCAAGGAGTATTTGCAGAAGAACCCGAATCATGGTTTTTCGGAACACATATTAATGGAGAAGTTCTACCGATGGCTAGATCCAGTGTCGCAGTCAGTTGCTAATAATGCAGCTGATGGTTGTTTCATGAACAAAACTTATCGACGAGTGACTAACATACTTAACAAGCTGACGACTCATAATCTGGCTTGGCACACAAACAATGCTGATGTGATACCGTATGGTAGTGCTATGATATAGAATATCGTAAAGGAGAATCAAGACACCCAGCAAACATTGGCAGAACTTGCAACAAATATCTCCTTGCTAACGAAGAAGTTTGATGAATCCCAGATCAAGAAAGTAAAGATTTGTGAGGATGATACAGTTTTGCCAAAAGGGATGTACCATACTTAAGATGGTTCGTTCCATGATGGGCCACCTATGCAGGTTGAAGATGCTAATTATGTTAATAACTCTCAAGGGGGTTACCAGAGACAGAATTACCAAGGTGGTTATCAGAATCAGAATTAATGGAGACCTCAGCAAGGTCAAGGTGTTTATAACAACTCTGGGAACTACAATAATAATTATGGTGGTGCGAACCAAGGGAGCTACAACAACAGTAACAATTTTGGGAACAAGAGTTCCAATCCTTATATACCACCGAAAGGGCAGTCAACAGAGCAAGGTAGTTCAAAGGTTGAATCAATTCTTGAGAAGATTCTGGCCAATCAATCTAAGTCTGAAAGGATTTTATCTAGGCTGAGAGAAACAGTGGGTTCCCATACAGCGGTTATTCAGAAGCTTGAGTCACAGATGAGGGATATTTTTAGAGAGCAGCACCCTCCTAAAAAGGGAGGACATCCGAGTGACACTATTCCAAATCCAAAGAATGGGGCAGACGGTGTAGACCGTGTGTTTTCCATCACTACTAGGAGTGGTAAAATACTCTAGGGGGCTGATGAGAAGATGATTGATCTTGAGCCAATAGATGAAGAGGATAAGGTGCAGTCTGAAGCACCCATTATTGCTGATGAAAATCCTACTGACAAGAAGGTTGCTGATATTCCAAACATGGTGAAGGAAGCTGATAGCACAAGCAAGCAGGCTGTAAAAGGGGCTCTCCGTCTTTTGACGCAGCTTTTCAAATCTAAACCTCCCTTTCCTCATAGGTTGGTAAACAAGAAGGAAGATGCTAAGTTCGAGAAGTTTTATGATCAGTTGAAGCAGTTATCTCTAAATTTTCCCTTCTTGGAAGCTGTCAAGGAGATGCCTGGTTTTGCTAAATATTTGAAGGATCTGTTGACCAAGAAGAAGACAATTCAACATGAAACCGTGAGTTTGAATCACACTGTGAGTTCCATCATTTCAACTACAACTGTTCAGAAAAAGGGAGATCCTGGGGCGTTCACCATTCCTTGTTCTGTTGGGCATCATGATTTTGCTCGTGCTTTGTGTGATAATAGGGCGAGTATTAATTTGATGCCTCTTGCTATATACAAACAATCAGGTTTGGGGATGCCAAGGCCGATTACTATGAGGTTACAAATGGCTGATAGGTCTATCAAAAGACCTGTCGGGTTGGTGATTTTATGTTGCCCGCTGATTTTGTGATTCTTGAGTGTGCTGTTGATCGGGACATTCCTATTATTCTGGGGAGACCTTTCCTTGCTACAGGGATAACTCTGATGGATTCGGAGAAAAATGAAATCAAATTCCGAGTCAACGATGAAGAAGTGATTTTTCAGGCTAGCAAAGGGATAAAGTTACCAAATGCTTACGAGAGTATTTCGATAATTGATGCGTTTGATGTTGTTGATGAAGCAGTGGAGTTCAAGATGGAAGAAGAAAGTTTGGGTCAAGATCTAGCTGGTATTCTTATGAATTTCGATGCTGAAGACATGGAAGGCTATGTGGAGATAGTTAATTCACTTGTTGGGTTGGGCTCATATTCATACCACCTAAAGAAGCTAAATCTTGATTTGGAAAATAGAACAAATCCTCCAGCAAAGCCTTCGATCATTGAGCCACCTAAGTTGGAGCTTAAGCAGCTCCCATCACATCTGAAATATGATTTCCTCGGTCCGGACAATACATTACCGGTGATTATTTCAGCCCTACTGACTGAGGAGCAGATTCTACAGCTTTTGGAAGTGTTGCGGAAGTATAGGCGTGCTATTGGTTGGACCATAGCAGACATCCGAGGTATTCTATCTGGTATCTGTGAGCACAAAATCCAGTTGGAGGAGGATAGAAAACCAAGTGTAGAGCATCAGAGGCGACTGAACGAGAATATGAAAGAGGTTGTCAAGAAAGAGATCATCAAATGGTTAAATGCAGGAGTAGTTTATCCAATTGCTGATAGTAAATGGGTGATCCCAGTCCAATGTGTTCCTAAGAAGGGCGGCATCATTGTTGTGCCGAATGCAAAGAATTAGTTGATCCCAACCAGAACTGTCACCGGATGGAGAGTTTGCATGGACTATCGCAAGCTCAACACAACCACTTGCAAGGACCATTTCCCTATGCCCTTCATTGATCAGGTGCTTGATAGACTAGCGGGGCGTTCCTACTATTTCTTTCTTGATGGTTATTCAGGCTACAATCAGATCAACATTGCTTTGGAAGCTCAGGAGAAGACCACTTTACTTGTCCTTACGGGACGTTTGCATTTAGCTGGATGCCTTTTGGTTTGTGTAATGCACCAGTCACTTTTCAGAGGTGCATGATGTCAATCTTCTCTGACATGGTAGAGGACTTCTTGGAAGTATTCATGGATGATTTCTCTGTTGTGAGGGATTCATTTGAAGATTGTCTTGGCCATCTGGGCTAATTGTTGAAAAGATGTAAGGAGACAAATCTCGTGCTAAATTGGGAGAAGTGCCATTTTATGGTGAAGGAAGGAATCTTCCTCGGTCACAAAATCTCTGAAAAGGGAATCGAGGTCGATCAAGCGAAAATTGATGTAATTGCAAAACTTCCACCACCTATCTCAATCAAAGGTGTCCGAAGTTTCTTGGGACATGCTGGGTTCTACAGGCGCTTCATCAAAGATTTCTCCAAGATTTCCAACCCAATGTGCAAGCTTCTTGAAAAAAAGGAGAAGTTTGCGTTTGATGATAAGTGCCAGAAAGCGTTTGAGGAGTTAAAAGAGTGTCTCACTACTGCTTCTATTATTGATGCTCTTGACTGGTCCTTGCCATTTGAATTGATGTGTGATGCTAGTGGTTTTGCAATAGGTGTTGTGCTTGGGCAGAGGCACAACAAAATTATGCACCTGATCTATTATGCAAGCAGAACATTGAATGCTGCCCAGATGAATTACACAGTGGCGGAGCAAGAGCTGTTTGCCATTGTGTTTGCTTTTGAGAAATTTCGGGCCTACTTGTTGGGGTCCAAAGTAGTGGTTTACACTGATCATACAGCCTTGAGATACCTCATGGAAAAGAAGGAAGCAAATCCGCGACTGATCAGATGGGTCCTATTGCTGTAAGAGTTTGATTTTGAGGTGAAGGACCGCAAGGGCACTGAAAACCAGGTTGCTGACCATCTCTCTCGGCTTGAAGAGTCTGGGAGACCTTCTGATGAGCTTGATATAGATGATGCTTTTACGGATGAAAGGGTGTTTGTCACGACCCAACCCCGTAGGCCGTGACTAGTGCCCGATCTGGGCACTCAAACATATTCTAGTATATAGCAGAAGCCGACAAGGTTTTATTTCCAAATTAAATAATTTCCAGAAAAATTTTGGCAGAGTTTCCTTTGTTTTACGGACTATCCCACATACCCTGCACGCAGAAAATACCAACAAAGGCCACACAGGGCCAACAGAGCAACATTTAAATATATGCGGACCGGCCGCCGCGGCGAAAAGGATCGCCCAAACACAACATATACACACAGCTGTACAGAAAGATCCCAACCCATAAACATGTCCACAGACCTCTAAACAGACCGACAAAATCATATGACGGGACAGGGCCCCGCCGTACCCATGAACGAGAATATACATATGTAGGATTGACAGACTATACCAAAAGATGGCTCTGAATAAGAGAGCACTCCAAATGGCAGAATAAGATCCTAAGCGGACGGATCAGCAAACCTGTCGTCGGTACCTGCGCGACATGAAAACGCAGCCCCCGAGGAAAGGGGGTCAGTACGAAATATGTACTGAATATGTAATGCCTGAGTTGCAGAAACAAAATCATAACTGGTATAGAAGGTGCAGAAAGTAAACAGGAAATACAAAGTATCAGCTATACATTTTTAACACTTGCGGAGTGTGTACAGAAACATATGTCATATCAAATCCGGCCCCTGCCAAGGGACTCGGCAGACAGAACGTGGCCACCCTCCCGACGCTGGTGCCACAACACAGAAGAATCAGAATAGGGGCATAACCCCGTAACATAATATGTCATATCAGATGGCCATAGTAAATCATCTCAGAACAAGCGTACATGGCACAGCATACTCCACAAACCCATGTACGCGTATACCTGCCCCCTCACATCGAGGCACGGCGAACAATGCAAAGGATCACGCTTGACAACATATCCTGGCCCGGGCTCAGTGTGGGAAACGTTGGGGCATCCACGAATGGAGTAGTGAGAGACTAATGCAATTTAAAATATCATAAATGTTTTCAAAGACTCGATGAATCGTATCGAAGACAAACAAATCCGATGGAGTCGGACGGAATCATAGTAAATGCATTTCGGATATCATAATAAATTATAGAAATATAACCTTCCTGAAGTCATTCCGAGTGTCAAAATAATTTATAATATTTAATATAATATTTAAAACATTATTCGTTAGGCGATTAGTAGGGTAGTAAAAACGTTTCTTTCGAAAGTCGCTTAAAAAGAAAGCTTTAGTACATTAAGGGCAAAACTGGTAATAGTGGGCCCGCCTCGGGACAAACAAGGCGGCGGGCTCAAATTGTGCCCTCTAAGCTTATGGTGTCACCTAAAAAGGTTCTACAGACATTCTATGACTTTCCGAGTAATTTAGAGCAAAATTGCATAATTCCAAGAAATAGCGTATCAAAATGGTTCAATTCTACTGAAGCAAAAACTGAGATTTTCTCTTGCAGATTCCGAAGGCCCAGAAATCTTTCGAGGCCCGAATCCGACTCTAACGTACTAAGGGCATGCCAAGTGAAGAATTGGGGTAGCTTTACATACCTTATGATCTTCTTACACCTTTCCAAGCTCACTTCCCGTTTCGCTCAAAACCTGCAAATGGTAGCATTGACCAGTTACTATTCATGAGACTTAGAAATTCTATTCTTAACCCATACTTGTCTATAAGAATTTGGGCAGCATCTCCCCTATACATATAGCACCCCCGAGATTCAACTCGGCTCAAAATAATCAACAACAACCCAACAACAACATCAACAACAATCACGACAAGGTACAATATAGTACACAACTAGTCCTCTCTGAACATAATGCAATAACTTCCATCCCGACTCCAAATTTTCGAATCAGCATCATCATACTCACATTCATTACTAATCAAAACCATTATAATGCCATTCGGAAATATTTCATATCGTTTCTACACTATATACACAAGATATACAAAGTATATACACTTTCCGCCAAAATCATAATTTATCCGGTTCTTCTAATCTTTAACATACACATTCATAACTCAATTCCATCTTCTATATTCATCAACAATCATCATAGTTTGCACCCTAACAACTTAATTCCATAATGTTATAAAATCATAGGCAAACGGCATAAGTCCTCACACTCCATTTCACTGCAGCTCACATCATTTTTCCTACATTTACAATGCAAGAATCACAACAACACAATTAACATATTAAACAACATTTAAACCATTTCCATTTCATCATACCTAACCCTACGGCCAACATGTAGTTTTTCCAACTTTCACCAAATTCATTCGACTTTTCTTTCCAATATTAATTCCACCCTACTCACAACTAAAATAAAACATGAAATTCAACTCATTCCAACTACACATCATAGTGCATATACACGGCCACATGCACACATGTACACCCACTTTCTAAACTTCCATGTTACCATATTTTCTACTCATCTCTACTTAATACAACATAAACAAAGGCTTTATAACATATAAAAGAGAATGAATCCTTACCTTTCTTCCAATCTTCTTCACTTGGGTAACTTGTCAATTTGAAGACCCAAGTCCTCCTTCTTCCAAACCAACTACACCACGTTGTTAAGGGACCTTGAATTAGTATAAAAACCACAAGATAATAATTTTTAGAACAATATTTTTGAGGGTGAATTTTTGAGAGCTTGGCCGAATTGCCCTTATGCTTTGTTCTTGGTGTTCTTGCTTTGCTTTCTCTCTATTGTTCTTGAAAATTCTAAAGGAATGATCTTTAAATAAGTAATTTGGCACATGGAAAATTACTTAATCCATGGGCTTGGACCACTATGTGGCCGGCCACCCTCTCTAGTTTGGGCCTCATTTTTCATTTCATGCTTTTGAGCCCAATTGGTTAAAATTCCCGTTCTGTAATTCCCGAAACTAATTTTCGAAATCCCAAATTTGCCCTTAGCGTTCTTCAACACTTCCACATTAGTATTCTTTCATAACAACTCAAGGGTTACATAAATTCAATTATGACCTTATTTCTTACAAGTCCAAATTATTTCCAATTTTCCAAATGTGTTAAAACACGGGATATAACATCCTCCCCCCCTTTAGAACATTCGTCCTCGAATGTTAAATTTAATCTTATAGGGTTTGAAATGACTTCGGGGGAGTTTCTGTTTGTAGACAGCACATATGGTACACACTCATTATTGAAATGGAATTAAGCAAAGATTCGAAATTACCTGAGGGCACTGGGAATAAATGAGGATATTTCTTCTTCATCTCCTCTTCGGCCTCCCAGGTCATTTCCTCCCTATTATTGTTACGCCACAGCACCTTAACAGAGGCTACATCTTTGTTTCGGAGCTTTCTTACCTGGCGGTCCAAAATGGCTACGGGCTGTTCCTCGTAAGATAACTGCTCCGTCACCTGAATATCATCTGCAGGAAATATTCTGGAGGGATCACCGATGCATTTGCGGAGCATAGATACATGGAATACCGGATGTACCGCTTCCAAATCAGATGGCAGATCTAACTCATAGGCGACATTTCCAATTTTCCGCACAATCAGATAAGGCCCAATGTAACGCGGACTGAGCTTACCCTTTTTGCCGAACCGCATCACGCCCTTCATAGGCGATACCTTCAGAAATACCCAATCACCAACCTGGAATTCCAAAGGTCGACGCCGTTTATCCGCATATGACTTTTGTCGGCTCTGGGCTGCCAATAGTCGCTCTCGGATAAGTTTCACCTTATCTACTGCCTGCTGGATCAGATCTGGGCCAACTAATTCTGTCTCGCCAATATCAAACCAGCCGATCGGTGACCTGCATTTCCTGCCATACAAAGCTTCGTACGGAGCCATCTGGATACTGGAATGGTAGCTGTTATTATAAGCAAATTAAATCAATGGCAAGTGATCCTCCCAGCTACCTCTGAAATCAATAACACAGGCCCGCAACATATCTTCAAGTGTCTGGATAGTGCGCTCGGCCTGTCCATCACTCTGAGGATGAAAAGCTGTGCTCAGGCTCAGCTGAGTCCCTAATCCTTCCTGAAAATATCTCCAGAAGTTAGCTGTGAACTGAGCACCTCTGTCAGTGATAATAGATATAGGAACTCGATGAAGCTTCACTATTTCTTTAATATAAAGCCTGGCATAATCCTCGGCGGAATAAGTAGTTCTGACGGGGAGAAAATGGGCTGATTTTGTCAGCCTATCAACAATAACCCAGATGGAATCATACTTCCGTGGAGTGCGAGGCAAACCTGTAATGAAGTCCATATTAATGATCTCCCACTTCCACGTCGGAATTTCTATTTCTTGCAACAGTCCACCCGGGTTCTGATGTTCAATCTTGACCTGCTGACAATTGGGACACTGGGCGACGAACTCTGCGATATCCCGTTTCATGCCATCCCACCAGTATAGGCATCTAAGATCATGGTACATCTTCGTAGATCTAGGATGGACAGAATAGCGAGCATAGTGTGCCTCGCCCATAACCTGCTGCCGTAGCCCTGCAATATCAGGCACACACAACCTGCCTCTGTATAGTAAGGTTCCGTCAGGTGTACACTCGAACGGAGTCTTCTCCTTATCATAGGTTATGTCTCTGTACCGAGCTAAAACAAGATCTTCATATTGACGCCACTTGATATCTTCCTTAATAGATGATTCAGAAACCCCTCGGACAGAAATCCGTGTACCTCCAGAATCGGCCAGACGAACCCCAAGATTAGCCAACTGATGAATGTCACGTACTATCTCTCTCCTGTCTGGCTGTAAATCTGCCAAGCTGCCCATAGATTTCCGGCTGAGCGAATCTGCAACAACATTAGCCTTACCCGGATGATACAGAATATCTACGTCATAATCTTTCAGGAGCTCCAGCCACCTCCGCTGCCGCAAATTAAGCTCTTTCTGCTTGAAAATATACTGGAGACTCTTATGATCTGTATAGATATCAACATGAACACCATATAAGTAGTGTATCCATATCTTCAGAGCATGGATTACCGCTGCAAGCTCCAGATCGTGGGTAGGATAATTCTTTTCATGCTTTTTGAGCTGCCGGGAAGCATAAGCTATAACTCTGCCATGCTGCATCAATACACAGCCTAATCCCACGCCAGAAGCGTCACAATAAATAACATATCCATCGGGTCCCTCTGGAAGAGTCAGAACTGGGGCTGTAGTCAGCTTCTCTTTCAGCAATTGGAAGCTTCGTTCACAAGCATCAGTCCACTGGAACTTGGCTCCCTTCTGAGTTAGCCTTGTCAAAGGCGCTGAAATCGAAGCAAACTTTTCCACAAATCTCCTGTAATAGCCTGCTAACCCCAGAAAACTACGTACCTCCGTGGGCGTCGTGGGTCTGGGCCAAGTCTTCACGGCCTCAATCTTCTGTGTATCCTCCCGGACACCATCAACTGTAATAATATGTCCCAAGAATGCCACCGAAGCCAGCCAGAATTCACATTTAGAAAATTTTGCATATAATTTCTGATGCCGAAGTACCCCTAATACCACTCTCAGATGATCTGCGTGCTCTGCCTCGGACCGAGAATAGACCAGAATGTCATCGATAAATACAATTACGAACATATCCAAGAATGGCCTGAATACCCGGTTCATTAGGTCCATGAATACCGCAGGAGCATTAGTTAACCCAAATGACATAACTCTGAATTCATAATGCCCATATCTGGTCCGGAATGCTGTCTTAGGAATATCAACCTCTCGTACCCGTACCTGATGATAGCCTGACCGAAGATCTATCTTCGAAAAATATTTGGCGCCCTGCAACTGATCAAACAAGTCATCAATTCTGGGGAGGGGGTATTTATTCTTTATAGTTACCTTATTCAGCTGCCGATAATCAATACACATACGCAGCGACCCGTCTTTCTTACGCACAAATAATACCGGGGCTCCCCAAGGCGAAGTACTGGGTCTGATGAAGCCTTTTTCTAACAGATCCTTCAACTGGTCTTTCAGTTCTTTCAATTCTGCCGGTGCCATTCTGTACGGGGGAATAGATATCGGCTGAGTATCTGGAAACAAATCAATAGTAAAATCTATCTCCCGCTCTGGAGGAAGGCCTGGAAGCTCATCTGGGAATACATCTTGAAATTCATTAACCACGGGAACTGACTGAAGAGTCGGCATTCCTGCTGTCAAGTCTTGTACCCGAACCAGATGATAAATATAACCTTTTCTGATCATTTTCTTCGCCTTAAGGTATGAAATAAACTTACCTTTCGGCGATGCAGTATTACCTGCCCATTCTATAACTGGCTCCCCAGGAAACTGGAAACGAACTACCTTATTTTGGCAGTCAACATTAGCATAACAGGAAGCTAGCCAGTCCATTCCCATAATAACATCGAACTCGATCATATCTAACTCCACCAGATCTGCCTTAGTGTCACGGCCACATACAATTACAGAACAGTCTTTATATACCTATTTTGCTACAATAAAGTCCCCAATCGGTGTGGCTACCTCAAACGGCTCTATAGGTTCAGACGTTATACCAATTTTACTAGCAACCAGAGGCGAAATATATGACAAGGTTGAACCTGGATCAATCAATGCATACACAGAACGAGAGAAAACCGATAATGTACCTGTAACGACATTAGGCGATGCCTCCTGATCCTGGCGGCTGGACAGAGCATAAATGCGATTCGAAGGACCGCTAGTACCAGAAGCTCCACCACGGCCTCTGCCGCGACCCGCTGGTGCTGAAGTACCTGGCCCCGTAGGGCGTATAGCCACTGATGAAGATGAAGACCCGGCGGCTGACCCGGTAGGCTGCGCTGCACCACCCGAACTACCCTTATACGGGCAATCTCTCACAGAATGGCCCTGACGGCCACAAGAAAAACATGCACCGGTGGCTCTGTAGCACTCTCCCAGATGATATCTGCCACAATAAGAACACTGAGGCCTAGGTGTCCTCGTCTGACCAGAACCCCTGTCTGTCCGCGAACCTGAAGCCCTGGAGCTCTGACCTGCTCCTGAATACCCTGGGCTATCAAACCTGCGACCTGTCGGCTGTGGAGGTGCGCTCTGTGCCGGCTGGGATAGATGTCTGCTAGGCTGCTGCTGCTGCTGAGGCTGTCTGCCCCGAAAATCTCCAGAATACCCAGACGATCTGGCCCTCTTGGGCTGTCTCCGATCCTGACTCCTATCAGGCTGACGCTCCCTATGCCGGTCCTCCATGCCCTGGGCGTGCGCCTAAATCCGGGAAATATCCATGCCGGGCTGAGCAGCCAATACCAAACAGCTGTCGACAAAATAATGGTCCAGCCCCATAATGTACCTGTGCATCCTGTCAGCCATAGTAGCTACCACAGCAGGTGCGTATCGGGCCAATGAGTCGAACTCCATACTGTACTCTCGAACACTGCGACCCCTCTGTCTCAGCAATAAGAATCTGTCAGCCTTGGCCCGCCGTAGCTCCGGGGGCAGAAAATGGCTAAGAAAAGCCTGAGAAAAATCATCCCAAACTGCTGGGGGAGCGCCGTCACCCCTAGATAACTCCCATGACTTGTACCAATTAGCTGCCACATCATACAACCGGTACGAGGCCAACGCAACTGACTCTGTCTCGGAAGCATTAATCAGCTGTAAAGTGCACCGCATCTTCCTGATAAACTCCTCAGGATCCTCCTCGGGCTTAGTCCCGAAGAACTCTGGAGGACCACAAGTCAAGAACTCACGGGCTCTCGAACTGTCACGCCTGTAAGCCCGGTCACCTACCAGTCCGTGCCCCTGAACCTGTCCTGCCACAAGTCTGGTCAATAGCTGGACTGCCTCTCTCATGGACTGATCCTCAGTGCCTGGCCGTGGAGCTGGGGGCTCAGGTACTGGAATCTCAGGAGCTGGTGGTGGGGCCGCCCCTCGACCTGCAGCTGCTGCTGCTCCAATCTCCTCTACATGTGGCGGTGTGGAAGAGCCCTCTGCCGGGGGCAAAATATCAGGAGCAATATGTGCATGGGCCCTGGCAACCCTCTGGGCCTGACTAGTCTCTCCCACAGCTACTGCCTTGGCCTTTTGGGCCGCTGTCGCCTTTTTTGGAGGCATAACTGCAAATGTAACAATTCGTTAGGGAGGAATCATCCTGATAACACAGCTCTATCGCACGATCTAAGACAGAAAGAAAGGTAGTATCCTAAATGCCCTGTAGCCTCCTGTTTATAGGTGTGATGCACAACACACCGATAAACAAGACTCTACTAGACACGGTCTGTAGACATTCCGAGGACGAACCGCTCTGATACCACTTTTGTCACGACCCAACCCCGTAGGCCGTGACTAGTGCCCGATCTGGGCACTCAAACATATTCTAGTATATAGCAGAAGCCGACAAGGCTTTATTTCCAAATTAAATAATTTCCAGAAAAATTTTGGCAGAGTTTCCTTTGTTTTATGGACTATCCCACATACCCTGCACACAGAAAATACCAACAAAGGCCACACAGGGCCAACAGAGCAACATTTAAATATATGCGGACGGGCCGCCGCGGCGAAAGGGATCGCCCAAACACAACATATACACACAGCTGTACAGAAAGATCCCAACCCACAAACATGTCCACAGACCTCTAAACAGACCGACAAAATCATATGACGGGACAGGGCCCCGCCGTACCCATGAATGAGAATATACATATGCAGGAGTGACAGACTATACCAAAAGATGGCTCTGAATAAGAGAGCACTCCAAATGGCAGAATAAGATCCTAAGCGGACGGATCAGCAAACCTGTCGTCGGTACCTGCGCGGCATGAAAACGCAGCCCCCGAGGAAAGGGGGTCAGTACGAAATATGTACTGAATATGTAATGCCTGAGTTGCAGAAACAAAAATCATAACTGGTATAGAACGTGCAGAAAGTAAACAGAAAATACAAAGTATCAGCTATACATTTTTAAAACTTGCGGAGTGTGTACAGAAACATATGTCATATCAAATCCGGCCCCTGCCAAGGGACTCGGCAGACAGAACGTGGCCACCCTCCGGACGCTGGTGCCACAACACGGAAGAATCAGAATAGGGGCATAACCCCGTAACATAATATGTCATATCATATGGCCATAGTAAATCATCTCAGAACAAGCGTACATGGCACAACATACTCCACAAACCCATGTACGCGTATACCTGCCCCCTCACATCGAGGCACGGCGAACAATGCAAAGGATCACGCTTGACAACATATCCTGGCCCGGGCTCAGTGTGGGAAACGTTGGGGCATCCATGAATGGAGTAGTGAGAGACTAATGCAATTTAAAATATCATAAATGTTTTCAAAGACTCGATGAATCGTATCGAAGACAAACAAATCCGATGGAGTCGGACGGAATCATAGTAAATGCATTTCGGATATCATAATAAATTATAGAAATATAACCTTCCTGAAGTCATTCCGAGTGTCAAAATAATTTATAATATTTAATAGAATATTTAAAACATTATTCGTTAGGCGATTAGTAGGGTAGTCAAAACGTTTCTTTCGAAAGTCGCTTAAAAAGAAAGCTTTAGTACATTAAGGGCAAAACCAGTAATAGTGGGCCCGCCTCGGGACAAACAAGGCGGCGGGCTCAAATTGTGCCCTCTAAGCTTATGGTGTCACCTAAAAAGGTTCTACAGACATTCTATGACTTTCCGAGTAATTTAGAACAAAATTGCATAATTCCAAGAAATAGGGTATCAAAATGGTTCAATTCTACTGAAGGAAAAACTGAGATTTTCTCTTGCAGATTCCGAAGGCCCAGAAATCTTTCGAGGCCTGAATCCGACTCTAACATACTAAGGGCATGCGAAGTGAAGAATTGGGGTAGCTTTACATACCTTATGATCTTCTTACACCTTTCCAAGCTCACTTCCCGTTTCGCTCAAAACCTGCAAATGGTAGCATTGACCAGTTACTATTCATGAGACTTAGAAATTCTATTCTTAACCCATACTTGTCTATAAGAATTTGGGCAGCATCTCCCCTATACATATAGCACCCCCGAGATTCAACTCGGCTCAAAATAATCAACAACAACCCAACAACAACATCAACAACAATCAGAACAAGGTACAATATAGTACACAACTAGTCCTCTCTGAACATAATGCAATAACATCCATCCCGACTCCAAATTTTCGAATCAGCATCATCATACTCACATTCATTACTAATCAAAACCATTATAATGCCATTCGGAAATATTTCATATCGTTTCTACACTATATACACAAGATATACAAAGTATATACACTTTCCGCCAAAATCATAATTTATCCGGTTCTTCTAATCTTTAACATACACATTCATAACTCAATTCCATCTTCTATATTCATCAACAATCATCATAGTTTGCACCCTAACAACTTAATTCCATAATGTTATAAAATCATAGGCAAACGGCATAAGTCCTCACACTCCATTTCACTGCAGCTCACATCATTTTTCCTACATTTACAATGCAAGAATCACAACAACACAATTAACATATTAAACAACATTTAAACCATTTCCATTTCATCATACCTAACCCTACGGCCAACATGTAGTTTTTCCAACTTTCACCAAATTCATTCGACTTTTCTTTCCAATATTAATTCCACCCTACTCACAACTAAAATAAAACATGAAATTCAACTCATTCCAACTACACATCATAGTGCATATACACGGCCACATGCACACATGTACACCCACTTTCTAAACTTCCATGTTACCATATTTTCTACTCATCTCTACTTAATACAACATAAACAAAGGCTTTATAACATATAAAAGAGAATGAATCCTTACCTTTCTTCCAATCTTCTTCACTTGGGTAACTTGTCAATTTGAAGACCCAAGTCCTCCTTCGTCCAAACCAACTACACCACGTTGTTAAGGGACCTTGAATTAGTATAAAAACCACAAGATAATAATTTTTAGAACAATATTTTTGAGGGTGAATTTTTGAGAGCTTGGCCGAATTGCCCTTATGCTTTGTTCTTGGTGTTCTTGCTTTGCTTTCTCTCTATTGTTCTTGAAAATTCTAAAGGAATGATCTTTAAATAAGTAATTTGGCACATGGAAAATTACTTAATTCATGGGCTTGGACCACTATGTGGCCGGCCACCCTCTCTAGTTTGGGCCTCATTTTTCATTTCATGCTTTTGAGCCCAATTGGTTAAAATTCCCGTTTTGTAATTCCCGAAACTGATTTTCGAAATCCCAAATTTGCCCTTAGCGTTCTTCAACACTTCCACATTAGTATTCTTTCATAACAACTCAAGGGTTACATAAATTCAATTATGACCTTATTTCTTACAAGTCCAAATTATTTCCAACTTTCCAAATGTGTGAAAACACGGGATATAACAGTGTTGGCTGTGTCAATGGAGGTGGCACCGTGGTATGCTGACATTGACAATTATTTGGTAACATGCATAGTTCCAGAAGATATCAAAGCCTATCAAAAGAATAAATTCTTGCGGGATGCTCGGCAGTACTATTGAGATGAGCCTTATTTGTTCCGAACATGCGCTGACAACATCATTCGGCGTTGTGTTCCTAAAAGTGAAGTGATGGCGATTCTAAAGGCGTGCCATGACTCTCCTGTCGGGGGTCATCATAGCGGAAACCGGATTGCGGCTAAGGTACTTGAGTGCGGCTATTACTGGCCAACCATTTTTCATGATGCTAATCTATTGGTGCGGTCATATGATCAATGTCAAAGGCAAGGGAATATCGGCAGAAGGCAAGAGATGCCTATAAATTTTGTTATGGAGGTAGAAGTGTTCGATGTCTGGGGGATTGACTTTATGGGACCCTTCGTGAGTTCAAGAGGCATGAAATACATTTTGGTTGTTGTGGACTATGTGTCAAAATGGGTCGAAGCGGTGGCTTTGCCTAATAACGAGGCCAAGAGTGTTATGGGGTTCCTCAAGAAGAACATATTTACTCATTTTGGTACTCCGAGGTCAGCGATGGTGGATCCCACTTTTGGAATAGAGCCTTCGCGAGATTGATAGAGAAATATGGTGTAAAACATAGGGTGGCAACACCTTATCATCCTCAGACAAGTGGACAGGTTGAAGTGTCCAATGGGGAGACCAAGAGTATTCTAGCTAAAAAAGTGAATGCAAATAGAACTGATTGGGCCTACAAGCTCGATGATGCTCTATAGGCATACCAGACTGCTTTCAAGACTCCGATTGGGACTTCACCCTTCAAGCTTGTGTTCGGAAAAGCTTGTCACTTGCCCGTTGAGCTTGAGCACAAGGCTCTGTGGGCGCTGAAGAAACTGAATATGGACTGGGAGGAAGCAACCAAGCGCAGGTTGTTTCAACTAAATGAGATGGATGAGTTTTGGTACCAGGCATATGAGAGTGCAACACTTTATAAAGAAAGAATGAAGCAATACCATGACAAGAAGATCCTGAAGCGAGAGTTCTATAAGGGTGACCCTGTATTGCTGTTTAACTCTCGATTGAAGTTGTTGCCTAGTAAGCTTAAATCAAGGTGGTCTGGTCCATTTGAGGTGGTAGGTGTTTCACCCCATGGAGCGATTGAGTTAAAGTCCGGAGATGAAACTGGACATTTAAGGTGAATGGGCAGAGATTGAAGCAATATCACGGGATGGTTTCGGAGGATAGGATTGTTGACCGATACTGGTTGAAGCACCTCGGAACGAACAATGATCTGGTGTACGCAGATCAAGAGTGAATGCTACCACCGTTGTGTCGCGATGTTAAATCAAGCGCTTCTTGGGAGGCAATCCAAGTGTAATGTTTATTTTCATTCTTGTTTCTGTTTGAATATAGGGTAACATTTGTTTTGGTGCACGAAAAAAAAAAAACCTGAAGCCTGGACAAAACTAGACTTATACGGACCGTATAATTTTATACGGCCCATATAATCCAGTCGTGGAAGGTAAGGAAATCTGGCAGAACACTATTTGAAGACTTCCTCCAAATACGATCATTTTAACGGATCGTATAATATTATACGGGTCCTATAAATGATCGTGTAATTAGGATGTCCTCAAACGAGGTTAGTGAAGAAAAAATTGAAGTTACACGGACCGTATAATGCTATACGGCCCGTATAACTTCCAAAAAAAATTAAAAAAAAATCGAACAGAGGGTTTTTAAACTTTCCACCTGCCCCTTTTTCATCTATCGTTCATACTCCCTCAATTAAACCCACGATCACCAACCCACGATCCCATACTCTTATCCACTTTCACCCATTAGAATTTCACTTTCCCATACCCATAAATTCATCCAAGAAACCATCAACACCCTCAAAATCCATTCCCACAGTCAAAGAACCCTCTGTTTAAGGTTAAATTCGTGTTCTTCTTTTTTTATTAAAAAAATCTGCCATTGTTGTGCACAAGGTGTTCTTTAAGGACCTTTGTCAAATTCATCAAGGCACAGGTATGGTCCAAAAACGCAATGTATGAAGGGGTACGAGGCCCTGAGCAGCTAAGGGCCGAGGTCGAGCCCACGACCAACCAGAGACAGACCTCCGTTTGCAGGATGAGGGGTCGGACGATGAGGTCATACCAGTGAAAAAAGTTAGGGGGACCAGCAATCCTCATCCCCCAACCATGACTCCTTCCACCTCGGAGGGAGAAGAAAAATCTGGGGATAGGTGACTCCTCAGATGATGAGGGGGATTTGAACAAGTGTGGCTTATCTGAACCAACAGACACCCGAGCTCCAAACTCTGATGCTTCGCCAGAATCAGCACACGGCAAGCGCTGGTTGGTTCTGCGAAGTAAAATACTACCAGAGGATGCTTTACGGTTTGGAGTTGTGAGGTCAAAGGCACTGTACGAGGAAGGTCTGTCCACTATTAAGCGTGGGGGTGAGCCGAATCGCAGCATATGGGAGGAGAGGCAGTTGGTGTTCGAGGGTCTGAAAGCTCTTCCCAACACGACCGAAACACTCCTATTCTACAGGTTAGAGGTGTTTGCTGAACCTGCTGGGGTGTTTTGCCCAGAAATTATGCGGGAGTTTTATGCCACCTACGGGGCTGAGTTATTGAAAATGAAAAAGCCCAGTCAGACTAATACTGCTCTCCCGTTGCTTGATGAAATTACGGTGCGGAACGTCAAGGTTGACATTTCAGCTGAGGCTGTCAACAGATTTTATTTTGGAGATGACTTACAGGCACCGGAGGATGAGAAAGAGTACTTCGATAAGTTGGATCGCCAAAATCATCGATTGGTAATCAAATGGCTTGCTACGGTAATTGCCCACTCGGAGGTAGATTGGGTGACTCAACAGATCCCGAATATTGTCAAGGGTTCACTCAATAAGGAAGCTCGATTCTGGTGGCACCTGATGAGGTACAGACTGTTAGTGACCAGAATGACAATACACTCACAGTTGCTCAGGCAAAAGGCATTGCAGCGATAATGAGTCGGTATCCAGTCAACATGGGACGTATGATAGCTAATGAAATTCGATGGAGAGCACCCCAGCCTATGACCTCATTGGCATTCCCGTGCCTTATCACGGAGTTGTGTAGACGAGCTCAAGTTGTCTGCATTCCAGATCGGGCCCAATGTATCAAAAACAAGAAATTTGGAGATTGGCAAAAGGGTAAAAATGGGGATGCACCGAAGATATTTGTGGTCCCACCTAAGGCAAATATAGGGGCTCCACCCGAGTTAGAGTCTGGGGCCATGGGAGTTACTATTGCTACTTGTCACGACCCAACCCCGTAGGCCGTGACTAGTGCCCGATCTGGGCACCCAAACACATTCTAGTATATAGCAGAAGCCGACAAGGCTTTATTTCCAATTTAGATAATTTCCAAAAAAACTTTCGGCAGAGTTTCCTTTGTTTTACGGACTATCCCATATACCCTGCACGCAGAAAATACCAACAAAGGCCATACAGGGCCAACAAAGCAACATTTAAATATATGCGGACCGGCCGCCGCGGCGAATGGGATCGCCCAAACACAACATGAGCACACAACTGTTCAGAAAGACCCCAACCCACAAACATGTCCACAGACCTCTAAACAGACCGACAGAATCATATGACGGGACAGGCCCCGCCGTACCCATGAACGAGAATATATATATATACAGTAGTGACAGACTATACCAAAAGATGGGCTCTGGATAAGAGAGCGCTCCAAAATAGCAGAATAAGATCCTAAGCGGACGGATCAGCAAACCTGTCGTCTGTACCTGCGTGGCATAAAAACGCAGCCCCCGAAGAAAGGGGGTCAGTACGAAATATGTACTGAATATGTAAAGCCTGGATTACAGAAACAGAATCATAACTGGTACATAACGTACAGAAAAGTGAGTAAAAAATCCAAAGTATCAAATACATATTTCCAAAACATGCAGAGTGTGTACAGAAACATATGTCATATTAAATCCGGCCCCTGCCAAGGGACTCGGCAGACAGAACGTGGCCACCCTCCCGACGCTGGTGCCACAACACAGAAGAATCAGAATAGGGGCATAACCCCGTAACATAATATGTCATATCAGATGGCCATAGCAAATCATATCAGAACAAGCGTACATGGCACAACATACTCCACAAACCCATGTACACGTATACCTGCCCCCTCACATCGAGGCACGGCGAACAATGTAAATGATCACGCTTGACAACATATCCTGGCCCGGGCTCAGTGTGGGAAACATTGGGGCATCCACGAATGGAATAGTGAGAGACTAATGCAATTTAAAATATCATAAATGTTTTAGTAAACTCGATGAGGCATATCAAAGACAAACCGATCCAATAAAGTCGAACGGGAACATAATAAACGAGTTTCGGATATCATAATGAATTACAGAAGTATAACCTTTCTGAAATCGTTCCGAGTGTCAAAACAATTTATTGGACTCAATGGAATATTTAAAATAATGTTTGTTAGGTAATTAGAATAGTAGTCAAAGCGTTTCTTTTAAGAACTATTCGAAAAGAAGGCTTAAGTACATGAAGGGCAAAACCGGGAATAGCGGGCCCACCTCAGGACAAACAAGGCGGCGGGCTCAAATTATGCCCTTTTAAGCTTATGGGGTCACGTAAAAAGGTTCTACGGACATTCTATAGCTTCCCAAGTAATTTAGAGAAAGTTTGCATAATTTCAGGGAAAGCACACCAAATGGGCTCAATCTTACTGATGGAAAAAGCGAGATTTTCAATTGCGGATTCCGAGGGGCAGAAAGTCTTCCGAGGCCCGAATCCAATTCTACTACACTTAGGCATGCCAAAAGACGGATCGGGTTAGCTTTACATACCTTTTGAGCTTTTTAAGTCTATCCAAGCTCACTTTCCGTTTCGTCAAAAATCTGCAAATGGTCACATTTACCAATTGTGAGTTATGGATGCCATGATTTCAACTTAATGCATGTTTGTCTACCGAAATTTCGGCAGCACCTCCCCTATACATATAGCACCCCCGAGAATTTAAATCGGCTCAAAATCATTAACAACAACCCAAACAACAACATTAACATCTACAACGAACATTAGAAACACAATATGGCACAACTAGTTCTACTTGCCGACAATTGCCATAACCTTCATTCCAACCCAACCTTTCAAACTAATATCAATGATTTCACATTAATTAACAATCAAGATCATCACAATATAGTTTTAGAAACATTTCATATCGCTTTCCTTAAGTTATACACTCGATATACATAATATACAACTTTCCGTCAAAGTCATAACTTGTGCAAAACATCAAACCTTTGGCATACAACTTCATAACATGCTTCCAACTTCTAAACTCATCAATGATCATCACAATTACACACTAAACAACTTAATTCATTTCTATCCCAAGCCAAACAGACCCTACGGCCATATGCCTATTTTATCAATATCAATTAAATTCATCCAACTCTCAATTCCCATATGCATTTCATCACAATCACAACTAAAATATAACATGAATTCAACACATTATAACCACACCATACACACATGCCCACGGCTACAAGCCATATTCCAAACCCACTTTGCAAACTTCCATTTTTCCATACAATCAACACATTTCTATATACTACAACACAAACAAGCCTTCATAACACAAAGATAAGGGAGAAATTCTTACCTTTTCCTCAAGTCTTCTTCACTTGGAGGTATGATCACTTTGATGATTCTAATGCTTCTCCCTGCAAACCAACTATACCAAGTTACAAAGGGACCTTGAATTAGTGGAAATTCAACAAGAGAAAAATTTTTAGAACAATATTTTTGGTAGCCAATTTTTCCTCCCAAACCCGAGACCTTCTTTATCTTCTTCTATTTTTGCTCTTGTTTATCTTGTTTCATACTTATCATAAGTCTTCTAATGTATATATTATAAAGACTTGGTCACATGACCAAGATATGGGCTTCGACCAAGGCCATTATAGCCGGCCAAGCAACCCTCTTTGGGCCTCAATTCATTTCAATTTGTTGAGCCCAATAACTTGTAAATCACATTTTGTAATTCCCGAAACTAATTTCCAAAATTCCAAAATTTACCCTTAGCCTTATCCCACACTTTCACAACAATATTTTTTTCATGCACAACTCCTATGTCAAATAAAAATTAATTATAACCTTATTTCTTACAAGCCAAGAATATTTCCAAATTATTCCAACGTGTTAAAACACGGGATATAACACTACTGATCCTGCGATGCCTGAGGCGGGTGGAACTGATGCTACAGCTCAGGCCCATGCCACTGATCCTAGTTCTGAGGCGATTTAGGGGGCTGCTGGTACCACTGCCACCACTGATCCGCCACCACCTCCTGACCCTGTGCCCGCAACTTCTGCGGGTCCTACCACTTCATCTACTCCACCTCCTGCAGCGCAATCAGCGGTTGATTTGTTTACATTTTCGAGGGAGAGTTACCGAGAGTTGGCCTTCAAGACTTTAAAGGCTGAATTTTTTTTTGAGGTAATCATGCTCCAACTTAAGCCCCAAATAACTAAGCAAATCAACATTGCCAAGAGAGAAATTCGGGAGGAATATGCTCAGTCTCGCGAAGTTTTCCAATCACGATTGGATGGGTTTGAGATGAGGTTGTTTGCTTTGGAGCAGTCAAAATCCGGGGACGGTTTAGCTACATTTCATACGGAATTGGAGAAGCTTAAGGCCAAATTAGATGAGCTGAAGGTGCGCGAGCGAGTAGAGGAACTTGTTTTGGCACCTCACACTAACTTTGATATTGATATCCCAGTCCAAAACCTGCTCGACTCTGGGGATAAAGGAGAAGAAGGAGAGGAAGGAGATAAGGCGTGGGGAAAATGGCCACTGAATGCCGTAGTTGAGAATGTGAATGAGAGTAACAAGAGGCTGCACAAACTGGAGGAGAAGATGGTGCAAGCCGCTGCCTTGAATTAGCTGCACGACAACTATCCATATCCAATGGGCACGTCGGGCAGCCGGCCCCGAGAAGCAACGCCTGATACTGCTGCGTCTGAGGTAGCATAGTCCCGAGTCGAGGAACATAGAGCCTAGGGCGCTCAGGTATCCCTCACCATTTTTAATATTGCACCTAGAGCTGATGCATTTGGGACATTGCATGATTTTCAGTTGAGGGGTGGGGCTACATGATCAGGTTGTTTGTTGCACATATTTGTGTAGGAACCCCTTCGGCTTTTCTTTGCCAGAGTTCTTTTTCCTGACGGGTTTTATTTTGTTGAAACTAGCATGTTTAAGATGTTGTTTAGGTTGAGTAGAGTCATTTTGACTTAGTTGGTATTGTTCTGTAACTGATGGCATGTTGTGATTGTTTGATGAAAAGGTTGGACCCCTCGAAAGTTTGAAAAATGCATACTTAGAACAATTAGTTGTTGACATGATTGATTCTTTATATGACATTATGATTGTTGGGGTGTTGTGTGCGATAAATGACTACTTAGGAGGTCACAATTGTAAAGATAATTGTCCTTATGCCAATGTGTGTGTGAGTTGTTAGTTTAATTCTGTTTAAGCATGTATAATCTAGAACTTGCCTGGTTGGTCTTGTTTGAAATTCGAAAGTTAGTTTGGTTGTGAAATGATTTTAGGCTTTCTTTGTGTAAATAGTCACTTTGCCTAAATAAGCCTTACCAGAAGCTGAAAATATCACTAGTTTCCCTTTTTGAGCCTTTTGACCTTTCTCTTGGCTAGCCAAATATGAAACCTCACCCATTGTGAAATTTATCCATCTTCATACCCATTCCCTCCTTGATGCTACTAGATAGACGAGGCAAAGTGCCTAAGTTGGGGGTGAATTAAATGTGAAGTAGATGTTAAAAACATAAGTTGGGGGTGGTGGAGTTTGCTAGTGGAGATTCAATGTGGTAGTTGCATATATAAAAAAAAATCAGAAAATTGTCACACAAAAAGATTTGCAAGTTGGATAGGAATAAAACCACATCGAGGTTGAAAACTTGAAAGAAAATAAAGGGGTTGGAAAGAAAAGAAGTGAATTAAGGTGAAGAGATGTTGTAGTGTTCAAGGAGGGTGAGTCACTAATATTCAAAAAGTATCATACCCGTCCCTAAGCCTACATTACAAGCCAAAACAAGTCCTAATGTGATCACAACCGAACGAGCCAAGGATGAAAACATAGAAAATAAGGGCAAGCCTATGGTATTTGCATGTGTAGATATGAATTTCTTTGTGAGTGTGTGTGTTTTTCTCTTCTCTTTCGTCTTCGTCCCATTCTTGTTGTATATATGTGTGTTGGGACATTTTGTGGTCTATGTAAGGGCATAAGGATGAGAATTGAGCAAAATAAAGTGACCGCCTAAAGTAGCGTTTGTGTGTATCATAATGTGTTCGATAATGTAATGTCATGCATTGAAGCTTCATTATTAGTCATAGCATTCTTGAGTTATGGATATTGCTTTGAAATAGAAAATTAGGGTGGTCCTTTGAAGAAACACATGCATGCCAGTAGTTCAGAGTCAAAACCAATGTAGACATTGTTACTCTACGATATCTAGATGTTAGTTGAGTCCTAGTTGCGTCCGCTACTTGCTTGAGGACAAGCAAGGACTTTAAGTTGGGGGTGTTGATGTGCTGGGAAATTATGGCACATTTGATACTCTTTTACGAGAAGTTTTACTTGTTTTTAGGCAAGTATGTGCTGTTTTGATGTGTTTTTGACATGTTTCACGTAAATCGGGAAGTTCGGGTTCAAGGAGTAGAAGTTACAGAAAGATTGCACTAAAGCTGGATTTTCACGGTCCATAGAAAGATGCACGGACCGTATTTCTGGTCGTACAAAAGGTGGCAACGTAACAGAATGTCACAGTGGATAGATGCTGAACCACAGACACTTATACGGACCGTACAATATTGTACGAGCCGTATAAGTAGATGCAACGATATTGGAAGATGCTTCTGTTACACCTCGAAAATTTATCCGTGAATGCACAATGAATAGACCAACGAAGAGTATGAGTGTACGATGTTTTACTAAGAAGGGGATGACTACTTATGAGTTTTGAAAATGCGAAAGTTGCCGATTTGCACTTCGGCCCAGTTGGTCGTAAAATAGAATATGGCCCGTAAAGTGGTTTACGAACCGTAAACTACTATCGTCTTTCAACATTCCAAAGCTTCAACTTTCTGCTAAATGTCTAAATGGTTAAATACGACTCAGAATACGGACCGTAAATCGAAATACGACTCGTAAACTGTGACCGTAAACCACCATGACCTCGAGCAAACCTTTCTGGTTCTGTTATGCTTAAATACGGTCGTGAAAGACGGACCGTAAACCAGAATACGGCCCGTAAACTGGGTTTACGGTCACTGTGCACTTCGACTACTGTTCATAAAAATCAGATTTTAAGTTAAGTATAAGGGACCCTTTTTCATTCCATTCTTTTTATTTTCACTCCACACTTCAAGAAACATCTAGAATACTCTCTAATATTCATCCACAAGGGAATCAAAGGAAAATCAAGATCAACAACACCAAATCCATGAAATCAAGAGTGTGAAACTCATCAAAGTTCATCTACACCAAGAAATTGCAAAGGAAGTGAAGTAGGGTTTTTGGTATAGAAGAGTATTGCTACTCAAGGCTCGTTCCTACCACATCTAAGGTAAGTTTTATGAATTTCTCATGATTATTGAAGTATTTATACGTTGAAACACTTGGATTATAGAAGAGTGTAGTAAATGGGTCATAAAATGTGAATAGTGCCATAGTTGAATGATAGTTGGATTGAATTATGAATGTTGATAAGTTGGGAGTATAAATATGTTATAAATGACGTGTAGACCATGAAATAGGTGTGATATATGTGAAAATGTGATGATGAGCTAAAACCTATACATGTGGAGAAATTGGAGAAAAATGGTGGAATGTGGTAAATGTAAATAAATTACGATTGTTGATACAATATTGTGAGTGTTGTTGTGAATTTTTGGTAGTTGAAATGAAACGTGGGAAAAGTAGTAGAAACAAAGGAAATGTTGCCCAATTTTCCATAGAAATAGTAGCGCGTTCTTCTCGTCGATTGACTAAAGATGGTACGAATTCTCTCTTGAAGTTAGAGACGTGACATCAAAGGAAATCAAGCAATCGATAGCATAGTTAAACGACAAAGGTATGTGAGGCCTATCTTTTCTTTAAAAAGGCATGAATCCTTCAAGTCTTATGTAATCCTTCTACAAAATGAAGCCTACGAGTCCTTCAATATATTGAATTGCATATGAATATGATGGTGATGATAATGAGCTAGATTATAGCGATTCAAGAAATTGTGGCATGATGTTTCTATAAGGCTAATGATGTTATCTTTGTTAACACTCGCCTTATGCTCTATTTCCTTCAAGGCGAGGCACGATACTCATAAACGTTCATAATATAATCGGGGGTTCACGACCTTACGTCACCCCGACATATTGTGGTTGCCCTTAAGGCTTAACGTATGCTCTTAATGCTAATATATGTATAAGATACCAAGAAATGATAAGATGATACTATGTTATGAGATGAGTAATAGTGATGTGTTATGATTGATTTTGTGATGATAAGATTCCACCGTGCCTATTTGGACGGGCATGTCACCGCGAATGCGGGCTGTGTATGATTTCACCGCGCCTATATGGCCGGGCATGTCACCGCTAATGCGGGCTGCTATGTTTATACCGAGCCTAGAGGGCCGAGCATGATCACCACTAGTGGGCGGCATATGAGGATTACCCGGACGCGGGTAATGATGCAGAATACGATGTGACGATGTACGTGATGAAGTTTGTGATGATGAATGTGATGATATTGGGATATGACAAACATATACTATGTTGATGTAAAATATGATATATGTAACAAGTATGTTGCTTATAACACTCGAGCAGGTTATATCTTTTCTTATGATTCATGATGCTTCTATGACATTGTTCATTTCATTCCTGCTTTACCTACTCAGTACAATGTTCGTACTGACGTCCCTTTTCTTTGGACGCTGTGTTCATTCCCACAGGTAGACAGGAAGGAGATTTTGCTCTGGACTCTTAGAAGCTGTTAGCTGACTGAAAGCACTCCCTTGTTCCGGAGGTGCTTATGATGAATCTTTTGTGTACAGTTGTATGTGTAATCCAACAGAGGCTCGTAGATACTCAATGTGGATTATGTGGTTTCACGATGTGGATATTATGTAAATATATTGATATATGTTATTGTATAAAAACATTATGTTTTGTAATGAAAAGCAGTTTCCTTCATAAAATGAGTAGGAAATCGATAAATGATTGTTGAATGAGTCTAAGAAGTAATAGTACAAGCGGTGCTCGGTGGTTAGCCCCGGGTACCCGTCGCGGCCCCTAGCTGGGTCGTAACAGCTTCACGAGCAGGATTGTACGAGCCGTATAACATTACACGGACCGTGGAAGGCCAGTTCGTATTATTCTCTGCTGACACTGGATGAAGGCCATATAAGTCTAGTACAGTCCGTGGAAAGTTGTACGGACCGTATAAGTACCGCCTGGGACTTAAGTGCAAATTCTGTAATTTTATGTTTTTGAAACCTATAAACAGTCCATTGTAGTGTTTTTATTATTATTATAAATTATTATATTTTGACTTTTGGCTTAGAACATTAAATACTCTCTAGTTTTTGAAGGTTCAAACATCAATTCATGTATTATCAATTCTTTTTTTCTTCCAAAGTAAGCAATTATGAATTCTTCAATTTCTTATTTCTTGTTCTTTGTCATGAGTTGCTAAATTCCCTTAGTAGGGTTGTGAACCCAATGATGGGTGTTTTGTGAATGGGTTGTGATTGATATACATATAATGGATTATTAGGGTTTATTTATTCTTCATTCTTCATTCATAATTAATGGTTGCAAACATTGATTAAAGACATAAACCTTGATTTATTTGGGAAAATAGTTAGGGTTGGTAAGAATAAATAACAAGGACTCAAAGCTTTAAAGTTTGTTTACTAAATTCACTTAGGAATAAGAAGAACTTACTTGGCATGATTAATCGTTCTTCATAGTTACTTTCTTATATTTGGGAAAATCATAGAAAGAGATAATCTTTATTTATTGGGAAATAGTAGAGATTCATATAGAGATTGAGCGCATTCATATTGTTACACCCCAGAAACTTTCGTGTTACTAAGGCTACAGACGGCTTAATGTGAGCTCGAGGAGGAGCAAATATTACAAGTATAAAGAATGAAATTCTATTGTAGTAGCATGAGCATAGCATGAGTATGATATTTGGAATTCGTACAATATGATTGGAATGATACGTTAAAAGATATATAGCTCTCGTAACCGTAAGCTGAGGTGGGGCCCACATGATGGGATTTTTATAAAGGACATATGATAAGTTATATGGACAACATATGTGAAGTTAAACACAACTCAAGAAGGACCCTTGAGCCAAATCCAAGTGTAAGCCCTCCAAAAAGATGTTTTTAAGTTACCTTTTCGGGTGATCTAACTTCGAAGACCATAACCCCATCATTATTTGGGAATTTGGGAAAACAACAAATAATAAAGTTGTAGATAATTGAATTAGCTTTCCAACCATAGGTCGTGGGCCTTCACACGACATAGGGATAAAACGTTATGGACATTTTAATGCAGGAAAGTCAAGCTGGGCAGTGGGCTCGGCCCAACCCGACTCAAGGTCGGTGGGAACCGACCCAAGACCCATATATAAGGGATAAATGCATAAAAAATCGTTCATTTACAAATCAAACAGTCCAAAAACTTTTAGAGAGAGATATAGGAGAGTTAGAAAGAGAATGTGGAGAATCGAGCAAGTTTGAGGCCCCGAATCCCCAGGCTCGTGAAGGATAAAGTGTAGTACGAGTTGTTGTCATCGTTTTAAGCTAATTATTGAGCTTGGGGGATGATATTTCGTGATTGATCTGCTTCTAAGGTATGTGTAAGGTTCCTCTTATGTTATTAAAGTGTTTATTTAGAGTTTTAACGGATTAGAACGGAGGAAATAATGTTAAAAGCTCGTTTGGAATTTTTGGGAGGTTTATGAAGGTGGGGCTGCTTCAGTGGTGTTAAATGGATGGAAATATCTGATTTATGATGTATATTGATTGTCGATATTGTTGTTTGACGTTGTTGCTGATAAGTTAGCTGAATTGGACTTTCGGTTTTATCCAGTTTATAAAGGAAATGCTGTCGAAATTCCGTTAGAAATAGAGATAAGTTTAAGGGATTTATTTTAAGGATATATATTGGAGGATTGTTGCAGTAAATTAAGTATATTGTTGTGTTTTTGAGATTTATTTGTTGTTGGGCTGTTGTGGTGATATACCGAATTGGGAGATACTAATGATATAGGGGAGATGCTGCCCGTTTCGTTTTAGAATTAAGTTATCAATTAATATATATGATATAGAAAAGCCTTCTTAAGTCACGTTCATATTCTTACGATTATAGGTTTGGCATACTAATTGTGAAAAGTTCGTGGTTAAGTTGAGTTCCTTGGACGACGTAAGGTATGTAAAGCTAACCCTTCTTTCTTTTTGGCATGATCTTTATAAACAAACAGACGACGAGTGTACAACTCCAAAGAAGTTCCTATTCTTAGAGACACTAGGATGGCTAATGTCTTTGATTTCCAGAACCTATTTCATTATGTTTTGATACGTGTCTATGATTCCAGAAGCCCTATTTTGATATAATCCATAATGACATTCGAGGGGTAATTCACATGACTGTTGTCTTTGATTCTCAAGTGTTGTTAGTTCATTCTAATTATTCTATTGAGTCTCAGATGATAATTTAGTTTGCGCATGGTTGCTCACTACTCTGCTCGTGCATGCCGTAATATATCTTTCACCGAGTCCCTCACTAGAGGTATGTTTTCGTGCACAGTTTCACTGCATTGTTCACCGAGTCCTCACTAGAGGGCCGGGTACGATATATATATATATATATATGATGATGATGATGGTGATGATGATGTGATTATGGCGCCGAGGATGGTATATGATGACTTATTCACCGAGTCCCATAATGGGCCGGATATGGTATACGATATAGACATGCATGATTTTCATATCGTAAGGTACAGGTGCATTGGTATCTTTGATTATAATACTTGCCTCCTGTAATCGTCTATGCAGTTGTGATTTTCCTTATTGCATTACATGCTTTATATACTCAGTACATATTCTGTACTGACCCCCTTTCTTCGGGGGCTGCGTTTCATGCCCGCAGGTACAGATACTCGATTTAGTGATCCTCCAGCTTAGGACTTCTGCTCAGCTGTTTGGAGAGCTCCATTGTTCCGGAGCCTAGACTATTTTGGTACAGATCTTTTGATATAGACTTATGTATATGTCCAGGGGTACGGCGGGGCCCTGTCCCGTCATATTTCACTTTCGTACTTTTAGAGGTCTGTAGACATGTGTGGGTTGTATATGGGTTATGGTCAGCTGTGTCTATATGTTTTGCTTTGGACATCCTCGTGTATAATGGCAGCCTTGTCGGCTTGCGTATTGTGTTATTGTTATGCTGTGGTTAGCCGTGAATCCTCGGGCGACATGTTTATGATATGTGGTGTTGCGAACCCTTCGTTTGTTTCTTTTACAAGTTTCCATATTATCCTTAGTTTCAGTTTGACTATATTGAACAGGTACGTATACGAGTGTCCAGTTCGGGCACTGGTCATGGCCCATGGGGTTGGGTCGTGACAAAAGTGGTATCAAAGCAGTTCATCCTCGGAGTGTCTACAGACCGTGTCTAGTAGAGTCTTTCTTATCGGTGTGTTGTGCACCACATATATAAACAGGAAGCTACAGGACATTTAGGATGTTACCTTTCCTTCTTACACTAGATCGTGCGATAGAGCCAAGAGATAGGAAATGATATCGCTTATATACTGACCTTTGATTTCAGCAGGAGAATGGTGTCGGCAAGAGGAGGTAAAAAAAATGATACTGGGAGTTACAGAGGTAGGATATTTCATTGAGGTTACATTATCAGAATTTGTATATACAGAGTGGCAAACTGGCCATCATCAAGGTAAGTTATTGTAAGTATAGTAGGAAAATGGATTGAATGTATATATATTGTTAATAAGTTCAGTTATAAGGTGCGCACAGAAGAAGCTGAAGGAATCAGTAACGGTAAGCAGAATACATGTCAGATATAGAGTGAATGTTGCAGGTATGATTGAAACCTGCAGTTAAAGATTGAAAGGGAAAATAAACAGGAAAGTGTCACAGATACAGTTTGAGTTGGACATACGAGGTAAGTTCATCATTTTCATACTATTATTGATTGGGGAGCCCTGTGCGGCTATGATACGATATAATATATATGGATATATGTTGGCCCTGTGAGGCATTGTTAGTATTTCCTGCGTGCAGGTTTTGAGATAGTAAGAAATACAGAGGAAACTCTGCCAAAATTTTCCTAGAAATAAAAAAAGAATGAGATATAAGTTCGTAATATTCTTGAAAGGTCGTGTCAATAGTAATGATAGGATTTGACTAAGTGGTGAGTACAACTGACTTCGAGAAATAAGTTAACTATTAAATTGATAGTAATAGTAATCATGAGGTCGATATCGATATGGTAAAAAGAAATGCTAGGATAATTTGGAAGGGCTTGTGATACTAAGAGATGCTTTAGAAAATGCTAACAAATCTTAATAGAGTGTTATATTGAGGTATCGATTGAATTGATAAACACGGATAAATTACGACGAGTTTATAGTTAAAAGAAGTAATAATATGATTGAGACAAGAGTACAGAGGAAGAAGAATTGTGACGAATATGAATGTGTTGATATGGCAGCTTGTGAGGTGTTAAGGATAAAATTGACCCGAAAGGGTAAAAGGTTAAGCACACCTACTCCATAGAGTGTAGTTAAACTATAGTAAGAATCGTGAATAAGGTTAAGAAGTGCTACACTATAAGATTCATTGCAAACAGGATATAATTTGAATATAATAAGGATTGTTATGAAAATAAGTAAAGCCTAGTGAGGAAGTGACTAAAAGATATGACGTGATCCATGTGACTAGAGTATAAAGGCAAGTGTGAAACGGAAAATCGAGCTATAGAACGAATAAGAAAGACTTATAAAGTTCTTTAGGGAAAGTTCAAAATAAAGATTATGTGGAAACATAAATGATAGCGAGCACAAAAAAAGGGAGTAATTGAAAGAAGGAAATAAGAAGAAGGCGAGATAACAGTGTAGTAACGAGTTATGACACGTATAGCCGAAAACATGAGTAGTATAAGTGACGGAATTATGAAAGACCAAACTACAGAAAGATGTGCAACGAGGTAGAATGAGTGCAAGAAAATGACTGGGATGATAAGAACAAACAGGGATGAACAAAATACAGTTTAAAAATGAGAAAGGGGTTATGCAGAAGTAATGTTTTCCGAAGGATAGAGGAGAAGCATAAGATTCCTCGTGCACAGAATAAAAGATGGACATAGACTGGAGAAATGGTAAGGGAATTCTAAAGGAAGCACCTAAGATAAACGTAATTAATTGAGTATGAGTATAAAAAAAGGGGGGGCGGGGGAATATATAGCTACGAACATAAAGGTGTAGTATGACGATAAGGTGATAAGATAAGACTATCATTAGGATGAACTTGATTTGATTCTGAATAAGTTAGAAGTCGGTACTAGGTACACAACAAGGATAAAAGAGCATAAGGCATAAAGGAGTACTGCATGTATATGACTCCACCTTAAAAACAGTGGAATCCTTAAAGGACAAGGACTGTAGGCTTGAGGAACAAATGATGTATTGTAAATTTATTAAAAGAAACAGATGATATAGGTTGGGATCAAGACAATGTTACAAGAAAACTTTGTACACTTATCATCAGGATATAAGTGTTACCTAATTGAGAATTTGGAACGATTATAAGTGCTGATTAATTGTTGATTGGAGTAAACGGAATGTGGCCTTGGGTGAGTTACTACATTGGTTGCATTACTCGAGTACAAATTATCAGACTAGATTTTATACCATATATAGAAAGGTTCTCATTGCTTTGAGATTTTGTTAAGGTTTCTTACGTGGATAATCAAAGTTATAAATTATAAAGAAAGGACATGGATTTGGTACAATATACCAAGTGAATTAGAAAAGGGTCACATAAATTTGAGATTGAAAATGGGGACATAGAGTAGAATATAAATAGATAATGATAAGTATACCCTAAAGGGGGGAAGCGGGTGAGAGAAACGCAGGTGTAAGACGGAAACGATTGACCCTGAAATATATTTGATATAGATGCTTAAATTGGAATTGAGATCCCTTGCTGAAACAAGTTAGTAAGATCTGAAATCCAACAATAAATGGATAGAACCCAGGGTGGTATTTGAGACAGTGCTGAGAATAATTTCTAAAGGTCAATTGTATGACATTAAAAGTGGGTGCTTATAAAAAGAAAGAGTACGACAAGAGAATGGTAACGAGTAACTTAAGAGATGTTATAAAGGATAGCAATGCTATACTAGATTAGAGGCTAAGATTTGGCAATAGAGTTGTGCGCAAGTAGCAAAGGGAAGGGATACAAAATCTCTTATAGTAGGATATGAGAAAATCAAAGGGGTGAATAAAGGAAGGGAAAGGAGTATAACAAGATAGGCTACGAGCGAGTTTTAGTACGGATGAGTTATGTAAAGCAGAATGAACCAGGAGAAGGAAAGACTACAACTAAGATTGGATATACTTCATACAAGTTGTACAAGAAAAGTTATACAACCTACGAATATTTGTATGCTAAGAATGAGACCATGTGAGTACTTGATAAGAAGAGTAAGGATTCATTAATAACAATGTGGTTACGATATTTCGGGCGCATTATGGAAAGATATAAAGATGGTTTAAGTCAAATTACCAAGATAGAATTAATACTAAGGGAAAATAGGACATGGCCATGGCTGAGCCGAAGATTTATCCCGATACCGATTGTAAGATAAGAGAGGAAAAGGCAAGGTAAAGCATGAAGACTACTGAGACGATGTTAAGATATCTCTTGGGCTCATTTGAGCACTTACACATATTATGATGCGTGATAGGAGAACTAAGAGCAAAATCTGACGAAAGAAGCAATAGAAGAGTTTGAATTAAAGATAAAGAAATGACACGGGATAATATGACTAAAGTGTTATAAGTGGGATTAAGGGAAATTGTGAAATGGTTTAAGCGAGACAACCAGAACGCGATTGTTAAGACAGTGAATTTATATGTCAAAAATCAAAAATTCTTTCAGAATTATACCAGTTAATGATAGACAGATTACAAAGAAGCTATGTAAAGTTATAATATGAGGGAACTCTAGTGCTACTTGATAGCCAACTCTAAAGATCGAGATTAAGAGCTAAAAGGAAAAGTCACCGTGAAAGTAGAGAAGTGATACATGATGCTGAAAGTTCCAGAATATGGACTGTAACAGCAGAGCAATGTAAGGTTATTGAAGTAAAATAATGTTACACCTTGGGCAATTATTCGTAGAGTCTGCGAAGGGTCTACAGGTTACCAGAGGCATGAAATACTCCAAGGATTGTAAAGTCTAATAAATTGACGAGGGATGTCTGGGCGTTATAAAATCTTATTTAAAGATTAAGAGGTAAGGTGAAGTGAGCGATACATCTTAAAGGAGTAACTATAGAAGAAGAAAGAGTCGAGTTAAAACTAAGTGCACCAGGGAGAGAGTAAGATTTCAGCGGAAGAGCTCGCAATACAACCGTTAACCAACTACGAAATGAAGAGGAGAGTAAAGACAACGGCGTGGAATTATCACCTCGAGAGGCAAGAGCAAGAAGAAATATTACGGGAATGGTTACTTAGAGAGCTGGAATGCGTCATAATAAAGTGAAGGGATTCGACCAATGAAAAAGGCATGTGAAAAGCATCATAATTCAATAAAAGGACATTTCAGATTGAATTTATCTAGACTCTACATATGTGAATCAATACCATTTTCATGGTCATATGGAAGAAACGAAGTGGGAGAGATTTGCAAACCATGTGAGACTTAATACCATTATTGAGCAAGAAAAAGGATCGACGAGTCCGAGTATCAAGAGGGTTCTGCCAAAATTTTGTTAAAGTTGATTGTGATCAGTATATATATATGTGTGCTATGATCAGTAAGATACACAAGTGTAAACTGAAGAATGAAAGGTTAATAATAGTTGTAAATTGACTGAAATGAGGGTTAATATAAGTTCTCTCGGGGATTAGAAGTACGGTTGATGAACTAAGATTAATGTGATTCGGATATTGTGATAAGATTATGAGGAGAGACTTAAGAGGGGAAGCAATGATAAGTAAGGAGTCATTCCAGAGGTGAGTTAGTATAAAAAGTGTAAGCTTAAACGAGTAAAGAATGAAACAAGGAAGAGAAAGAAACATGATTACATGTGTTTTAGGAAAGAGAGTAATGTGTCCCTTATAGAAATCAATATAACTGAAAGCATCAACTGGCTAAGGGAAGTTGAAGCTTATATAGGAAAGATAAGTATTGAAAAGGACAATGAATTTGAAGTTTATAGAGGAAGAATAAGTATTGAAAAGCACTTTAGGAATTGTGAAGGGTTGAGTGATAATAGTAAGCATTGGAATTGGATACGAGTATTAGTCTTCATTTAACATTTGAGGATGAATATTTCTAACAGGGGAAGGATGTTACACCCCAGAAAATTTCGTGTTACTAAGGCTGCAGACGGCTTAATATGAGCTCGAGGAGGATCAAATATTACAAGTATAAAGAATGAAATTCTACTGTAGTAGCATGAGGATAGCATGAGTATGATATTTGGAATTCGCACAATATGATTGGAATGATATGTTAAAAGATATATAGCCATCGTGACCGTAAGCTGAGGTGGGGCCCACATGATGGGATTTTTATAAAGGGCATATGATAAGTTATATGGACAATATATGTGAAGTTAAACACAACTCAAGAAGGACCCTTGAGCCAAATCCAGGTGTAAGCCCTCAAAAAAGATGTTTTTAAGTTACGTTTTCGGGTGATGTGACTTCGGGAGACCATAACCCCATCATTATTTGGGAATTTGGGAAAACCACAAATAATAAAGTTATATATAATTGAATTATCTTTCCAACCATAGGTCGTGGGCCTTCACACGACATGGGGATAAAACGTTATGGACGTTTTATAATGCAGAAAGGTAAAGTTGGGCAGTGGGCTCGGCCCAACCCGACTCAAGGTCGGTGGGAACCGACCCAAGACCCATATATAAGGGCTAAATGCATAAAAATTCGTTCATTTACAAATTAAACTTTCCAAAAACTTTTAGAGAGAGAGATAGGAGAGTTAGAAAGAGAAAGTGGAGAATCGAGCAAGTTCGAGGCCCCGAATCCCCAGGCTCGTGAAGGATAAAGTGTAGTACGAGTTGTTGTCATCGTTTTAAGCTAATTATTGAGCTTGGGGGATGATATTTCGTGATTGATCTACTTCTAAAGTATGTGTAAGGTTCCTCTTATGTTATTAAAGTGTGTATTTAGAGTTTTAACGGATTAGAACGGAGGAAATAATGTTAAAAGCTCGTTTGGCATTTTTGGGAGGTTTATGAAGGTGGGGATATTTCGGTGGAGTTAAATGGATGGAAATATCTGATTTACGATGTATATTGATTGTCGATATTGTTGTTTGACGTTGTTGGTGATAATTTTGCTTAATTCGATTTTCGGGTTTATCCAGTTTATAAAGGAAATACTGTCGAAATTCCATTAGAAATAGAGATAAGTTAAAGGGATTGATTTTAAGGATATATATTGGAGGATTGTTGCAGTAAATTAAGTATATTGTTGTGTTTTTGAGATTTATTTGTTGTTGGGCTGTTGTGGTGATATACCGAATTGGGAGATACTAATAATATAGGGGAGATGCTGCCCGTTTCGTTTTAGAATTAAGTTATCAATTAATATATATGATATAGGAAATCCTTCTTAAGTCACGTTCATTTTCTTACGATTATAGGTTTGGCATACTAATTGTGAAAAGTTCGTGATTAAGTTGAGTTCCTTGGACAACGTAAGGTATGTAAAGCTAAACCTTCTTTCTTTTTGGCATGATCTTTATAAACAAACAGACGACGAGTTTACAACTCCAAAGATGTTCCTATTCTTAGAGAAACTAGGATGGCTAATGTATTTAATTTCCAGAACCTATTTCATTATGTTTTTATACGTGTCTACGATTCAAGAAGTCCTATTTTGATGTAATCCATATTGACATTCGAGGGGTACTTCACATGACTGTTGTCTTTGATTCTCAAGTGTTGTTAGTTCATTCTAATTATTCTATTGAGTCTCAGATGATAATTTAGTTTGCGCATGGTTGCTCACTACTCTGCTCGTGCATGCCGTAATATATCTTTCACCGAGTCCCTCACTAGAGGTATGTTTTCGTGCACAGTTTCACTGAATTGTTCACCGAGTCCTCACTAGAGGGCCGGGTACGATATATATATATATATGATGATAATGATGATGATGATGATGTGATTATGGCGCCGAGGATGGTATATGATGACTTATTCACCGAGTCCCATAATGGGTCGGATATGGTATACGATATAGACATGCATTATTTTCATATCGTAAGGCACAGGTGCATTGGTATCTTTGATTATCATACTTGCCTCCTGTAATCGTCTATGCAGTTGTGATTTTCCTTATTGCATTACATGCTTTATATACTCAGTACATATTCCGTACTGACCCCCTTTCTTCGGGGGCTGCGTCTCATGCCCGCAGGTACAGATACTCGATTTGGTGATCCTCCAGCTTAGGACTTCTGCTCAGCTGTTTGGAGAGTTCCATTGTTCCGGAGCCTAGACTATTTTTGTACAGATCATTTGATATAGACTTATGTATATGTCCAGGGGTATGGCGGGGCCCTGTCCCGTCATATTTCACTTTCGTACTCTTAGAGGTCTGTAGACATGTGTGGGTTGTATATGGGTTATGGTCAGCTGTGTCTATATGTTTTTCTTTGGACATCCTCGTGTATAATGAAAGCCTTGTCGGCTTGCGTATTGTGTTATTGTTATGCTCTGGTTAGCCGTGACTCCTCGGGCGACATGTTTATGATATGTGGTGTTGCGAACCCTTCGTTTGTTTCTTTTACAAGTTTCCATATTGTCCTTTGTTTCAGTTTGACTATATTGAACAGGTCCGTATCCTAGTGTCCAGTTCGGGCACTGGTCATGGCCCATGGGGTTGGGTCGTGACAAAAGTGGTATCAGAGCAGTTCATCCTCGGAGTGTCTACAGACCGTGTCTAGTAGAGTCTTGTTTATCGGTGTGTTGTGCACCACATCTATAAACAGGAAGCTACAGGACATTTAAGATGTTACCTTTCCTTCTTACTCTACATCGTGCGATAGAGCCAAGAGATAGGAAATGCTATCCCTTATATACAGACCTTTGATTTCAGCAGGAGAATGGTGTAGACAAGAGGAGGTAAAAAAAATGATACTGGGAGTTACAGAGGTAGGATATTTCATTGAGGTTACATTATCAGAGTTTGTATATACAAAGTGGCAAACTGGCCATAATCAAGGTAAGTTATTGTAAGTATAGTAAGAAAATGGATTGAATGTATATATATTGTTGATAAGTTCAGTTATGTGGTGCGCACAGAAGAAGCTGAAGGAATCAGTAACGGTAAGCAGAATACATGTCAGATATTGAGTGAATGTTGCAGGTATGATTGCAACCTGCAGTTAAAGATTGAAAGGGAAAATAAACAGGAAAGTGTAACAGATACAGTTTGAGTTGGACATACGAGGTAAGTTTATCATTTTCATACTGTTATTGATATGGGGAGCCCTGTGCGGCTATGATACGATATAATATATATGGATATATGTTGGCCTTGTGAGGCATTGTTGGTATTTCCTGCGTGCAGGTTTTGAGATAGTAAGAAACACAGAGGAAACTCTGCCAAAATTTTCCTAGAAATAAAAAAAGAATGAGATATAAGTTCGTAATATTCTTGAAAGGTCGTGTCAATAGTAATGATTGGATTTGACTAAGTGGTGAGTACAGCTGACTTCGAGAAAAAAGTTAACTGTTGAATTGATGGTAATAGTAATCATGAGGTCGATATCGATATGGTAAAAAGAAATGCTAGGATAATTTGGAAGGGCTTGTGATACTAAGAGATGATTTTGAAAAGACTGACAAATCTTAATAGAGTGTTATATTGAGGTATCGATTGAATTGATAAACAGGGATAAATTACGACGAGTTTATAGTTAAAAGAAGTAATAATATGATTGAGACAAGAGTATAGAGGAAGAAGAATTGTGATGAATATGAATGTGTTGATATGGCAGCTTGTGAGGTGTTAAGGATAAAATTGACCCGAAAGGGTAAAAGGTTAAGCACACCTACTCCATAGAGTATAGTTAAACTATAGTAAGAATCGTGAATAAGGTTAAGAAGTTCTACACTATAAGATTCATTGCAAACAGGATATAATGTGAATATAATAAGGATTGTTATGAAAATAAGCTAAGCCTAGTGCGGAAGTGACTAAAAGATATGACGTGATCTATGTGACTAGAGTATAAAGGCAAGTGTGAAACGGAAAACTGAGCTATAGAACGAATAAGAAAGACTTGTAAAGTTCTGTAGGGAAAGTTCAGAATAAAGATTATGTGGTAACAGAAATGATAGCGAGCACAAAAAAAAGAGTAATTGAAAGAAGGAAATAAGAAGAAGGCGAGATAACAGTGTAGTAACAGGTTATGACACGTATAGCCGAAAACACGACTAGTATAAGTGACGGAATTATGAAAGACCAAACTACAGAAAGATGAGCAACGAGGTAGAATGAGTGCGAGAAAATGACTGGGATGATAAGAACAAACAGGGATGAACGGAATACAGTTTAAAAATGAGAAAGGGGTTATGCAGAAGTAATGTTTTCCGAAGGATAGAGGAGTAGCATAAGATTCCTCGTGCACAGAATAAAAGATAGACATAGACTGGAGAAATTGCAAGGGAATTCTAAAGGAAGCACCTAAGATAGACGTAATTGATTGAGTATGAGTATAAAAAAAAAGGGGAAATATATAGCTACGAACTTAAAGGCGTAGTACGACGATAAGGTGATAAGATAAGACTATCATTAAGATGAACTTGATTTGATTCTAAATAAGTTAGAAGTCGGTACTGGGTGCACAACAAGGATAAAAGAGCATAAGGCATAAAGGAGTACTGCATGTATATGACTCCACCTTAGAAACAGTGGAATCCTTAAAGGACAAGGACTGTAGGCTTGAGGAACAAATGATGTATTGTAAATTTATTAAAAGAAACAACTGATATAGGTTGGGATAAAGACAATGTTACAAGAAAACTTTGGACACTTATCATCAGGATATAAGTGTTACCTAATTGAGAATTTGGAACTATTATAAGTGCTGATTAATTGTTGATTGGAGTAAATGGAATGTGGCCTTGGGTGAGTTACTACATTGGTTTCATTACTCGAGTACATATTATCAGATGAGATTTTATACTATATATAGAAAGGTTCTCGTTGCTTCGAGATTTTGTTAAGGTTTCGTACGTGGATAATCAAAGTTATAAATTATAAAGAAAGGACATGGATATGGTACAATATACCAAGTGAATTAGAAAAGGGTCAGATAAATTTGAGATTGAAAATGGGGACATAGAGCAGAATATAAATAGATAATGATAAGTACACCCTAAAGGGGGGAAGCGGGTGAGAGAAACGCAGGTGTAAGACGGAATCGATTGACACCGAAATATATTTGATATAGATGCTTCAATTTCAATTGAGATCCCTTGCTGAAACAAGTTAGTAAGATCTTAAAGCCAGCAATAAATGGATACAAGCCAAGGTGGTATTTGAGACAGTGCTGAGAATAATTTCTAAAGGTCAATTGTATGACATTAAAAGTGGGTGCTTATAAAAAGAAAGAGTACGACAAGAGAATGGTAACGAGTAACTTAAGAGATATTATAAAGGATAGCAATGCTATACTAGATTAGAGGCTAAGATTTGGCAATAGAGTTGTGCGCAAGTAGCAAAGGGAAGGGATAGAAAATCTCTTATAGTAGGATATGAGAAAATCAAAGGGGTGAATAAAGGAAGGGAAAGGAGTATAACAAGATAGGCTACGAGCGAGTTTTAGTACGGATGAGTTATGTAAAGCAGAATGAACCAGGAGAAAGAAAAACTATAACGAAGATTGGATATACTTCATACAAGTTTTACAAGAATATTTATACAACCTACGAATATTTGTATGCTAAGAATGAGACCAAGGGAGTACTTGATAAGAAGAGTAAGGATTCAGTAATAAAAATGTGGTTACGATATTTTGGGCGCATTAAGGAAAGATGTAAAGATGGTTTAAGCCAAATTACCGAGAAAGAATTAATACTAAGGGAAAATAGGACATGGCCATGGCTGAGCCGAAGATTTATCCCGATACGGATTGTAAGATAAGAGAGGAGAAGGCAAGGTAAAGCATGAAGACTACTGAGACGATGCTAAGATATCTCTTGGGCCCATTTGAGCACTTACGCATATTCTGATGCGTTATAGGAGAACTAAGAGCAAAATCTGACTAAAGAGGCAATAGAAGAGTTTGAATTAAAGATAAAGGAAAGACACGGGATAATATGCCTAAAGTGTTATAAGTGGGATTAAGGGAAATTGTGAAATGGTTTAAGCGAGACAACCAGAATGAGATTGTTAAGACAGTGAATTTATATGTCAAAAATCAAAAATTCTTTCAGAATTATACCAGTTAATGATAGATAGATTACAAAGAAGCTATGTAAAGTTATAATATGAGGGAACTCCAGTGCTACTTGATAGCCAACTCTAAAGATCGAGATTAAGAGCTAAAAAGAAAAGTGACAGTGAAAGTAGAGAAGTGATACATGATGCTGAAAATTCCAGAATATGGACTGTAACAGCAGAGCAATGTAAGGTTATTGAAGTAAAATAATGTTACACCTTGGGAAATTTCGTTTTATTCGTAGAGTCTGCGAAGGGTCTACAGGTTACCAGAGGCATGAAATACTCCAAGGATTGTAAAGTCTAATAAATTGACGAGGGATGTCTGGCGTTATAAAATCTTATTTAAAGATTAAGAGGTAAGGTAAAGTGAGCGATACATCTTAAAGGAGTAACTATAGAAGAAGAAAGAGTCGAGTTAAAACTAAGTGCACCAGGGAGAGAGTAATATTTCAATGGAAGAGCTCGCAATACAACCGTCAACCAACTGCGAAATGAAGAGGAGAGTAAAGACAACGGCGTGGAATTATCACCTCGAGAGGCAAGAGCAACAAGAAATATTACGGGAATGGTTACTTAGAGAGCTGGAATGCGTCATAATAAAGTGAAGGGATTCGACCAATGAAAAAGGCATGTGAAAAGCATCATAATTCAATAAAAGGACATTTCAGATTGAATTTATCTAGACTCTACATATGTGAATCAATACCATTTTCATGGTCATATGGAAGAAACGAAGTGGGAGAGATTTGCAAACCATGTGAGACTTAATACCATTATTGAGCAAGAAAAAGGATTGACGAGTCCGAGTATCAAGGGGGTTCTGCCAAAATTTTGTTAAAGTTGATTGTGATCAGTATATATATGTGTGCTATGATCAGTAAGATACACAAGTGTAAACTGAAGAATGAAAGGTTAATAATAGTTGTAAATTGACTGAAATGAGGGTTAAGATAAGTTCTCTCGGGGATTAGAAGTACGGTTGATGAACTAAGATTAATGTGATTCGGATAATGTGATAAGATTATGAGGAGAGACTTAACAGGGGAAGCAATGATAAGCAAGGAGTCATTCCAGGGGTGAGTTAGTATAAAAAGTGTAAGCTTAAACGAGTAAAGAATGAAACAAGGAAGAGAAAGAAACATGATTACATGTGTTTTAGGAAAGAGAGTAATGTGTCCCATATAGAAATCAATATAACTGAAAGCATCAACTGGCTAAGGGAAGTTGAAGCTTATAGAGGAAAGATAAGTATTGAAAAGGACAATGAATTTTAAGCTTGTAGAGGAAAAATAAGTATTGAAAAGCACTTTAGGAATTGTGAAGGGTTGAGTGATAATAGTAAGTATTGGAATTGGATACGAGTATTAGTCTTCATTTAACATTCGAGGAAGAATGTTTATAAGAGGGGAAGAATGTTACACCCCAGAACATTTCGTGTTACTAAGGCTGCAGACGGCTTAATGTGAGCTCGAGGAGGAGCAAATATTACAAGTATAAAGAATGAAATTCTACCGTAGTAGCATGAGGATAGCATGAGTATGATATTTGGAATTCGTACAATATGATTTGAATGATACGTTAAAAGATATATAGCCCTCGTAACCGTAAGCTGAGGTGGGGTCCACATGATGGGATTTTTATAAAGGGCATATGATAAGTTATATGGACAATATATGTGAAGTTAAACACAACTCAAGAAGGACCCTTGAGCCAAATCGAAGTGTAAGCCCTCCAAAAAGATGTTTTTAAGTTACATTTTTGGGTGATGTGACTTCGGGAGACCATAACCCCATCATTATTTGGGAATTTGGGAAAACCACAAATAATAAAGTTGTAGATAATTGAATTATATTTCCAACCATAGTTCATGGGCCTTCACACGACATAGGGATAAAACTTTATGGACGTTTTAATGCAGGAAGGTCAAGATGGGCAGTGGGCTCGGCCCAACCCGACTCAAGGTCGGTGGGAACCAACTCAAGACCCATATATAAGGGATAAATGCATAAAAATTCGTTCATTTACAAATAAAACAGTCCACAAACTTTTAGAGAGAGAGAGAGAGGAGAGTTAGAAAGAGAAAGTGGAGAATCGAGCAAGTTCGAGGCCCCGAATCCCCAAGCTCGTGAAGGATAAAGTGTAGTACGAGTTGTTGTCATCGTTTTAAGCTAATTATTGAGCTTGGGGGATGATATTTCGTGATTGATCTGCCTCTAAGGTATGTGTAAGGTTCCTCTTATGTTATTAAAGTGTTTATTTAGAGTTTTAATGGATTAGCACGGAGGAAATAATGTTAAAAGCTCGTTTGGAATTTTTGGGAGGTTTATGAAGGTGGGGCTGTTTCAGTGGAGTTAAATGGATGGAAATATCTGATTTATGATGTATATTGATTGTCGATATTGTTGTTTGACGTTGTTGCTGAGTCTCAGATGATAATTTAGTTTGCATATGGTTGCTCACTACTCTGCTTGTGCATGCCGTAATATATCTTTCACCGAGTCCCTCACTAGAGGTATGTTTTCGTGAACAGTTTCACTGCATTGTTCACCGAGTCCCTCACTAGAGGTCCGGGTATGATATATATATATATATATGATGATGATGATGATGTGATTAGGGCGCCGAGAATGGTATATGATGACTTATTCACCGAGTCCCATAATGGGCCAGATATGGTATACGATATAGACATGCATGATTTCATATCGTAAGGCACAAGTGCATTGGTATCTTTGATTATCTTACTTTCCTCCTATAATCGTCTATGCAGTTGTGATTTTCCTTATTGCATTATATCATTTATATACTCAGTACATATTCCGTACTGACCCCCTTTCTTCCGGGGCTGCGTTTCATGTCCGCAGGTACAGATACTCGATTTGGTGATCCTCCAGTTTAGGACTTCTGCTCAGCTGTTTGGAGAGCTCCATTGTTCCGGAGCCTAGACTATTTTGGTACAGATCTGTTGATATAGATTTATGTATATGTCCAGGGGTACGGCGGGGCCCTGTCTCGTCATATTTCACTTTCGTACTCTTAGAGGTCTGTAGACAGGTGTGGGTTGTATATGGGTTATGGTCAGCTGTGTCTATATGTTTTGCTTTGGACATCCTTGTGTATAATGGCAGCCTTGTCGGCTTGCGTTTTGTGTAATTGTTATGCTGTGGTTAGCCGTGACTCCTCGGGCGACAGGTTTATGATATGTGGTGTTGCGAACCCTTCGTTTGTTTCGTTTACAAGTTTCCATATTGTCCTTAGTTTCAATTTGACTATATTAAACAGGTCCGTATACGAGTGTCCAGTTCGGGCACTGGTCATGGCCCATGGGGTTGGGTCGTGACAAAAGTGGTATCAGAGCAGTTCATCCTCGGAGTGTCTACAAACCGTGTCTAGTAGAGTCTTGTTTATCGGTGTGTTGTGCACCACATCTATAAACAGGAAGCTACAGGACATTTAGGATGTTACCTTTCCTTCTTACTCTAGATCGTGTGATAGAGCCAAGAGATAGGAAATGATATCCCTTATATACTGACCTTTGATTTCAGCAGGAGAATGGTGTCGACAAGAGGAGGTAAAAAAATGATACTGGGAGTTACAGAGGTAGGATATTTCATTGAGGTTACATTATCAGAATATGTATATACAGTGTGGTAAACTGGCCATCATCAAGGTAAGTTATTGTAAGTATAGTAAGAAAATGGATTGAATGTATACATATTGTTGATAAGTTTAGTTATAAGGTGCGCCCAGAAAAAGCTGAAGGAATCTGTAACGGTAAGCAGAATACATGTCAGATATTGAGTGAATGTTGCAGGTATGATTGCAACCTGCAGTTAAAGATTGAAAGGGAAAATAAATAGGAAAGTGTAACAGATACAATTTGAGTTGGACAAACGAGGTAAGTTTGTCATTTTCATACTGTTATTGATATGGGGAGCCCTGTGCGGCTATGATACGATATAATACATATGTATATATGTTGGCTCTATGAGGCATTGTTGGTATTTCCTGCGTGCAGGTTTTGAGATAGTAAGAAATACAGAGGAAACTCTGCCAAAATTTTCCTAGAAATAAAAAAAGAATGAGATATAAGTTCGTAATATTCTTGAAAGGTCGTGTCAATAGTAATGATAGGATTTGACTAAGTGGTGAGCACAGCTGACTTCGAGAAATAAGTTAACTGTTGAATTGATGGTAATAGTAATCATGAGGTCGATATCGATATGGTAATCATGAGGTCGAAAGGGGTTATGCAGAAGTAATGTTTTCCGAAGGATAGAGGAGTAGCATAAAATTCCTCGTGCACAGAATAAAAGATAGACATAGACTGGAGAAATGGTAAGGGAATTCTAAAGGAAGCACTTAAGATAGACGTAATTGATTGAGTATGAGTATAAAAAAAAGGGGGAAATATATAGCTACGAACTTAAAGGCGTAGTACGATGATAAGGTGATAAGATAAGACTATCATTAAGATGCACTTGATTTGATTCTGAATAAGTTAGAAGTCGGTACTGGGTACACAACAACGATAAAAGAGCATAAGGCGTAAAAGAGTACTGCATGTATATGACTCCACCTTAGAAACAGTGGAATCCTTAAAGGACAAGGACTGTAGGCTTGAGGAACAAATGATGTATTGTAAATTTATTAAAAGAAACAGATGATATAGGTTGAGATAAAGACAATGTTACAAGAAAACTTTGGCCACTTATCATCAGGATATAAGTGTTACCTAATTGAGAATTTGGAACGATTATAAGTGCTGATTAATTGTTGATTGGAGTAAACGGAATGTGGCCTTGGGTGAGTTACTACATTGGTTGCATTACTCGAGTACAGATTATCAGATGAGATTTTATACTATATATAGAAAGGTTCTCGTTGCTTCGTGATTTTGTTAAGGTTTCGTACGTGGATAATCAAAGTTATAAATTATAAAGAAAGGACATGGATATGGTACAATATACCAAGTGAATTAGAAAAGGGTCAGATAAATTTCAGATTGAAAATGGGGACATAGAGCAGAATATAAATAGGTAATGATAAGTACACCCTGAAGGGGGGAAGCGGGTGAGAGAAATGCAGGTGTCAGACGGAAACGATTGACACTGAAATATATTTGATATAGATGCTTAAATTTCAATTGAGATCCCTTGCTGAAACAAGTTAGTAAGATCTGAAAGCCAGCAATAAATGGATAGAAGCCAGGGTGGTATTTGAGACAGTGTTGAGAATAATTTCTAAAGGTCAATTGTTTGACATTAAAAGTGGGTTCTTATAAAAAGAAAGAGTACGACAAGAGAATGGTAACGAGTAACTTAAGAGATATTATAAAGGATAGCAATGCTATACTAGATTAGAGGCTAAGATATGGCAATAGAGTTGTGCGCAAGTAGCAAAGGGAAGGGATACAAAATCTCTTATAGTAGGATTTGAGAAAATCAAAGGGGTGAATAAAGGAAGGGAAAGGAGTATAACAAGATAGGCTACGAGCGAGTTTTAGTACGGATGAGTTATGTAAAGCATAATGAACCAGGAGAAGGAAAGACTATAACTAAGATTGGATATACTTCATACAAGTTGTACAAGAATAGTTATACAACCTATGAATATTTGTATGCTAAGAATGAGACCAAGTGAGTACTTGATAAGAAGAGTAAGGATTCAGTAATAACAATTTGGTTACGATATTTCGGGCGCATTAAGGAAAGATGTAAAGATGGTGTTACATCCGACATTTTACGTCGAGTAGAAATAAAATGTAATGATCTCTACAAGTTGATATAAGTATTGTGGCAAGAAAGCAACCTTAACCCCAAGTGAAGAAAGGTAAGAATTTTATGCTTTTGACATGTTATGAGAGGTGTATGTATGTTGTAGTAAGTTGAAATGAATGAAAAACATGAAAATTTTGTGTGTTGTGGTTGTATGTATGTTGGCCGAATATATGCATATATATTGCATGATTATGGTGACTTGAATTCATGTTGAAATTTAGTTGTAGTGTGGTAGAAATTGTATTAGAAATGAAAGTGGAATGAATTGTGGAAGTTGGAGAAACATAGGTTGTAGCCGTGTGGTGTTGTGTGGTGATGGAATATGAATTTAATCTTGTTAATATGTTAAGTGTGTTATGGTGAAATGAATGGGAAAAAAAAATAGTCTTTGTTGTCATGGAAAAATGGTTACTAAGTTGTTGAAGGAAATTATGCAACCTTGTTATAGCTTATGTAAAAATGGAAATGGAAGTGTTAAGAGGAAAATTATGAGTAATGTTGATGAATTTGGAAGATGGAATTGTATAATGAACTTGTATGTTGAAGGTTAGGAGAATTGGATAAATTGTTGCTTTGATGGAAAGTTTGTAAGTTTGCATATCTTATGTATATCTTGTGAGAATGGTATGATATGCCTCCAAATCGTGTTGTAATGAATTTGATGGGTAATGAACATCAAAATAATAAGTTTGGTTTGGAAGTGTAAGGTCGGAACGGAAAATGTTAAGTTATGACGGAAAGTTGGCAAATTGTGCCTTATTATGTATTTTGAGCTACTTGTCGTTATTATGAATATTGTTGTTGGGTTGTGTTGATTGTTTGGCTGTGTTTAACTTTTGGGGATGTCATATATACAGAGGAAATGCTGCCGAAATTTCGGTAGGCAAGTATGTGTTAAGTTTGGACTATTGAAAAGTTGAAACTAACAAATGGTAAACTTGACCATTTCTAGATTTTGGACGAAATTGAAGTCGACGCCAAGCGAGCGTAAGGCGCTATCGAGGTATGTGAAGCATTTCCATTTGTTCCTAGGCATGTTCTGCATGTGATAGGCTCGGCCGCGAGCCTTAAGTACGACTCCGTTCCCCGGAATTCGAGACGGAAAACCGCTCCAATTCCTTCAATCCAATTGAAGCTATTTTCTTACAATTGCCTTTAAAATGAATTTTTGTATGAAACTTCCCTAAATGGAGTCGGAACACTTCCAAACGATTACGGATGACCTCATAAGGTCTATTGTCGGTAAATTACATATGTTGCCTCGGGTTGGTCCGAGGCGGGCCCACAAGGCCCGATATCTTCTGTAATACTTTAAATACTTCCATTTTGTCCGATTTTCTCAGAAAACAATTGAACCATTATTTTGAATATGATACAACTATTTTTATGAAATTCTTACAAAATGACTTCTGAACATCTGAGAGTTCGATTTTGATAACGATCTGTCGTGCCTTCCCAAGTAGAATGTAGGCGCGTACTATGCATACTATCTGGATACTCTGATTTTGGCTCGCCATTTGGCACCCTTCAGTCTGATTGAGTCGGTATGTGAGTCTGTATGTATGTGGTTTCTCATGGATCTGTTCGTGGCTGTCTAAATGCATTCCTTCACTGCGTCCCGGGCCAGGTTCTGTTATCGTGCATATTCCTCTGCATTGTTCACCGCGTCCCTCGGTGTGCGGGCCGGGATCTGTTATATCTGTATGATTATGATATATTGATCTGTGTATGGGGATGATGGCCAGGATGGCATCTGATATGATCTGATTCTGTCTGTCGATCGCGTCCCGTACTAAGAGGGCCGGGTTCTGTTACCGCGCCCCCAGATAGGGACGGAATCTGTATGTCTGTATGCATGTGCCATCAGTATCTATATAAGCACATGCCTCTGTATGATTCTGTATGATTCTGTATGGTTCAGTATGACTCTGCACTACTCTGCATGCATAATTCTGTCTGTCCGTCTGAATTACGACTATGTCTGTATGTCCGTATGGCTTCTGATTCTATATGTCCGTATGGATTCTGATTCTGTATGTCCGTATGGATTCTGATTCTGTATGTTCGTATGGATTCTGATTCTGCTCGTCTGTCCGGATTATGATTCCGTCGGTCTGTCCGAACTATGATTTTGTTTATCTGTATGGACCACGATTCTGTATGTCTGTCTGGATCATGACTCTGCCCGTCTGTCTGATGTATGGTTCTGTCCGTTATATTTCTGTGACTCCGGTTCGGACTATGATTGTATCTGTTATGTTTCTGCTTTACATACTCGGTACATTTTTCGTACTGACCCCCGTTCTTCGGGGGCTGCGCGACATGCCCGCAGGTACAGACGCACCAGGTGATACGCCGCCAGCGTAGGTTTCTGACTCTGCTGTTTGAAGAGCTCCTTTGATCCGGAGCATACACTTTTGGTATATATCTTCTGTTTTCCGCATATCCTGTATGTATGGAAATTCTGGGTACGGCGGGGCCCTGTCCCGTCATATGATTCTGTATGTCTGTAGAGGCCTGTAGATAGATGTGTGGGTTACGGGTTTCGTCTGTATGTTAGCCTTATCGGCTTATCTGTAAATGTCTGCATGTCCAGGTATATATATATATATATATATATATATATATATATGTTTGCGCGCGTGCCGTATCTGTATCGTCCTACTTCTGTAACATCTGTTTGAAAAAAAAAATCTGTATGATACGAACTTCGGTCAGGTAGGTATGTACGGGTACCTAGTTAGGGTACCAGTCGCGGCCCACGGGGTTGGGTCGTGACAGATGGTTTAAGCCAAATTACCGAGATAGAATTAATACTAAGGGAAAATAGGACAGGGCCATGGCTGAGCCGAAGATTTATCCCAATACGGATTGTAAGATAAGAGAGGTGAAGGCAAGGTAAAACATGAAGACTACTGAGACGATGCTAAGATATCTCTTGGGATCATTTGAGCACTTACGCATATTCTGATGCGTGATAGGAGAACTAAGAGCAAAATCTGACTAAAGAGGCAATAGAAGAGTTTGAATTAAAGATAAATAAACGACACGGGATAATATGCCTAAAGTGTTATAAGTGGGATTAAGGGAAATTGTGAAATGGTTTAAGCGAGACAACCAGAACGAGATTGTTAAGACAGTGAATTTATATGTCAAAAATAAAAAATTCTTTTAGAATTATACCAGTTAATGATAGACAGATTACAAAGCAGCTATGTAAAGTTATAATATGAGGGAACTCCAGTGCTACTTGATAGCCAACTATAAAGATCGAGATTAAGAGCTAAAAGGTAAAGTGAGAGTGAAAGTAGAGAAGTGATACATGATGCTGAAAATTCCAGAATATTGACTGTAACAACAGAGCAATGTAAGGTTATTGAAGTAAAATAATGTTACACCTTGGGAAATTTTGTTTTATTCGTAGTGTCTGCGAAGGGTCTACAGGTTACCAGAGGCATGAAATACTCCAAGGATTGTAAAGTCTAATAAATTGACGAGGGATGTCTGGGCGTTATAAAATCTTATTTAAAGATTAAGAGGTAAGGTGAATTGAGCGATACATCTTAAAGGAGTAACTATAGAAGAAGAAAGAGTCGAGTTATGACTAAGTGCACCAGGGAGAGAGTAAGATTTCAGCGGAAGAGCTCGCAATACAACCGTCAACCAACTGTGAAATGAAGAGGTGCATATTCTTACGATTATAGGTTTGGCATACTAATTGTGAAAAGTTTGTGATTAACTTGAGTTCCTTGGACGATGTAAGGTATGTAAAGCTAACCCTTCTTTCTTTTTGGCATTATCTTTATAAACAAACAGACGACGAGTGTACAACTCCAAAGAAGTTCCTATTCTTAGAGACACTAGGATGGCTACTGTCTTTGATTTCCAGAACCCATTTCATTATGTTTTGATACGTGTCTACGATTCCAGAAGTCCTATTTTGATATAATCCATAGTGACATTCGAGGGGTACTTCACATGACTGTTGTCTTTGATTCTCAAGTGTTGTTAGTTCATTCTAATTATTCTATTGAGTCTCAGCTGATAATTTAGTTTGCATATGGTTTCTCACTACTCTGCTCATGCATGCCGTAATATATCTTTCACCAAGTCCCTCACTAGAGGTATGTTTTCATGCACAGTTTCACTGCATTATTCACCGAGTCCCTCACTAGAGGGCCGGGTACGGTATATATATATATATATATATATATATATATATATATATATATATATATATATATATATATATATATATATATTATATATATATATATATATGATGATGATGATGTGATTATGGCGCCGAGGAAGGTATATGATGACTTATTCACCGAGTCCTATAATGGGCCGGATATGGTATATGATATAGAAATGCATGATTTTCATATCGTAAGGCACAGGTGCATTGGTATCTTTTATTATCATACTTTCCTCCTGTAATCATCTATGCAGTTGTGATTTTCCTTATTGCATTACATGCTTTATATACTCAGTACATATTCCGTACTGACCCCCTTTCTTCGGGGGCTGCGTTTCATGCCCGCAGGTACAGATACTCAATTTTGTGATCCTCCACCTTAGGACTTCTACTCAGCTGTTTGGAGAGCTCCATTGTTCCGGAGCCTAGACTATTTTTGTACAGATCTTTTGATATAGACTTATGTATATGTCCAGGGGTACGGCGGGGCCCTGTCCCGTCATATTTCACTTTCGTACTCTTAGAGGTCTGTAGGCATGTGTGGGTTGTATATGGGTTATGGTCAGCTGTGTCTATATGTTTTTCTTTGGACATCCTTGTGTATAATGGCAGCCTTGTCGGCTTGCGTATTGTGTTATAGTTATGTTGTGGTTAGCCGTAACTCCTCGGGAGACAAGTTTATGATATGTGGTGTTGCGAACCCTTCGTTTGTTTCTTTTACAAGTTTCCATATTGTCCTTAGTTTCAGTTTGACTATATTAAACAGGTCCGTATACGAGTGTCAAGTTCAGGCAGTGGTCATGGCCCATGGGGTTTGGTCGTGACACATATAATGATCCATTAGAAGTATATCAAGATCAATACCCATGTCCATACACCCTATCTAACGGGGACACAACCTTAGTTATAGAAAAACCAAGTATTACCAAAATCATCGGATAAAGACATTAGACCTAAGCTTAGCATCCTTCGACTTTAGTAACCTTTTCACACCATATTCCCTGTGGGATTCGACCCCAACCTTGTTGGGTTACTATATTTGACAACGTCCGTGTTATACCATTAATAGGTCAAATTTGAGCGTACCACTCCTATATATGTATATATATATATATATATATATTCAAGTATGACTATTAAAAACATTGAGCTTATACAGCCAGGTATGATATCTATCGCGCGCACCACTGCAGTTGGGTATGGATAACACTGAGCCTTAGAAGGGCCAGGTATATTGTCACGACCCGGCTATGGTCCATGACGGATACCCGAGGCTAACCACCGAACACCACTCATTCTATTACTCATCATACTCATTATACACTTCTTTAATATTCATGTGCTCATAATCATAGGAAAACCATTTTTCATTTGGAAACATAATTACCTTTATGTCCATAAGCCCTTCGGCTATCAAAATAATAATATAAATACAATAGTAATATCGTGAGACTATACTACCCACACTTGCGTATCTACGAGCCTCTACCAGAGTACTAGACATATGGACGGAACAAGACCCCGTCTTGCCCAAAATACATATATGTTCACAAAAGAATAAACCATATAGCACCTCCGGAATAATGGAGTGCTACTATAAATCTGCTGATGGTTCCTATGGATCTGCACCGTCTCCCTGTCTACCTGTGGGCATGAACACAGCGTCCATAGAAAACAGACGGCAGTACGAATATTGTACTGAGTATGTAAGGCATAAACAATAATGGTATATCAATGAAGTACGGAGACATCGAGTGATGAGCGATCTGTAACTGACTGTCAATTAAAACTGAAATAATGCATGCTAACTTACTTCATAATCATCATCATATCATGTATGCATATATGTATAAGCTACCCGACCATATAGGTACGGTGTGATAATCATTAGCTTGCGTCCAGGCTCCCGCGTCCAGGGTAGCATCTCATGCCTCCCACTAGTGGTGTCTGCCCATACCATCTAGACATGGTGTATACGCTGCCCGCTTTAGCTGTGTCTGCCCGGCCATATAGGCGCGGTGTGATAGCATCATGTACATCTCATAGACTTATCATATTCTCATCATACTATTATCATAGTGCAGGACTGGAAACTTAAGACAATTATACTCTATCTGGGTGACATAAGGTCGTGAACCCCCGATTCCATTATGGAGCATTCATAAGAATTCTACCTCACCTTGAAGGAATTAGCATATAAGGTGAGTGTATACAATGAACAACATCAATGGATCATAATAAGAATCATTAGCTTTGTAGAAACATAGTATCATGGGCCTTAGACTCTTCAGACTTAGACTCATCATTATCATGTTCATAATATCTCTTATTCTTAACTCATATGACTATTCATGAGCATAGACTCTTAGTTTTTCCGGGATGTAGGAAATTCATGGAGGAGAAGGAAATATTATACCATAGATTCATTCCTTAGAAAGAAGGGACTATCCTTACATATCTCTTTCGTTTTAGCTATTCTATCATTTGATCGTTCTTCTTCATTGCTCGCGTTTCTACCTTCAAGAAAGTTCACACTCATATTAGATAATCGATAACATAAGCGCATTTGAACTAAGCTAGAGACAATTTAGCAACGTCTCCTTTATTTATACTACTTTCTCCATATCATTTATCAAGTCCCAAACGTCAATAATAACAGTCATAATATCATCATCAATGACTTTAGTCAAATTCATCATTATCCAATCCCCACAATTTCCTCTCAAGGTCACCCATATTCATAATCATAATAAAACGTTACATTCATTCTTATCTAATGTTTCTCTCATTCTCTTAACATCATTCATAACGTAATTACAATCACAATCATATCAATATTCATGATTCACCCCAAACTACTATTCAAAAATGGCACTATTCCCACATTCATGGCCCATTTTCTATCTCCTTCTACAATCCAAGTGTTTCAACTTTTCAATACCTTAAATACCATGAAAATACCTTAAAAATTACCTTAGATAGTGTAGAAATAATCCTTGAGTTGAAATATTTCTCTTGCACCAAAACCCTAGTTCACTTCCATTGATATGCCTTGGCTTGGATGAACTTTAATGTGTGTCTCACACTTAGTTTTGTTGGTTTGATGAAGTTGATCATCAATTTCTCATTAGTTCTTGTATTTGGAGTGTGTGGAAGGTTCTAGAGAATTCTTGAGTTGTGGAGAATGAAAAAGGAATGAAAATAATGAACTTGGGGTGCTCTTTTTATAAATAAAAAATCTGTCCTGACGTCATTATACAGACACTTATATGGTCCGTATAAGTGACCGTGAAACTACTTCAGCAACCATCCCTTTCTGTGTCAATTTGACGGCACATTATACAGTTCGTATAAATTTACACGGTCCGTATAAGAGACCGTAAAATCACCCCAATCAACAACTCATTCTGTGACAATTATACGACACATTATACGGTCCGTATAAGTGACCATATAATCCCATCAGTGAGGGACTTCACTGTGACAATTATGCGGTACATTATACAGACCGTATAACATTATACGGACCGTATAATCGGCCGTAGAACCCACCTTTTCTCCGATCTTGTTCTCGTCACTTCGTTTGATCTCCAATCCTTATGGAACCTTCTTGACACTTGTTTAACACCTTATTAACGATCTAAGGGAAATTATAATTCTTCTCCAAAATGTCATTAAGCCATCATAAATTCGATACTCATAAATTCTGCCCGGTACACAAAATATATCTTGCTTTTCTTTAACAATTTTCGTCTCCTATCTCCCATGTCTTTGAGATCTCATTTAAAATCATCAAATGTCATTTATTTCTTATTAAAACATCGTATACGTCATGCCCTTCGTTAGTCTACTCACTGTACGTTAACGAAAAATTTCCGGGGTGTAACATTCTTCCCCCCTTTTGGAGCATTCGTCCTCGAATGTTAAGTACTCGGGAATTCTGTGAAAATTTTGCCATAGTTTCCCCTATAATATGGAACTACCATCCTGTCACAACAACCCATAATAATATTGCCTCACAGGGCTACAACACAATAACAACATAAGTTGGTCACACATGACCTATATGCATAGAAGAAAACATTCGTACCTCATAATCTTGGTGTCTCATCGTGGATTTCTTCTGAGGACTGAAATAAATGCAGGTATTTGGATTTCATACTCTCTTCTGCTTCCCAAGTCATTTCTTCTCGGTTGTTATTTCGCCATAAGACTTTAACTGAGGCCACTTTCTTATTTCGAAGTCTTCGTACTTTCCTGTCTAATATGGCAATGGGCACTTCTTCATATGCTAGCTTTTCTGTTACTTGAACATCATCTATTGGGAAAATTCTCGTAGTATCTCCAACACATTTACGGAGCATTGAGACATGGAAAACTGGATGGACAATTCAAGTTCTGGAGGCAAGTCCAATTCATAAGCTACTTGACCCACCTTGCGGATAATCTTATATGATCCAATGTATCGAGGACTTAACTTTCCTTTCTTGCCAAATCTCATCACACCTTTCATTGGTGACACCTTTAAGAATACCCAATCATCAACTTGAAATTCTAAGTCTCGCTGGCGGTTGTCCACATAAGATTTTTGGCGACTTTGGGCTGTCAATAGTCAATCTCGGATCACCTTGACTTTTTCTACTGCTTGCTGAATCAACTCAGGGCCATTAGCTGTACTTCTCCTATTTCAAACCATCCAATAGGGGATCTACACTTTGTTCCATATAAAGCTTCATACGGAGCCATTTGGATACTGGAATGGTAACTATTATTGTTTGCAAACTCTATTAGAGGTAAGTGGTCATCCCAACTACCACCGAAATCTAGTACACATGCCCGTAGCATATCTTCCAAGGTTTGAATAGTACATTCAGCTTGCCCATCAGTTTGCTGATGGAATGCCATGCTGAGGTTTACTTGAGTACCTATACCTTCTTGGAAGATTTCTAGAACTTGGCTGTAAATTGCGCTCCCCTATCTGTGATGATAGATATCGGAATACCATGGAGTCGCACAATCTCCTTGAGATACAACCTTGCATAATCTTGTGCCGAGTATGTGGTCCTAACAGGAAGAAAATTAGCTGCTTTCGTCAATCTATCCACAATCAACCATATAGAATCATATTTGTTTCGGGAACGAGGTAATCCCACAATAAAATCCATGTTGATCACTTCCCATTTCCACGTAGGGATTTCCATTGCTTGCAATAATCCTCCTGGCTTTTGATGTTCGATTTTCACCTGCTGGCAATTTGGACATTGAGCTACAAATTTTGCTATGTCTCTCTTCATGCCATCCCACCGATATATCAACTTGAGATCATCATACATCTTCGTTTCACCTGGGTGAATAGAATACAAAGAATAATGAGCTTCTTCTAGAATTCGATGACGCAATTCTTCAACATTCGACACACATAGCCTGCCTCGGTATCTAAGAATTTCATCCATAGAAGTTTCAAATGGAGGCTTCTCTTTTCCATGAAGTGTGTCTCTATAATGGCTCAACTAAGGATCTTCACATTAACGCTCTTTTACTTCCATATTCAAGGATGAAACTGTGGGATTTTTAATACCAATTCTAGCATTACCCGAATAAATTAGACGTACTCCAAGATTAGCTACTTGGTGGAGCTCATGAATCAATTCTTTCCTTTCCGGAGGAACTTTACATAGGCTGCCCATTGATCGGCGGCTAAGCGCATCTGCTACTACATTTGCCTTTCTGGAGTGGTATAAAATGCTCACATCATAATCTTTCAATAATTCTAACCAGCGCCTCTGCCGCAGATTCAACTCCTTCAGTTAGAAAATATATTGAAGACTCTTGTGATTTGTATAGATGTCAACATGTACACCATACAAGTAATGTATCCATATCTTTAATGTATGAATAACTGTAGCCAACTCGAGATCATAAGTTGGGTAGTTCTATTCATGTTTCCGCAGCTTCCTCGAAGCATAAGCAATGACTCTACCGTGTTGCATTAACACACATCCTAACCTAACACCGGAAGCATCACAATATACAATATAGCCATCTGGCCCTTCTGGGAGTGTTAAGACCAGAGTTGAAGTTAATAAGTACTTCAACTCTTGGAAGCTACGCTCGCAAGCATAGTTCCACTGGAACTTACCTGACTTTTGGGTTAGCTTCGTCAATAGGGCTAAAATAGAGGAAAATCCCTCTGCGAACCTTCTATAGTACCCTGCCAATCCCAGAAAACTACAGACTTCTGTTGGCGTCGTAGGCCTTGGCCAAGTCTTCACAGCTTTAATTTTTTTAGTATCAACTCGAATGTCATCATCTGAAATAACATGACCCAGAAATGTCACAAAATTCAGCCAAAAATTGCACTTTGAAAATTTTTCATATAATTCTCGGGTTCGAAGAATCCCTAGAACAATACGTAAATGGTCTGCATGTTCGGATTCTGTGCGAGAGTATACCAGAATATCGTCAATGAACACTATTACGAATAAATCCAAGAGAGGCCTGAATACATTATTCATCAAATTCATGAACACTGCCGGAGCATTAGTTAGCCCAAATGACATCACCCGGAATTCGTAATGGCCATATCTCGTCCTGAAAGTTGTTTTGGGAATATCTTCTTCTTTAATTCTCACTTGGTGATAACCTGACCTCAAGTCTATTTTGGAGAACCACTTGGCACCCTGTAGTTGATCAAACAAATTATCAATCCTTGGGAGAGGATATTTGTTCTTTATCGTTACCTTGTTCAACTGCCTATAATCGATGCATATTCCTAGGGAACCATCTTTCTTTCTCACGAATAGGATTAGTGCTCCCCACGGTGATGAACTGGGTCTAATAAACCCCTTCTGAAGCAAATCTTTCAATTGTGCCTTTAATTCTTTCAATTCTGCCGGAGCCATTCGGTACAGAGTAATAGAGATAGGCTTGGTGTCCGGCAACACATAATGGAAAAATCTGTCACGACCCAACTAGGGCCGTGACGGGTACCCGATACTTGTACCGAGCACCTCTTATCTCGTATCGTATTCTTATTACTAAGTGGGCCGTATGAACATCACCATACTTTTTTTTTCTGCTTAACATTAACATTAGTAGCATAATTATAACCATAGGCTAGCAAACTTTGCTAGCACATTACACAGCGACGAGGACCATCAAAAGTACAAAACATCTAACTGTACATATCTGTCTACGAGCCTCTAAACATAGTACACATATTCATAGGAAAGGCCGAGTACTGCCGTGCCCGAATATATACACAAAATTAGTACCAAGGAACTGAGACTCCGGAACAACTGGAGCGCTACCAAGTACTGCTGATCGAGCTCCTAGGAATCAAATCCGCCTACCTGCCGACCTGCGCGGCATGAAACGCAGTTTCCACAAGAAGGGACGTCAGTACGAATAGTGTACCGAGTATGTAAGGCATGGAAAATAATACAAACAGAAACATAAGGTATGATTAACAATATCATGGGATCAAAGGACATATAGTGATACAAGAAAGTAATCTGTGCATAGGAATACCCTTTCAGGCCGGATACCATGCATGCTTGGCTTTCCCAAAGAAAAACATTTCTTTTTCATAAACATAGAAAATGGAACTTATATCATGTCATGTCTTATCACATCATATCATATCGTATCATATCATATGAGATCATGTCATATCATATCGTGTCATATCATATCATGTCATATCATATCATGTCATATCATATCAGGTCATAGCATAGCACCGAACAATGTCGGCTCGCCCATATAGCACCGAAATACATCGGCTCGCCCATATATCCCGCGTCCAGGATGATAAGCCAGCTGACTAGGTGGCAATGAAACATGTTTCCCTTCCCATTTCCCCATGTATCCCTTCCCCCCACCCCATGTACATATTCATATCTCATATACATATGTCATATAAGCATGCAGGAGAGCCCAAAGAAAATCATGTAGCCATCGGAGTGACATAAGGTCGGTGACCTCCGATTACATTATGGAACAATCGTGATCGCTTTGTCTCACCTTGAAGGAACGAGTATTTTAAGGTAAGACTATCAACGGAGAATAGCATCAGAAGTAAACATAGTATGAAACCAGGGGCATCATAGACATCAATTCATGTTTTGAAATCTTTAGAAAATAGTGTCATGACCAAGGAATAGAATTAAAGATCAAGAACTAGGTAATTAAAGTCTCAGCTGATAATTTAGGTAATTGGCCAAAGAACCATGCCTTATGAAAGAAGGGTTAGCCTTACATACCTTTACGTTCAACTATTTACCACTTCCACGTTCACCTTCAACGCTCGCGTTTCTACATTCATTAAAGTCATACTATCATAAGAAATCGATAGCTAGCATTCATGACTAAAACTAGAGAAAATCGGACAGCATCTCCTTTATTTATATGACATTCCTCCTTAGCGTATATCAACTCCCAAACATCAATAATACATTAACAACACTATAACAATAGTCATTATCCATCTACATTATCCACATTTCTCAATTCACTTTCAATTACTCATATCCATGGCTATAACACACGACTACGTTCATTCACATACATTGCCTAACCCATGTTCTCAACATCATTTATAACATATTTATATCACAACACATCAAGAATCATGACTCAATTCAAGCTATCACTCAAAATGGCACTGTTCCACATTCATGACCCATCTTTTCTATACCCTTCTACAATCCAAGTATTTCAACTCTTAAATACCTCAAACAATATATAAATGCCATAAATCTTACCTTAGATGTTGTAGGAACAAGCCTTGGTTGATAATACTCCACTTGAGCAAAAACCCTAGTTCATCTCCAATGAGATTTCTTGACTTGAATGATCTCCAATGGGTTTCCTTACACTTGATTCACTTGTTTTATGTTGTTGATCACTAATAATCCTTGAATTCTTGTGGAATAAATGTAGAGAGATGTTTTAGAGAGAAGGGGTGTGATGTAGAAGTGAAATAAAATAAACCTTGACTCCCTTATTTAATGAACAAAACAGTCCCCGACCGTATATACGGACCAACATACGGTCTGTAAAATTTATACGGGCTGTATGTTTGGTCAAGAAAGGTAGGCTACTCTAGGCTGATTATATGGTCCCAAACATACGTACCGTATAATTTATACGGCCAATATGTTTGGCCGTATTATCCCAGTGATTCCGAAGCTCGTTTCGTCGACTCGTTTGATCTCCAATCCTTGTGGAACCTTCTTAGCACTTGTTCAACACCTCAATACCTATCTAAGGGACGTTGTCACTCTTCTCCAAGAAATCGTTAAGTCCTGCTTAACTTGTTATTCATAATTCCTCTCTGATACCTATCGTATGCCTTGCCTTCTCTTGACAACTTTCTTGTCTAACATCGGATGCCTTTGAAATCTCACTTTGGGTCATTAAATGTCATTTCTTACTCATTGAGGTACCGTATGCTCGTAATCTTCACTAGTATATTTACTTGCGCACCAACAAATTTCGCCAGAGTTTCCCCAATAATATGACACTACCATCCTGTCACAACAACCCACAATAACAATGCCTCACAGGGCCATAACATAATAGCAATAGAATTTGGCCACACACGACCAAAAAGCATAAAAGGAAAACAAGTGTACCTTATGATCTTCACGTCTCATCTTGGATCTCTTCCAAAGGATGAAGCAAATGCGGGCATCTGGATCGCATACTTTCTTCTACTTCCCATGTCATTTATTCTCGCTTACTACCTCTCCATAAAACCTTAACCAAGGCCACTTCTTTGTTTCTAAGCCTCTGTACTTGCCTATCTAGTATGGCAATGGGCACCTCTTCATAAGTCAACTTTTCTGTCATTTGTACATCATTTATTGGCACGATCCTAGTAGGATCTCCAACACATTTTCGAAGCATCGAGACATGAAAAACTGGATGGACTGACTCCAAATCTGGACGTAAATCTAACTCATAGGCCACTTTTCCTATCTTTCGTACAATCTCATAAGGCCCAATATACCGGGGACTAAGCTTCCCCTTCTTGCCAAATCTCATGACGCCCTTCATTGGCGACACTTTCAAGAATACCCAATCTTTAACTTGAAATTCTAAGTCTCTTCGATGATTATCCGCATAGGACTTTTGACGACTTTGAGCTGCCAATAACCGATCTTGTATGAGCTTGACTTTCTCTATGGCTTGATGGACCAAGTCTGGCCCTATCAATTTAGCCTCTCCTGTTTCAAACCACCCAATTGGGATCTACACTTTCACCCATATAAAGCTTCATACGGTGCCATTTGGATGCTAGAGTGATAACTATTATTGTAAGCAAATTCAATGTGTGGCAAGTGATCATCCCAATTACCTCCAAAATCTATCATACATGCTCGTAACATATCTTCAAGAGTCTGAATGGTGCGTTCAGCCTGTCCATCAGTCTGCGGATGAAATGTCGTGCTAAGGCTCACTTGGGTCCCTAGACCCTCTTGGAATGACTTCCAAAAATTAGCTGTAAACTGAGTCCCTCTCTCAGAGATAATAGATACTGGAACACCATGGAGTCGCACTATCTCTTTAACATAAAGCCTTGCATAATCTTTTGCCACATATGTTGTCCTGACTGGTAAGAAATGAGCTAACTTCGTAAGTCTATCCACAATCACCCATATAGAATCATACTTGCATCAAGAACGGGGTAAGCCTGTAATGAAGTCCATGTTAATTACTTCCCACTTCCAAGTTGGAATTTCTATAGCTTGCTTGCAACAATCCACTCGTCTTTTGGTGCTCGATTTTCACTTGTTGACAGTTGGGACATTGAGCTACGAATTCCGCTATATCTTTCTTCATCCCATTCCACCAATATATAGACTTAAGATCATGATACATTTTTGTCGCACCGGGGTGAACAGAATAACGTGAACATTGAGCTTCTCTCAATATCTGGTGGCATAAACTTGCCACATCAGGAACGCATAATCTGCCTCGGAATCGGAGAACTCCGTCTCCTGAAAGCTCAAATGATGACTCCTCTTTCTGAGAGAGGGTATCTCTGTAATGCATTAGCATACGATCTTCGTATTGTCACTCTTTCACTTCCGCTACTAGCGACGAGGTTGCTGAATTCTGAATAGTAGTTCCCTTGCTACCTGAGTCCACTACTCGAACCCCTAGGCTAGCTAATTGCTGGAGCTCACGAACCATTTCTCTTTTCTCTTGCCGTACATTACATAAACTCCCCATCGATCTGCGGCTAAGAGCATCAGCCACAATATTCACTTTTCCTGGGTGATACAAGATATCAACATCATAATCCTTTAACAATCCAATCATCGTCATTCCCGCAAATTCAACTCTTTCAGCTTGAAGATATACTGAGGACTCTTATGATTTGTATAAATATCCACATGGACACCATATAAATAATGTCTTCATATCTTTAATGCATGAACCACTGTGGCCAATTCTAGATCATGGGTTGGATAATTCTTCTCATGTTTTTCGTATCTGTCTTGAAGCATACGCAATCACCTTACCATATTATATCAATACACAGCCTAGCCGATGCCTGAAGCATCGCAATAAAAAACATGTCCTTCCAATCCCTCTGGAAGCGTCAAGACTGGGGCGGAAGTCAATCTATCTTTCAACTCTTGGAAGCTACGTTCACAAACATGTGTCCATTGAAACTTTGCTAATTTCTGGATCAACTTTGTGAGTGGTGCAGAAATAGAAGAAAAACCCTCAACAAATCTCCTGTAATAACCTGCTAAGCCCAGAATGCTACGAACCTCCATAGGAGTTGTGGGCCTTGGCCAAGTCTTCACGGCCTCAATATTTTGATTATCCACTCGAATACCATCGGCTGCAACAATATGTCCCAGAAATGTCACTGAGTTCAACCAAAACTCGCACTTGGAGAATTTTGTAAACAACTCTCAAGTTCGAAGAACTCCAAGGACAGTTCACAAATGATCCGCATGTTCTGCCTCGGATCTAGAATATACCAAGATATCATCAATGAATACAATCACAAACAGATCTAGGAAGGGACTGAACACATTGTTCATCAAATTCATAAATACTGCCGGCGCATTAGTTAGCCCAAATGACATTACCCGGAACTCAAAATGACCATATCTTGTTCTGAAGGCTGTCTTAGGGATATCTTTCTCCCTAACTCTCACTTGGTGATACCCGGATCTCAAATCTATCTTTGAAAACCATTTGGCACATTGTAATTGATCAAATAAGTCATCAATCCTCGGGAGAGCTTATTTATTCTTAATCGTCACCTTATTCAACTGTCGATAATCAATGCACATTCTCAAAGAGCCATATTTCTTTCGGACAAACAATACGGGTGCTCCCCACGGGGATGAACTAGGCCTAATAAAGCCTTTCTCAAGCAAGTCTTTCAATTTCTCCTTCAACTCTTTCAATTCTGTGGGTGACATTCTATAGGGAGGGATAGATATAGGCTTAGTGTCTGGCAACACATCAATGGCGAAATCAATCTCCCGCTCGGGAGGAAGGCCTGGAAGCTCTTTCGGGAACACATCCGGAAATTCATTCACCACAGAAACTGACTGAAGTGTTGGTGATTTGGCTTCTACATCTTGAACCCGAACTAGATGATAAATACACCCTTTTGTGATCATTTTCCTTGCCTTTAGATAGGAAATAAACCTACCTTTTGGTGACGCCGTATTCCCTTTCCATTCTAAGACTGGTTCTCCCGAAAATTAGAAACGAACTATTTTCATTCTACAATAAACATTGGCATAGCAAGAAGCCAACAAATCCATACCCATAATCACATAAAAGTCTACTATTTTTAACTCTTGCAAGTCAACCATAGTACGACGGTCACAAATTACAACTACACAATTTCTATATACTCGGCTAGCTATTACCGATTCACCCACGGGTATAGACACCTCAAAAGGTTTAATCGACTCCGGTTTGACTCTAAATCGACCCGCAATATATGGAGTAACGTATGACAATGTGGAGCGCGGATCAATCAAAGCATATACATCATCAGAGAATACTGATAATATACCTGTGACCACGTCAGGAGAAGACTCAAGATCTTGGCGTCCAGCCAAAGCATAAACACGGTGCTAAGGACCACTAGAACTGGGGACTCTCCCTTTGCCTCTACCATGGCTGACTGGCGCATGAGAACCTAGCCCCATAGGGCGTACAGACGCTGATGATCTGGCTACCGACCCTGAAGGCTGGGTCCTACCTCTACCATGAACTGAGGGGCAATCACGCATAATATGGCCTGGTCGACCACATGAATAGAAAACATCTGAACCCAATCGGCATCGACCCCAATACAACTTCCCACACTGGGAACATCATGGTATGGGTGGTCTTGCCTGACCCGAATCATCTCTAAACAAAGATCCCGAAAAACTCTGACTCGGCCCGGAGCGAGTAGATCTATCGAATCTCTAGCCAAAAAATCATGGAGGCGTACAATATCTGTCGGTGCCCACCTCTGAACTCACTCACCGGACCCAAAAATCTATCCCTCTTGCTATGCCCTCTATCATGCTCACGTTCGCTTCTCTGCTGTTGTAAACTTTCTTCTAAGTTCTGAGCATGAGCCTGAATGCGTACAATATCCATATTGTCCTGAAGGGACGCAGTCAAACACCTATCAATCAAATGCGGCCCTAGGCCTTTCACAAATCGGTGTACTCTGTCACCCATATCCTCTACCATGGCTGAAGCATACCTAGCCAAGGAATTGAAGCAGAGACTGTACTCTAAAGCACTCATGCTACCTTGCCTCAAATTCAAGAATTTATCGGCCCTAGCTCGGCGAACCTCTGGAGGCATATAATGTCGGAGGAAAGCATAAACAAACTCTTACCATACCGGGGGAGGTGCATTGGCTCCCCGTGAAGCCATCCAAACCGTGTACCATTGGATCGAGACATCTCTCAACCTATACGATGCTAACTCCACCGATTCGGTGTCCGAAGCATGTATCAATTGAAGCGTCCTCAACATACCATCAATAAAATCCTGAGGGTCCTCATCCGGCTTCGACCCAAAGAATTCTAGATGGTTCAGGGTAATGAAGTCACGGGCCCTTGCACTAACAGCCCTATCACTCTGCCCTATACTTTGCCGCTGAGTCTGGGCAACAACCAACTAAGTAAGCAAATGTATAGCCTCTTTTACATCTTGGCCTGAAGCATCCGGTGGAGGAGCCGGAGGTGCTGGATCTGTGGCTGAGGCTCCCTCACGCTCCTCTAATATAGGTACTAAACGGGAGGACTGGGATTGAGCCGCACTCTGGGACTCACTTTCCTCTACTACCGGTGGCAGTGCACTTCGGCCTGCTTTTCTGTCACCGTCTTGCCCTTTTAGGCCGCTGTAGCCTTTCTCTTTACGGGCATTTCTGAAATACACAACACACGATTAAGGAACAAGAAGTTCTTATGTCATAGCTCTATTGCACGATTCTTATGAAGACAGAAGGTCATTTATTCCTAAAATGCCCGCAACTTCTTGTTTATAAGTGTGGCGCGCAACACACCCATAACAAAGACTCCACTGGACACGGCTCGTAGACACACCCTAGGACTGAACTGCTCTGATACCAATTTTGTCATGACCCGACTAGGGGGCCGTGATGAGCACTCGGTGCTGGCCCACCCGTGCACCCCTTGGCTTACACTTATACTTACATCTAGGTGAGCCACGTAATAAAACATATATTTCCATTTATCCGCCATGCTAGTCCCATTGGGCAACAACATCTTTTATATCATCATAGGCATGTATGCCGTTTCAATGTACATAAGCCGACAAGGCTAACAAAATGATATATAAAATATAGGCCGACAAGACCAGACATACCTAACCATATACACATGTCTATGAGCCTCTAAGGAGAGTATAACATATCATATAGGCGGGACAGGACCCCGCTGTGCCCATAATTATGTACACAAAAGAATAAGTACCCAAAAGCTATTGCTCCAAATGAAATGGAGCTCCGCTATGTAGTCCCCGAGAACGAAGCTATGGATCAAATCTGTCTCCCTGTGCACCTGCGGGCATGACGCAGCGTCCACAAATAAAAGGACGTCAGTACGAAGAATGTACTGAGTATGTAAAGCGTGATCAATATCAACATAGAAGCATAATATACAACATAAGAAATAGCATAAGATGGGAGAATGTAATATCGTCGACGTAAGCACTTACCTGCCTTTCATAGGAACTTTCCATTTCTAATGTGTATTTGTAGGCCCCCCCATTTATGATGATGTCGATTGATTGGTGAACCCTAATAGCCAGTGTTGTCATATACGAAAAACATTAACTAGAGAGAATGTACGAGAAAAGGGGAAAGGCGTAATGCGATTCGGCAAAAAGGGTAAGCTCAGTCCGCGATATATCGGACTTTATCAGATTCTTCGAAAAAAAAATGGGGAATTTCGCCTATGAGCCTTATAAGTTATTTTGGAGTATGGAGAAGCAATGACCTTGGAAGTGGAGGACGGAATGAAAAAGAAGTGTCCTCACTTGTTCCCTATGCCCACAGGTAATCTAAATCCCTTACTTGGTTGTATTTAATAATGAACGTGTATCAATTGTGCTGGCCATAAAAAGAAACTCCCCCGAAGTACTTACAGACCCTATAAGACTAATCTAACATTCGAGGACGAATGTTCTAAAGTGGGGGAGGATGTTATATCCCGTATTTTCGCGTATTCGGGAAAATTCGGAATAATTATGATTTGTAAGGAATGAGGCCATATGCTGATTTGGATTAATGTATGTGTGTGTTGTTCATGAAAAATATTGGTGTGGAAACACGGAGGAAGGCCAAGGGCAAAAATTGGAATTTTGAAAATTAGTTTCGGGAATTTCAAAACGAGAATTATAAGTTATTGGGCTCAAAAAAATGGATGAAAAATTAAGCCCAATACCAAAGGGGTGGCCGGCCATGTGCATGGCCCAACCCATGAATTTAATAAATTTTCCATGTGCTATAATTAATGTATATATTGGTCCTTAGCTCATAGAAGATTCATGAATTAAAGAAAAGAAAAACAAGCACAAAGAAGAGCAAGACTCAAGGGCACATTCGGCCCTTGCTCTTCACTTCCACCTCTCAAGAATTTTCCTCCAAAAATATTTTTCTTGTGGTATTCCTACTATATTAAGGGTCCTCTACAACATGGTGCAATTGTTTGGGAAGAAAGAGCACTTATTTCATCAAAGTGACCATATACTCAAGTGAAGAAGATTAGAGAATAAGGTAAGAATCCATCCCTTTTATTTATGTTATGAAGGTTTGTTTGTGTTGTAGTATATAGAAATGAGAAGAAAGTATGGAAAAATGGAAGATTTCAAAGTGGGTATGGAATGTAGTAGGTGGCCGTGAGTGTATATATGTGGTATACATATATGAGTTAAATTTTATGTTATATTCTAATTGTGTTGATGATGGTATTCACATTGGAAATGAAAGTTGAATGAATTTAGTTGGGGTTAGTAATGTGGTGTTTGGCCGTGTGGTATGAAGTTGGTGGAATGGAAATGAATTAATTTTGTTTAATGTGTTAGTTGTGTTGTTGTGATGCTTGCAATGTATATGGAGATAAAATGATATAAGTTTGTATTGAAATGGAATGTAGAAGCTTATGTCGTTTTAGTACGATTTTATGACATTATGAAAAATGAAGTTTTTAGGTTGCAAATTATGATGATCATTGATAGATTTGGAAGATGGAAACATGTTATGAATATGTATGCCAAAGATTAGAAGCTTTGGATGAATTATGACTTTGGTGGAAAGTTGTATATTTTGTATATCGTATGAATATTTGGTGGAAATGATATGAAATGCTTCTAAATTGTATTTTAATGATCTTGAGTAGTGATGAATATGAAAATGTTGAGCTTAGTTTGGAAGTGTGAAGTCGGAATGAATGTTATCGTATTATGTCGGAAAGAAGAATAGTGGTGCCATATTGTGTTTTGTGGTTATTATGGTTGTTCCTAGTATTGCTCTTGGGTTGTTGTTGCTTATTTTGGCCGAGTGGAATTCTCGGGGATGCTATATGTATAGGGGAAATGCTGCCCAAATTTCTGTAGAAAAGTGTTGACTTTAGATTTAAGCCTAAAGCCTTATGGTTAACATTTGGTAAATGTGACCATTTGCAGATTTTGGACGAAACGGGAAGTGAACTTGGAAAGGCGTAAAGTGCGTAAAAGGTATGTAAAGCTACCTCGATTCTTCTTTTGGCATGTCCTAGATGTACTAGGATGGGATTCACGCCTCGGAGAATATTCTGCTAATCGGAATCCGCGTCTGAAATTGTCACATTTTCGTTCAATAGAATTGAACCCCTTTTGTATGCTTTATTGAAAAATTATGCCAAACTTCACCAAACTGCCTAGAAAATTATGGAACATCCCTAAGACCTCTGCAGGTGACCCCATAAGTTTGAAATACGCAAATTGAGCCCGCCGCCTTGTTTGTCCCGAGGCGGGCCCACTATTTCTGATTTTACCCTTATGACGATTTGTAACTTGATTTCAACCAATTTTTAAGAAAATGTCTTAACTACTTTTCCAACTACTAATGATACTTATTCTGGATACTATATTGAGTCTCCGTAAAGGTACGATATTTTGTATTACGTTTAGCTCCACTATTCCCGCTTTGCTCTCTTATTGTACTATTGCCTTATTTTCGAATAATATAAAATAAAATGTTTTAACTATCCTTTCAACTACTAAGGAAAATCGTTTGCTGACTCCCTCGAGTTTGGTAAGCTATTTTGGAATATGAAAAAGATTTCAGGAGGATTATTCTTCCGTAACTCATTATGACATATGACATACACTTGCTATGATTCCGTCCGACTTTATTGATTTGATTTGTCATTCGATATGCCTCATTGAGTCTCTGGAAACCTATGATATTTTTATTGCATTTAGTCTCTCACTACTCCATTCGTGGATGCCTCAATGTTTCCCACACTGAGCCTGGGCCAGGATATGTTGTCAAGCGTATTCCATTGCATTGTTCGCCGTGCCTCGATGTGAGGGGGCAGGTATATATGTACATGGGTTTTGGAGTATGCTGTGCTATGTACACACATTTTGATATGATATGATCTGATATGGCCATCTGATATGTTATGTTACGGGGTTATCCCCTACTTTGTTCCTTATGTATGGTGGCACCAGCGTCGGGGGGTGGCCACGTTCTGTTTCGCCGAGCCCTTGGCAGGGGCCGGACATGATATGGTATATGTTTCTGAACACACTCCTCATGTTTTGAAAATATGCATTTGATACTTCAGAGGTCACACTCACTTCTCTGTAAGTCCTGTTTCGGTTATGATCTTGTTCCGAATTGGGACCAGGTACGACATGTGTTTTCAACAAATACTATTTATGCTTTATGATCAATATTTTGCTAATCTGGATATTCTGTCCATTTTCTGTACCTTCTGTTCTGATTATGACTTTGTTTACTACGTTCTGTGCTTTACATACTCAGTACATATTTCATACTGACCCCCTTTCTTCGGGGGCTGCGTTTTCATGCCGCGCAGGTACAGAAGACAGATTTGCTGACCGCCTACCTAGGACATCTATTCTGCTATGATGGGAGTGCTCTTTTGTCCAGAGCCTATATATTGGTATAGTCCGTCGCTATTATATATATGTATGCTATTCAGGGGTATGACGGGGCCCTGTCCCATCTTATGTTTTTGTTATGATCTGTAGAGGTCTGTAGACATACTTGTGTGGGTTCTGTATATGCTTGGGTATGATATGATCTGTGACAGCCTCATCGGCTTCCATGTACGGTGTCGGTTCATTTATGGTTATTATTAACGCTAAGCGACTTCTATATTTGAAAATATTCTGTCGTTTGCTAATTTGGGTTATTGGGTACGTTTGAGTGTCCAGCACGGACACTAGTCGCGGCCTACGGAGTTGGGTCGTGACAAAAGTGGTATCAGAGCAGTTCGTCCTCGGAGTGTCTACAGACCGTGTCTAGGAGAGTCCTGTTTATCGTTGTGTTGTGTACCACATCTATAAAAAGGAGGCTACAGGACATTTAGGTGTTACCTTTCTTTGATTCTTAGATCGTGCGATAGAGCCAGCTGTAGGAAATGAGTTTCTTTCTTTACTAACCCTTGATTGCAGCTGGAGAACGGTATCGACGTAAGACAGTGACTGCTGATATTGGAAGCTATATAGTACTCCGGTAAGCAATGGTAGGAAAGACGTATGCTGGGTAAGGTATTTGAAGTACGATTGAAACATAAGGTTGAAGATTGAAAAGAAAAATAAACAGGAAAGTGTAACAGGTGCAGTTTGAGTTGGGCATGTGAGATAAGCCTCGGCATTTTTATACTTTTATTTGAAATTGTTAGCCCCGTGTGGCTATGATGCGATATGATATGATATGTATATACGTATATGTGTTGGCCCTGTGAGGCATGGTTGGTATTTCCTGTGTACAGGTTTTGGGATAGTAAGAAAGACAGAGGAACCTCTGCCCAAATTTTTCCAGGAATATAAACAGGAAAATAAGATTATAAATTCTTAATATGTCTTGAAAGTCGATACCGATAGGGTAAATCTCTTATGTTGGGTTAAAAGTTTAAGACATACCCTCCATGTCATTCGTAAGAAGCGTTATCCTCATATGGAAAATTTTATCTCGAGAAAGCATATACGAGTAGCGAATTCACAATTTATTAGGAGGGACCAGAAATATGTTCTAACCCCATTTTGTTTTAGCATAGCCCATGTGAAGGGCAAAATATGTGGAAGGGCAAAAATGTCCGACGAGCAAGTTTCCTCTAATTGGAAGAATACAAAACGTATGACAAGAAGTCGGGAATTGAGTGGTTCGCTCACGACTCAAATATATATATAAAAATATGGAGGTAATTATGTGAATTAAGTACTAAAAGATTCCGCGAAGTTCGTCGGATTCTAGCTTTCTTTTGCTGGTGGTCGGAAGATACCCTACTACACATTTTATCAATTTTCCTCGACTGGTGGGAGGTGGAATTTGTGGAATAAAAACTCAAACTCGTGGGCTGTGTAGGAACATATATATACATGAAGGTAAATATTGAGGGTTTACAGGGGGCGACACGGTACCCATATAGACAGAAAAGTAAAAATATTCTCGCTAGGACAGGGCGGGACCCGCTACGAGAACGCTTTGAAAAGGCTGTTAAGACCCCGATTTGTCTTAAATTACGTGACAAAGGCTGTGCGGGGCAAGCAGTGTGATTATACCGGTCTTAACGTGCCTAAATTCATTAAAGTTGTAAGGTTAAGCGTGCTAGGGCCAGAGCAATTCTGGGATGGGTGACCCCCTGGGAAATGTACAAAATTTTCGCAACATAGATATGAGATACGAATAGGAAATTCGGGGTAACCTAAATGGAATTAGGATATGTGGAATGGCTAGAAATTTTATAGGGGTCACACGAGCTGAGACGGATTGGATTGTTAAAAAGAAAGAAAAAGCAGCGCAGCCCTGAAATTAGAGTAAATTCGAACAAGTGATTGAAGATGTATTGTAAAAGAAATGGCAGTGATATATATGCGTATGTGTAGGCCCCCCCATTTATGATGATGTCGATTGATAGGTGAACCCCAATAGCCAGTGTTGTCATATACGAAAAACATTAACTGGAGAGAATGTACGAGAAAAGGGGAAAGGCATAATGCGATTCGGCAAAAAGGGTAAGCTCAGTCCGCGATATATCGGACTTTATCAGATTGTTCGAAAAAAAAATGGGGAATTTCGCCTATGAGCCTTATAAGTTATTTTGGAGTATGGAGAAGCAATGACCTTGGAAGTGGAGGACGGAATGAAAAAGAAGTGTCCTCACTTGTTCCCTATGCCCACAGGTAATCTAAATCCCTTACTTGGTTGTATTTAATAATGAACGTGTATCAATTGTGCTGGCCATAAAAAGAAACTCCCCCGAAGTACTTACAGACCCTATAAGACTAATCTAACATTCGAGGACGAATGTTCTAAAGGGGGGGAGGATGTTATATCCCGTATTTTCGCGTATTCGGGAAAATTCGGAATAATTATGATTTGTAAGGAATGAGGCCATATGTTGATTTGGATTAATGTATGTGTGTGTTGTTCATGAAAAATATTGGTGTGGAAACATGGAGGAAGGCCAAGGGCAAAAATTGGAATTTTGAAAATTAGTTTCGGGAATTTCAAAACGAGAATTATAAGTTATTGGGCTCAAAAAATGGATGAAAAATTAAGCCCAATACCAAAGGGGTGGCCGGCCATGTGCATGGCCCAACCCATGAATTTAATAAATTTTCCATGTGCTATAATTAATGTATATATTGGTCCTTATCTCATAGAAGATTCATGAATTAAAGAAAAGAAAAACAAGCACAAAGAAGAGCAAGACTCAAGGGCACATTCGGCCCTTGCTCTTCACTTCCACCTCTCAAGAATTTTCCTCCAAAAATATTTTTCTTGTGGTATTCCTACTATATTAAGGGTCCTCTACAACATGGTGCAATTGTTTGGGAAGAAAGAGCACTTATTTCATCAAAGTGACCATATACTCAAGTGAAGAAGATTAGAGAATAAGGTAAGAATCCATCCCTTTTATTTATGTTATGAAGGTTTGTTTGTGTTGTAGTATATAGAAATGAGAAGAAAGTATGGAAAAATGGAAGATTTCAAAGTGGGTATGGAATGTAGTAGGTGGCCGTGAGTGTATATATGTGGTATACATATATGAGTTAAATTTTATGTTATATTCTAATTGTGTTGATGATGGTATTCACATTGGAAATGAAAGTTGAATGAATTTAGTTGGGGTTAGTAATGTGGTGTTTGGCCGTGTGGTATGAAGTTGGTGGAATGGAAATGAATTAATTTTGTTTAATGTGTTAGTTGTGTTGTTGTGATGCTTGCAATGTATATGGAGATAAAATGATATAAGTTTGTATTGAAATGGAATGTAGAAGCTTATGTCGTTTTAGTACGATTTTATGACATTATGAAAAATGAAGTTGTTAGGTTGCAAATTATGATGATCATTGATAGATTTGGAAGATGGAAACATGTTATGAATATGTATGCCAAAGATTAGAAGCTTTGGATGAATTATGACTTTGGTGGAAAGTTGTATATTTTGTATATCGTATGAATATTTGGTGGAAATGATATGAAATGCTTCTAAATTGTATTTTAATGATCTTGAGTAGTGATGAATATGAAAATGTTGAGCTTAGTTTGGAAGTGTGAAGTCGGAATGAATGTTATCGTATTATGTCGGAAAGAAGAATAGTGGTGCCATATTGTGTTTTGTGGTTTTTATGGTTGTTCCTAGTATTGCTCTTGGGTTGTTGTTGCTTATTTTGGCCGAGTTGAATTCTCGGGGATGCTATATGTATAGGGGAAATGCTGCCTAAATTTCTGTAGAAAAGTGTTGACTTTAGATTTAAGCCTAAAGCCTTATGGTTAACATTTGGTAAATGTGACCATTTGCAGATTTTGGACGAAACGGGAAGTGAACTTGGAAAGGCGTAAAGTGCGTAAAAGGTATGTAAAGCTACCTTGATTCTTCTTTTGGCATGTCCTAGATGTACTAGGATCGGATTCACGCCTCGGAGAATATTCTGCTAATCGGAATCCGCGTCTGAAATTGTCACATTTTCGTTCAATAGAATTGAACCCCTTTAGTATGCTTTATTGAAAAATTATGCAAAACTTCACCAAACTGCCTAGAAAGTTATGGAACATCCCTAAGATATCTACAGGTGACCCCATAAGTTTGAAATACGCAAATTGAGCCCGCCGCCTTGTTTGTCCCGAGGCGGGCCCACTATTTCTGATTTTACCCTTATGACGATTTGTAACTTGATTTCAAGCGATTTTTAAGAAAACGTCTTAACTACTTTTCCAACTACTAATGATACTTATTCTGGATACTATATTGAGTCTCCGTAAAGGTACGATATTTTGTATTACGTTTAGCTCCACTATTCCCGCTTTGCTCTCTTATTGTACTATTGCCTTAATTTCGAATAATATAAAATAAAATGTTTTAACTATCCTTTCAACTACTAAGGAAAATTGTTTGCTGACTCCCTCGAGTTTGGTAAGCTATTTTGTAATATGAAAAAGATTTCAGGAGGATTATTCTTCCGTAACTCATTATGACATATGACATACACTTGCTATGATTCCGTCCGACTTCATTGATTTGATTTGTCATTCGATATGCCTCATTGAGTCTCTGGAAATCTATGATATTTTTATTGCATTTAGTCGCTCACTACTCCATTCGTGGATGCCTCAATGTTTTCCACACTGAGCCCGGGCCAGGATATGTTGTCAAGCGTATTCCATTGCATTGTTCGTCGTGCCTCGATGTGAGGGGGCAGGTATATATGTACATGGGTTTTGGAGTATGCTGTGCCATGTACACACATTTTGATATGATATGATCTGATATGGCCATCTGATATGTTATGTTACGGGGTTATCCCCTACTTTGTTCCTTATGTATGGTGGCACCAGCGTCGGGGGGTGGCCACGTTCTGTTTCACCGAGCCCTTGGCAGGGGCCGGACATGATATGGTATATGTTTCTGAACACACTCCTCATGATTTGAAAATATGCATTTGATACTTCGGAGGTCACACTCACTTCTCTGTAAGTCCTGTTTCGGTTATGATCTTGTCTGAATTGGGACCAGGTACGACATGTGTTTTCAACAAAGACTATTTATGCTTTATGATCAATTTTTTGCGAATCTGGATATTCTGTCCATTTTCTGTACCTTCTGTTCTGATTATGACTTTGTTTACTACGTTCTGTGCTTTACATACTCAGTACATATTTCGTACTGACCCCCTTTCTTCGGGGGCTGCGTTTTCATGCCGCGCAGGTACAGAAGACAGATTTGCTGACCGCCTACCTAGGACATCTATTCTGCTATGACGGGAGTGCTCTTTTGTCCAGAGCCTATATGTTGGTATAGTCCGTTGCTATTATATATATGTATGCTATTCAGGGGTATGACGGGTCCCTGTCCCATCTTATGTTTTTGTTATGATCTGTAGAGGTCTGTAGACATACTTGTGTGGGTTCTGTATATGCTTGGGTATGATATGATCTGTGACAGCCTCATCGGCTTCCATGTACGGTGTCGGTTCATTTATGGTTATTATTAACGCTAAGCGACTTCTATATTTGAAAATATTCTGTCGTTTGCTAATTTGGGTTATTGTGTACGTTTGAGTGTCCAGCACGGACACTAGTCGCGGCCTACGGAGTTGGGTCGTGACAATATATGTATACATACAAGCCGTTAAGGCTGTCACAGCAAGTGGGACCGCTTAAGACATAAGTCACACAGACATAACTGAACAGTAACTACTCACAACCCACATACATGTCTACAGACCTCTAATAAAGACAACAGAATCACATGACAGGACAGGGCCCCACCGTACCCCTGAACATATACATACATATATACAACGGAAGAGTCTATACCAGAATGTAGGCTCCAGAACAAGGGGAGCACTCCAAAACAGCAGAATAGGTGTCCTAAGATGACGGGTCACCGGAACGAGCGTCTGTACCTACGGGCATGAAATGTAGCCCCCGGAGAAAGGGGGTCAGTACGAAATAGGTACTGAGTATGTAAAGCATGAAATACAATAATCAGGATCATAACTGAAATAAGAAGTATGGAAAACAGGTACAAGATCAGTATACCAAACGCTTGCTTTTGAAACACAAATAATGCATATCAAAATCATGTATAGGGCTCAGGAACATGGTCGCTCCTCCCGACATTGGCGCCACAGCACATCATACTCCAGAAGATTTCATATCCCCGTAACATCTATGTAACACATCATAGCAACATAACATATATAAACAGTACCCGACCCGCTAGTGGGGGACTCGGGGAACCGTAACACATCATACTGCTGAATATAACATAGTGCGCACGATGACAAAACCGGCTCGGGACTCAGCGAAGGATGTAATAACAATATGCACGAGCATAGTAGTGAGAAACCAAATGCAATTTAAAAACATTATTATTTTAGACTCAGCAAATAAGTAAACTAACCAACACTCGCGGGTTAAGGCGATAATTATGTGAAATCCTTTCAAAAGTCATTAGAGTTATACAAAGGTAAGTCTCGGGGACCACGGACAAGTAGCAACCCAATCCGAGCCCGCCTACGAAAGTTACAAATGTAATTCGCTTTAGAACTCCCTAAGAATGTATCGGAGCGATCCGAGCTCGTCCAAGAAAGTTAGAGACATTATTCGACATAAGACCTTTAAGAACAAAAATTTTGTATACACGTTCTTTATCCAATTATACAAAAGACCCAAGGACCATAGTTCGACTATATTAGGAGTGTAACATCAAGAAGTGAATAAGAATCGTCGACATGCTCGGATCTTATGAAAGGAGTTACCCCGAGGTTTGTATCACATCTTATTTACATCTAAGGCATGCCAAAAGAGAGAAAGGGTAAGCTTTACATACCTTGCCCGCTTCCTAAGCTAATCCCAACTCAAGTCTCGGGTTCCCCAAGATCTACAATAACGCCATTAAATACCAAACATTAGCTACAAGTACTTAGGAATTCAATCCTAAGCTAGCACTTGTGTACAGAAATTTGGGCAGCATTTCCCCTGTAAATTCAACAACCCCGAGAATTCAACTCGGCCAAATCATCAACAACAATACCAAGAACCATATTAACAACATCAACAATTAATTCAAAACACATTCTAACATTAGCAACTCCCTTTTACATAACTCGACGGCATTCCATCTACATTCACTTCAACTACATACAATCAAGCTAACACCAATGCTCGCACACTCAAATACTATTCCGAAACCATTCAAACAAAACTCAAGACCACTTCAAACAATTCGCACAATATTCAAAATAATCTAACCAATATGCCACCCTACCCGAAAACTTCCAAGTCCACGAGGAACAACCACAACACATTTCCTTCTTTCAAATTCATGAACTACACCAACAATTCACACACTAACAACATTATTTTCCATAAATACAAGAAGACTACATTCAAATCACACTGGCTTCTAAAACAACCCACAACAATTTCAACTTCAATTTGAATCATTAAACTCTCATTTTCATCATAGAATCCATGACGACAACAACCAAAATACTAGACAAAATTAGTTCATTCCTTACCATACAAAGTAGTCCATATTCGGCCACCACCCCAACACACAAATTTCATGGTTTTCATCCATTTCCACACACTACAACATGTACAAAACATTCATAACATATGAAAAAGAGGATTAAACCCTTACCTTTCTTCACTACACTTCTCAACTTGGCTTGGGTGGTAAAGTGCACAAATAAGTGTTTTGCTTGCTCCAACAACTACTTCACATTAAAGAGGACCTTCCAATTGGTTGAATTGCTAGAAGAAAATAATTTTTGTGGTCAAATTTTCCCAAGGCCTTGTTCAGCTATGCCATGGCCAAATGGCTTCTCTTATTTTTCTCCAAGGTTCTTGAATTTTCTAAGGGATAAAGATGAAGAATATAACTAGGAAGTCATCTAATATACACATATATTATGCATCCTTGTGGGCCAAGGCCCACACCATATTACACGGCCACTTGGCCCTTTTTTGTTCAACAATTATAAGTTTCCATAAATCACATTTTAACCCCAAATTTTCCTTAATATTTCCATGTGCCACCTTGTGAATTTCCCTTTTAACCCCTAGCCTTTCTTAATATTTCCACATCAAAAAAAATTCATAAACAAATTGTGTATTAAACACGATCAAAATATAGCCTTGCCCTTAACTTATCGCAATTATCTTGAATTATCCGAATGTACATAATACGGGATATAACATCCTCCCCCCCTTTAGAACATTCGTCCTAGTATGTTAAATTAGTTTTATAGGGTCTTATAAATACTTCGGGAGAATTTTCTTTATAACTATCACACACAATCCACCTATTAATCAACATAACCAATTCAGAAATTTAAATTGCCTATAGATATCGGAAACAAGTGAGGGTACTTCTTCTTCATCTCTTCTTCAGCTTCCCAGGTCACCTCCTCCTTGTTATTGTTCCGCCACAATACCTTAACAGAAGCCACATCTTTAGTACGCAGTCTTCTCACCTGACGATCTAGTATGGCTATCGGCTGCTCTTCGTAAGATAACTCCTCTGTCACCTGGACATCATCATTGGGAAATATTCTGGAAGGGTCACCAATACATTTTCGAAGCATCGACACATGGAAGACCGGATGCACTACTTCTAAATCAGACAGTAAGTCCAATTCATAGGCGACCTTGCCTACCTTGCGGACGATCTGATAAGGTCCAATATACCTCGGATTGAGCTTCCCCTTCTTGTTGAATCTCATTAAACCCTTCATGGGTGACACTTTCAGAAATACCCAATCGCCAATCTGAAATTCTAAATGTCGACATCGATTATCCGCATATGACTTATGTCGACTCTGAGCTGGTAGTAACCGTTCCCGAATAAGTTTCACTTTATCTACTGCTTGTTGAACCATGTCCGGGCCAATTAACTTAGTTTTACCCACATCGAACAAGCTGATCGGTGACCTACACCTCCTACCATACAGAGCCTCATACGGTGCCATCTGGATGCTGGAATGGTAGCTATTATTATAAGCGAACTCAATAAGTGGAAAATGGTCATCCCAGCTACCCTTGAAGTCAATAACACAGGCCCGTAGCATAACCTTTAGTGTCTGAATAGTACGTTCGGCTTGTCCGTCAGACTGCGGGTGAAATGCGGTACAAAGACTTACCTGGGTCCCCAATCCTTCTTGAAATGATCTCCAGAAGTTAGCTGTAAACTGAGCACCTCTGTCGGATATAATAGATGTGGGAACTCCGTGAAGTCTTACTATCTCCTTAATATATAACCGGGCATAATCCTCAGCCGAATAGGTGGTCCTGACTGGGAGGAAATAGACTGATTTTGTCAGCCTATCAATAATAACCCATATGGAATCATACCTTTGTGGAGTGCGTGGTAAACCTGTAATGAAATCCATATTAATTGCTTCCCACTTCTAAGTCGGAATCTCCATTTCCTGTAACAACCCACCAGGCTTCTGATGCTCGATCTTAACCTGTTAGCAATTTGGGCACTGAGCAACGAACTGTGCGATGTTCCTTTTCATACCATCCCACCAATATAAGCATCTGAGTTCATGGTACATCTCTGTTGATCCCGGATGAACAGAATACCGGGCATAATGTGCCTCTCCCATAATCTGCCGCCGCAGCCCTGCAACGTCAGGTACACATAACCTGCCTCTATATAATAATACTCTGTTAGGTGTAATCTTGAACGGGGTCCTCTCCTTATCAAGGGCTGCATCTCTGTACTGTGCCAGAACAGGATCCTTGTACTGGTGTCGCTTTATCTCTTCCATAATAGATGATTCGGCAACCCCTCGGATAGAATCCCTCGTACCTCCAGAATCGGCCAGACAAACTCCAAGATTAGCTAGCTGGTGGATATCACGTACCATTTCTCTCTTTTCTAGTTGCATATCTGTCAAGCTGCCCATAGACTTACGGATGAGTGCATCTGCTACAACATTGACTTTCCCAGGATGATATAAAATGTCAACATCATAATCTTTCAACAACTCTAGCCACCTCCTCTGCCGCAAATTCAGCTCCTTTTGCTTAAAGATGTATTGGAGGCTTTTGTGGTCCGTATAAATATCAACATGAACCCCATATAAGTAGTGCTGCCATATCTTCAAAGCATGAATTACCGCTGCTAATTCCAGGTCATGAGTAGGATAATTCCTTTCGTACTGTCTGAGCTGCCGGGAGGCATAGGCTATAACTCGACCATGCTGCATTAATACACAACCTATCCCAACATCGGAAGCATCACAATAAATGACATACCCGTCTGGCCCCTCAGGGAGAGTCAGAACTGAAGCTGTAATCAAATTTTCCTTCAGCAACTAGAAGCTTTGGTCCACTGGAACTGGGTTACCTTCTGAGTCAGCTTCATTAACGGTGCTGCAATCGAAGCAAAATTCTCCAGTAATCTCCTGTAATACCCTGCTAATCCCAGAAAGCTACGTACCTCAGTAGGCATCATAGGCCTAGGCTAATTATTTATGGCCTCGATCTGCTGTGTATCAACCCGAATACCATCTGCTCCGACGATATGCCCCAAAAATGCCACTGAAGTCAACCAGAATTCACATTTAGAGAACTTAGTATATAATTTCTGGTGCGGAGTGTTCCGAGTACTGTCCTCAGATGATCTGAATGCTCCTCCTCTGATCGTGCATATACCAGAATATCATCAATAAATACAATCACGAACATGTCTAGGAACGGCCTGAATACCCGATTCATCAAGTCCATAAACACTGCTGGGGCGTTGGTCAGCCCAAAAGACATCACTCTAAACTCATAGTGCCCATATCGGGTCCTGAACGCAGTCTTTGGAATATCTGCCTCTCTTACCCGTACCTGGTTATAGCCCGAGCGCAAATCTATCTTCGAGAAATACTTAGCACCTTGCAACCGGTCAAATAAATCATCAATCCGGGGGAGGAGATATTTATTCTTTACGGTCACCTTATTCAACTGTCTATAATCAATGCACATCCGTAGCGACCCATCTTTCTTCCTCAGGAACAGTACCGGTGCTCCCCAAGGTGATGTACTGGGTCTGATGAAGCCTTTCTCTAATAAATACTTCAGCTGCTCCTTCAATTCCTTCAGTTCTGCAGGTGCCATTCTGTAAGGAGGAATAGATATAGGCTGGGTATCTGGCAGCACATCTATAGTAAACTCTATTTCCCGTTTAGGAGGAAGGCCTGGAAGCTCGTCCAGAAATACATCTGGAAATTCATTGACTACTGGAACTGACTGGAGAGTAGGTGCTTCCGCTTTAATATCATGCACGCGAACCAGATGATAAATATACCCCTTCTGAATCATCTTCCTGGCCTTGAGGTATGAAATAAGCTTACCCCTCGGCGATACTGTATTTCCTGCCCATTCTATAACTGGTTCGCCTGGAAATTGGAAGCGGACTACCTTCTTCTGACAGTCGACGTTGGCATAACAAGAGGCTAACCAATCCATGCCCATAATAACATCGAATTCTGTCATATCCAGCTCTATCAAATCGGCTTTAGTGCAACGGCCACATATAATTACTGAACAATCTCTATATACCTGCCTTGCTATAACAGAATCCCCGACCGGTATAGCTACCTCGAACGGTTCTATCGGTTCAGGTTTTATCCCAATTCTACAAGCAACAAGGGGAGAAATATACGACAAGGTAGAGCCCGGATCTATCAATGCATACACATCTCAGGAAAAGATCAATAGTATACCTGTAACCACATTTGGTGACGCCTCCTGATCCTGTCGGCTGGCCAAGGCATATATGAGGTTCGAGGGACCGCTAGAATCAGAAACTCTACCACGACCTCTACCGCGGCCTGCTGGTGTTGGCATACCTCGCCCCATAGGGCGCATAGCTGCAGAAGTGGAAGACGAACCAGCAACAAACCCCGTAGGCTGAGCTGCACCACCGGAACTACTCGCTAACGGGAAATCTCTCATAATATGGCCTTGACGGCCACAAGAAAAACAGGCACCCGTAGCATGATAACACTCCCCTGGGTGAGACCTCCCACAATGAGAACACCGAGGCATGGGTGGCCTTGACTGACTAGAACCTCTGCTCACCTGCGAACCCGAAGCTCTGGAACTCTGGCCTGCTCCTGAGTGCCCTGCACCATTGAATCGTCTACCCGTGGACTGTGGATGTGTACTCCGGCCTGGCTGAGAAGGACATCTGCTATACTGCTGCTGAGGCTGCCTACCTCAAAACTCCCCGGAATAACCAGTTGATCTAGCCCTCTTGGGCTGCCCCTATCACCATCTCTATCGAGCTGGCTTCATATCGGTTGCGTGATGTAGCTATCAATTGGTATGAGTCTTGGGAGCTGTCTAGAGGCGAGGGTGCTCCTCCAGCGGTGTGGGATGAGTTTACAACAGCCTTTCTCGACCACTTTCTGCCTCCACAGATGCGGCGAGCGAGGGTTGACAGATTCTTACAGCTGAGACAGAGAGGCAGAAGCGTTTGAGAGTATAGCCTAGAGTTTGACTCTCTGGCCAGATATGCGCCCACCATTGTAGCTGATATGGCTGGCAGGATGCATCGATACGTGATGGGGTTGGATCGTTATTTGGCTGATAGCTCTATGGCGGTGGCATCCCAGCCTGGGATGGATATTGCTCGGGTGCAGGCATATGCACAAGGAATGGAGGATCGACACTTTTGTCACGACCCAACCCCGTGGGCTGTGACTAGTGCCCGAGCTGGGCACCTATACACACTCATTTACCAGAATCGACATACAAATGACTTATTCAGATACGAAGGTCAGACATCGTCTCAAGCGGTCGCGTATAAACAAATGTAGTACTCAGAAGCCGGCAAGGCTGTCGTGAAACACGTCACCCCAAAAATATATGCATATATGTATACATACAAGCCGTTAAGGCTGTCACAGTAAGTGGGACCGCTTAAGACATAAGTCACACAGACATAACTGAACAGTAACTACTCACAACCTACATGCATGTCTACAGGCCTCTAATAAAGACAACAGAATCACATGACGGGACAGGGCCCCGCCGTACCCCTGAACATATACATACATATATACAATGGAAGAGTCTATACCAGAATGTAGGCTCCAGAAAAGGGGGAGCACTCCAAAACAACAGAATAGGTGTCCTAAGCTGACGGGTCACCGGATCGAGCGTCTGTACCTGCGGGCATGAAACGCAGCGCCCGGAGAAAGGGGGTCAGTACGACATAGGTACTGAGTATGTAAAGCATGAAATACAATAATCAGGATCATAACTGAAATAAGAAGTACGGAAAACAGGTACAAGATCAGTATACCAAACGCTTGCTTTTGAAACACAAATAATGCATATCAAAATCATGTATAGGGCTCAGGAATGTGGTCGCCCCTCCCGACATTGGCGCCACAGCACATCATACTCCAGAAGATTTCATATCCCCGTAACATCTCCGTAACACATCATAGAAACATAACACATCATCACACCTTAACATATATAAACGGTACCCGGCCCACTAGTGGGGGACTCGGGGAACCGTAACACATCATACTGCCGAATATAACATAGTGCGCACGATGACAAAACCGGCCCGGGACTAGGCAAAAGATGTAATAACAATATGCACGAGCAGAGTAGTGAGAAACCATATGCAATTTAAAAACATTATTATTTTATACTCAGCAAATAAGTAAACTAACCAACACTCGCGGGTTAAGGCGATAATTATGTGAAATCCTTTCAAAAGCCGTTAGAGTTATACAAAGGTAAGTCTCGGGGACCACGGACAAGTAGCAACCCAATCCGAGCCCGCCTACGAAAGTTACAATTGTAATTGGCTTTAGAACACCCTAAGAACGTATCGGAGCGATACGAGCTCGTCCAAGAAAGTTAGAGACATTATTCGACATAAGACCTTTAAGAACAAAAATTTTGTATACACGTTCTTTATCCAATTATACAAAAGACCTAAGGACCATAGTTCGACTATATTAGGAGTGTAACATCAAGAAGTGAATAAGAATCGTCGAGATGCTCGGATCTTATGAAAGAAGTTACCCCGAGGTTTATATCAATTCTTATTTACATCTAAGGCATGCCAAAAGAGAGAAAGGGTAAGCTTTACATACCTTGCCCGCTTCCTAAGCTAATGCCAACTCAAGTCTCGGGTTCCCCAAGATCTACAATAACGCCATTAAATACCAAACATTAGCTACAAGTACTTAGGAATTCAATCCTAAGCTAGCACTTGTCTACAAAAATTTGGGCAGCATTTCCCCTGTAAATTCAACAACCCCGAGAATTCAACTCGGCCAAATCATCAACAACAATACCAACAACCATATTAACAACATCAACAATTAATTCAAAACACATTCTAACATTAGCAACTCCATTTTACACAACTCGACGGCATTCCATCTACATTCACTTCAACTACTTACAATCAAGCTAACACCAATGCTCGCACACTCAAATACTATTCTGAAACCATTAAAACAAAACTCAAGAACACTTCAAACAATTCTCACAATATTCGAAATAATCTAACCAATATGCCACCCTACCCAAAAACATTCAAGTCCACGAGGAACAACCACAACACATTTCCTTCTTTCAAATTCATGAACTGCACCAACAATTCACACACTAACAACATTATTTTCCATAAATACAAGAAGACTACATTCAAATCACATTGGCTTCTAAAACAACCCACAACAATTTTAACTTCAATTTGAATCATTAAACTCTCATTTTCATCATGGAATCCATGACGACAACAACCAAAATACTAGACAAAATTAGTTCATTCCTTACCATACAAAGTAGCCCATATTCGGCCACCACCCTAACACACAAATTTCATGGTTTTCATCCATTTACACACACTACAACATGTACAAAACATTCATAACATATGAAAAAGAGGATTATACCTTACCTTTCTTCACTACACTTCTCAACTTGGCTAGGGTGGTAAAGTGCACAAATAAGTGTTTTGCTTGCTCCAACAACTACTTCACATTAAAGAGGACCTTCCAATTGGTTGAATTGCTAGAAGAAAATAATTTTTTTGATCAAATTTTCCCAAGTCCTTGTTCATCTATGCCATGGCCGAATGGCTTCTCTTATTTTTCTCCAAGGTTCTTGAATTTTCTAAGGGATAAAGATGAAGAATATAATAGGGAGTCATCTAATATACACATATATTATGCATCCATGTGGGCCAAGGCCCACACCATATTACACGACCACTTGGCCCTTTTTTGTTCAAGAATTATAAGTTTCCATAAATCACATTTTAACCCCAAATTTTCCTTAATATTTCCATGAGCCACCTTGTGAATTTCCCTTTTTACCCCTAGCCTTTCTTAATATTTCCACATCAAAACAATTTTCATAAACAACTTTTGTATTAAACAAGATCAAAATATAGCCTTGCCCTTAACTTATCGCAATTATCTTGAATTATCCGAATGTACAAAATACGGGATATAACATACCTGGCCCTACCAAGGCTTCAGGGTCATATCTACCTGGCCCTACCAAGGCGTCAGGGTTATCCGTACCATCTGCAGAGGTGTGCGCGCATTACATAATCATATACATACTTACTCTACCCGACCTTATAAGCTCGGGGTTCCATAATCGTCATACATAGATACATATACATAATAGCTCATAAGCATCTTTATTATTATCATCGTCATCGTTATCGTCATAGCTATTACCATTATAGTCGTCATCAACATCATTACCACTATTATCGTCATTCATAGCATTTATCTTTATGGGCCTACTCGTCATAAGAGGAACTTAGCACAATCGTAGCATATCAAGAATCGTGATCTTGCTAGCTCGGAAGGTCGAATCATTTGAAAGACATTGTAGACTTATGGAAGATTTAGGTAATTGGCCAAAGAACCATGCCTTATGAAAGAAGGGTTAGCCTTACATACCTTTCCGTTCAACTATTTACCACTTGCATGTTCACCTTCAACGCTCGTGTTTCTACCTTCATTAAAGTCATACTATCATAAGAAATCGATTGGTAGCATTCATGACTAAAACTAGAGAAAATCGGACAACATCTTCTTTATTTATACGACATTCCTCCATAGCGTATATCAACTCCCAAACATCAATAATACATTCACAACACTATAACAATAGTCATTATCCATTCACATTATCCACATTTCTCAATTCACTTTCAATTACTCATATCCATGGCTATAACACACGACTACGTTCATTCACATACATTTCCTACCCCATGTTCTCAACATCATTTATAACATATTTATATCACAACACATCAAGAATCATGACTCAATTCAAGCTATCACTCAAAATGGCACAATTCCACATTCATGACCCATGTTTTCTATACCCTTCTACAATCCAAGTATTTAAACTCTTAAATACCTCAAACAACGTATAAATGCCATAAATATTACCTTAGATATTGTAGGAACAAGCCTTGGTTAATAATACTCCACTTGAGCAAAAACCCTAGTTCATCTCCAATGAGATTTCCTGACTTGAATGATCTCCAATGTGTTTCCTTACACTTGATTCACTTGGTTTATGTTGTTGATCACTAATAATCCTTGAATTCTTATGGAATATATATAGAGAGATGTTTTAGAGAGAAGGGGTTTGATGTAGAAGTGAAATGAAATAAACCTTGACTCCCTTATTTAATGAACAAAATAGTCCCCGACCGTATATATGGACCAACATACGAGCCGTACAATTTATACGGGCCGTATGTTTGGCCGTATGTTTGGTCCAGAAAGGCAGGCTACTCTGGGCTGATTATACAGTCCCAAACATACGGACCGTATAATTTATATGGCCAGTATGTTTGGCCGTATAATCCCAGTGATTCCGAAGCTCATTTCGTCGACACGTTTGATCTCCAATCCTTATGAAACCTTCTTAGCACTTGTTCAACACCTCAATACCAATCTAAGGGATGTTGTCACTCTTATCCAAGACATCTTTAAGTCCTCGTTAACTCGTTACTCGTAATTCCTCTCTGATACATATCGTATGCCTTGCCTTCTCTTGACAACTTTCTTGTTTAACATCGGATGCCTTTGAAATCTCACTTAGGGTCATCAAATGTCATTTATTACTCATTGAGGTACCATATGCTCGTACTCTTCACTAGTCTATTTACTTGCGCACCAACGGAAGATTTTCCGAGGTGTAACAGTCGGCTTCTATTCTTTTGCGTACGGTATATGTAGCAACCTAGCTGGCTTGCACTGTTCTTCCGCATGTTGTGTATATATATGCAGATTGTACAGAGTTCTGATGTTTCCCTCTTATGAGATCAGTTTATGCCATTTATGGGCCTGTGATGTTCAGGATATTTCAGATACGAGTTTAGAGGTGTTTGGTCGCTAGAGGTTAGGCACTCGTCACGACTCATCGGTTTTGGTCCTAACAATATATGTATATATAGATATACTGAAAGTAACCATGCATTCCAACTAGGCTGCCATATGAACTGTACACAAAAGAATAGGAGCCGTCTGGGCTACATCACAAGTCACTACACATAACTGTCTACAGATCTCTAACGGAATAAAAGTTGTAGAAAGGACGAGACAGGGCCCCATCATACCCGTATGCATATCTATATCTCTAAAGTAGTGTACTAAAATGAACTGTTGCTCCAGAAGAAGTGGAGCACATGAATCACAACTGGATGGGAGTCCTACTAAGCTGGACCGCCTATCTGTCTATCTGTATCGACCAGCATGAACGCAGACCCCCGAGTAATAGGGGAGTCAGTACGGACATTGTACTGAGTATGTAAGGTATAAGAGTAACATATATAAATAAAATCATGAAAGCAATCAGAAACTCATAACCACTGACTGTCTGAATGCATTTATATAACTGAACATATCCCTGAAAATAATATTATATCTGTTATATCTCGGAGATTTTGGATTGTTTCATTAAGAGTGGACTAGCGTGAGCTTGCGATGAACATGGAGTCCTCATGATATTAAGGAGAGTATTTGATAGCCTTATGTGCGTACCATAAGAGTTTGAAGTTATATGAATCGATGGATCTAAGTTCGTCAAGGGAAGTGAAATGCAAGACGTGTGGGGAAAGGTTTTCGCGATAATTGATTTGATGCGTATTTAGTGATGTTTAGAGGGGCCAGTATAAGACCTCTTAGATGGTTAATGAAGTGTTATGTCAGTTTTAATAAAGTTCCATAAGAATTAGAGGTTGAACAAATCGATGAGGGAAGTTTTCAAAAAATTGTGGGTTGTACGACCCTTTATACATATCGTATGAGTTATACAGCCTGTAAAATGGTATGTATAACGAGTCTAGAGAAGGTTGAACCACTTCTAGGATTATACGGTCAATTTATACGGACCGTATAAATGGCCGTATATCCGGGTCGGGCCAGAATTCTTTTTAGTTATATTTGTCCACCCTTGCTCATTTATTTCATTTCTCACTTTCCCCTAAGTCTTGAAAGCTATAAAACCCTTCTCCAAGCATATCCCATTCAAACTCAAGGAAATCAAGGATCAAATAGCAAGAATCAAGGTATTCAAGTGTTGGGAGACTCACTAGGGTTAGTAGACTTCAAGGGTTTCTTTGGTAGTGACGCTAGGGTGTTCATACGAGTTGGTAACTTGATCCAATGCTCATTTATATGAGACAAAAAGTTAGTTTTCATGCCTATTTCATGATATTAAGTATGCTTAGTTGTTGAATAACTTGGATGAGGGAAGGAAGTAGAAATGAAGCTTAAATATAGATTTCAGGATATTTTGAGTAGTAACTTAACTTGGGTTATCATTGTTAGAATGTTATGAGTATAAGCTTGTTATGAAAGGTAATAATGATGATAAGAAAGTGTTGTATACAATTGTGCAAAGGGTTGGTGCGAAGTTGATGATATAAGTTGAGTATGAGAATGAATTTTGAGACCTAATGGGATACGACTACTTGATTATGATATTGTGAATGTTATTATAGTTGTTTGGGGAGTTGTTTTGCAATGTGGTGGAAGTCGATGAAATAGGGGAATTGCTGCCCAAAGTTCGCTAACTCTTGAATTATTTTAGTTTGAATTAAAGAGTGCCTTTAAGGCTTAACCATGGTATGAATCCTTCTAAATGGAAATTTCTCAAGCTTTGGCGGTGAATGTTAAGTTGTTAAGAAGAAAAAGAGGTATGTAAGGCTAACCCTTCTTTCTTTAAGGCATGATCCCATTGTCGTATACTTTCACGTGAATTCTATAATGTCCTCTAAGATGATCTCATTTCTAGAATCACTAAAGCTCATAATTCTTGATATTCTTGTGATACCATTAATCTCATCCTATAATAGTTGATCCTCTAAGGAAGGATATAATGGAAATTATAATGATGATGATGATATGGATGATACTTATGTACTTCTATATATATGTGAACACTGCACTTATATGGCCGGGTATGATGTATATCACCCGCACACCACTGTAGTTGGGTACGGATAACACCGAACCTTAGAATGGCCAGGATGTATAACACCGAACCTTGTCATGGTCGGGTATCTGAGACACCGAACCTCTATGGTCGGGTATGGTGCTACTATATATGTAAACGTATGTGATGGAAGGTTCTTATTAGAAAAAGGGTAAGAAAATATGTTACTAGAGGTACAAATGGCTCTATCACCCCATGACTCTTCCATCTTATGTTATTTCTCATGCACCTATTATGTTATTGATTATGCTTTATATACTCAGTACATTATTCATACTGACGTCCTTTTGTTGTGGACGCTGTGTCATGCCCGCAGGTGGATAGAGAGATAGACTTGATCCATAGACTACTTGTTCAGAGATTGCATAGAGGATCTCCATTTGATTCGGAGCTGCCGCTGTTGGTACTATTCTTTTGTGTATATATATATTGGCATGGCGAGGTCTTATCCCATCTATATGATGCTACCTACTCTCTTTAGAGGCTAGTAGACAGTTGTGTATAGCTGGATGTCTTTTAGCCTTGTCAACTCATATTTTGTATATTATTTTTTTAGCCTCGTCGTCTTGTGTATATATACATGGGCATAGTTGTTGATGTTAATATGGAAGTGGCTTTGCCCAATGAGATCCCTGTTATTGATGTATAGGAATCACGAGTATGCCATGTGGCTCACCTACATGTGAATGTGAATGTATGATCAGAGGTGCCAGGGTGTGTTAGCTTCGGGTGCCCGACATTTCCCTCCGGTTGGGTCGTGACAAAAGTGGTATCAGAGCCATTCCATCCTAGGGTGTGTCTACGAGCCGTATCCAGTAGAGTCTTATTTATAGGTGTGTTGCGCGCCACACTTATAAACAGGAGACTGCGGGCATTTTAGGAATGAATGACTCTTTCTTCATAGATCGTGTGATAGAGATATGATATAAGGATTTGTCTTTCCTTAACTGTGTATTATGTATTTCAGAGATGCCTATAAAGAGGAAAGCTACTGCAGCCCAAAAGGGCAAGTCAGTATTAGAAGAGAGGGCTGAAAGAGTACCACCAATGATTATAGAGGAGGGTGTGTCCTAGAATGAGGTTCCATCTCGGTCCTCCCACTCATTACCTGCCTTAGAGGAGCCTGAGGGAGCCTCAGCCCCAGTTCCAGCAACCCCAGCTCCTCCACCAGATGCTTCGGGCCAAGATGTGAAAGAGGCCATTCATTTGCTCACTAAGTTAGTTGCCGCTTAGGCCAGAGGCAAGGTACGGGTCACGATGATAGGGCTTTTAGTGCAAGAGCCTGTGCCTTTATTTGTTTGAACCCTTCGAAATTCTTCGAGTCAAAGCTAGATGAGGACCCTTAAAGCTTTAGTGATGGGATGTTGAGGACATTTCAGTTAATGCATGCTTCACACGTTAAATCGGTAGAGCTAGCATCCTATAGATTGCGGAATGTTGCAGTTCATTAGTATACAGTTTGTGTTATAACCCGTATTTCGTACGTTCGGAAAATTCAAGATAATGGGGAGAAGTTAAGAAGAAGACTATGTTTTAAGAATTATTTTAATATACGAGTTGTTGAAAATAATGTTGCTAACGTATAGATTGTTGGTGTGGTTTATGAATTTGGAGGAAAAGAAATGTGTTGTTGATATTCCCTTGGACATGGAAGGTTTCGGGTTGCCTTATGTTTTGAGTCGGGTTGTGTTGGAAAGTTTTGTGGATTGTTGGAAATGTTATGGAATCATGTTTGAATGGTTTTGGATTGATTATATATCTTGATTTGAACGTAATTGGAATGTCGTCGCATATTGCGAAAGAAGGTTGTTGAGGTTAAAGTGCGTTTACATTAATGGTCGATGTTGTTAGAATGTTTGTTGTCATTGTTGTTGATATTGTGGCCCGGTCAAATTCCAGAATTTGTTGTTGTTGATTTGTGGCCGAGCCGTATTCTCGGGGATGGTACATTTACAGGGGAGATGCTGCCGAAATTCCGACAGAATATAAGCAGATGTGTTTGAGAGGTTAAGGCAAGTATATGACCAAGGATCTGAATGAATAGATGAATTCTTTTGAATGAAGACTAACAAGTTGCACAAGTGAGCGTAGCCAGTTGGTCGCGGCACAGGTATGTAAGGCTTACCCTTTCTTTCTTTTGGCATGCCCTAGAGCCAAGTAAGGTATGATGTGATAAGCTGCCTTGGGGTAACTCTGTTCTGTGATTCTGAGTCTGATTATGTTTCTAACTCAGTTCTTGATACGAGTTTATGATTTTTTGCTCAGCCCTTGAGATAAGTATTTTGATACGAGTTTTTGATACAAGCATTTTGATATAAGTATTCCGACATAAATATCTTGATATAAGTAATCTGATGTAAGTATTTTGATATAAGTATCCGGATAAAGTATTATGATATGAGCCTTCTAAAATAAGTATTCGACATAGGCATTCTGAAACAAGATTTCTCATGTAAGTGTTCTATTATAAGTATTCTACTATGAGTATTCTGGTATAAGTAATTCCTGTAAGCTTTAATGTCTCTAACTTCTGTATACGATCTCGGATTGCCTTGAAATGTCCGAAGAGGTTTCGGTACTAAGATTTCCATGACCTTCCTATACGTACATATGATTCTGGGAGTTATATTTGATTTGATCCATATGATATTCGGAAGACATTTGTTTCTGAAGTCCTATTGAATATGTTCCCGAGTCTGTTTACGATCCTGATTCGATTCTGATTTGTTTCTGATATAAGTATGTCTGATATGATCCAGTTTGTTATACGATTGAGTAACGAGATAGGTATAAAGAGTTTTGTTTCTGAAAGAATTTTGTAGGTCATAATGTTCCTAACCGTCGAAAAAGATCGCAGAATTGCTCTAAAATGCTTATAGCATGTTTTGTACTTTATACGTTGTAACTTTCTGATACGACGTCGGATTGGCCCGAAACTTGTTTCTGAGCTGTCAGATGTTGGTAAGTGCACGTATCTATCGGGTCTTGATTTGTGTGCATATGGTTTCGCACTACTCTGTTCGTGCAAGTTTGATATGTCTATCCACTGAGCCCGGTCCAGGACATGTTCTCGTGCGTATTCCACTGCATTGTTCACCGAGTCCCTCTCACTTGCGGACCGGGACACGTTATATGTATATGATGTTATGATGATATGGAGATGGTGGCCAGGATGGCATATGATGTTTTACTCACCGAGACCCGCAAGGGAGGGCCGGGACACGTTATATGTATCTACCGAGTCCCTCAATAGAGGGCCGGGACACGTTATATGTATACATGATATATGACATTGACATGCATGATTCTATTCACCGAGTCCCTCACGTGAGGGCCGAGACACGCTATGCATACATGATATATGATCTACTGTGTCCCTCATTAAAGGGCTGGGACACGTTACATGCATATATGATTTATGATCCTGACATGCATGATCTATGTTTGGAAAGTAAGCGTTTTGGCAGTTTGTACGTTCTGAGTCCCTTCTGATATATGATATTATCTGTGTTTGGAAAGTAAGCCTTCTGGGTATTCTGTACTTTCAGTATTCCTTCTGACAGGTGACATCGGTATATGATTTGTGTCTGGAAAGTAACCATCTTCATATTCTAGTTAACGTACTCAATTTCTTTGTACTGTCTATTTCGGTTATGGTTCTGTTTTCTGTGATTCATGCTTTACATAGTCAGTACATATTCCGTACTGACCCCCTTCCTTCGGGGGCTGCGTTTCATGCCGCGCAGGTACTCCCAGATGAGTTGAAGACATTATAGAAGATGCTCCAGCGAAGATGGCAAACTCCAATTGCTCCTGGAGGACTGTCGAGTCAAAAGTATATGTGATATGGTTTCTGGTTAACGTTAGAGACTTTGCAGACAGCGTCGTGGGTAATGGTTGCCAGTCTGTAAGCGGCTCCATCAGCCGATATGTCATTTTGTGTTATGTAGTAAACTTTATGTGATTACAGATTTTTGTTTAATCTTGAACGGTAAGAGGAAAATTTTGACAGCTTAATATGTATTTTACTTGTATTTGATTTTCTGGATCCCAAGGAATTAGGTGTGTAATCAGAGTCTGCGGGTTCGATCGGCTCCGTAGGTGGGGTCGGGTGACCATCACACCCTAATAAGGTTAGGGTGTGACAAAGTGGTATCAGAGCGAGGTCTGTCCGTGGGGTTGTCTACAAAGTCGTGTCCAGTAGAGTCCTGTTTATGGTGTGAAGCCGGCCACATTTATAAACAGGAGGCTACATGGCATCTAGGGATTGTTGACCTTCCTTCTGTCATAGATCGTGCGATAGAGCCAAACTATAGGAAATGAAATTCCTTATGTGAGCCTTACATACGACGGAAAAGGTAAGTAGCGATATGGAAAGTCACCAGGATAAGTATTGACGCATTTGATCTGTTATTTGGAATTGGCAGTTCCGGATGACAAGAATGTGGTATAGCTGTATGTTCTGTAAGGTGTCATTGGTATTTGCTGTGTACAGGAGGATAGTATAAGAAAAACAAGGTCGGATGGAGGATTCAGGAAGTTGACAATTAATTTTACTACAGGTTACTATGTAAAAGTGGTGAGTAAGAAATTCGAACGGACTGATATCGGGGCATCCATAAAATAATGGCAACGAAAGTGTATCTGTTATCGGCAGGGGTCTGGGAACCCAGGATGAAAGGTAATTACACAAGAAAGCGAAAGGTGAGCACTGAGGGCCGAAAAGGGGAAAATGGTAATTGTGAAAGAAAAGGACATGTTACGAGGGTGTCCCGGGAACTGTAAGGCCTCGATTAGTCTCAAATTATGTAATAAAGGTCGTGTGTGAAAGTGGACGCAAAAATATCTGCATTAAGGCACCGGATCCCAGCAAAGTTTCAAGGTTAAGCGTGCTCAGGTGGGAGCAATTTCAGGATGGGTGACCCCCTGGGAAGTAATTGGGAAAATTTTGTAAAGTTAAAATTTACAGGAACGAATGGAAAACTAGAGTAACCCAAGTGAAACAATGGTATATGGGATGACCGGAGACCATAAGAAGACGCATAGGACAAGATAGATTAGTCGGTGAAGGGACAAATGGTGTGTCACAGCTCGAGAATTAGGATAGGCTTGAATAACGTTTGGAACCATTTTGTGGGATAGTTGATAATAATTATGTGTATGTATATGAATATGTATGATGGCTTATTTGTGATGGTATCAGTGGGCACGTGTGCCCCAACAACCTATGCTACGGTAAAGGAGGCCTCAATTGAGTAAAGGATACCGAAACCGGAACAGTGGTAAGAAAACAAATGGCGAAAGTATTACAAGATAAGACACTATTTTCACAATAGATCAAGGACAGAAAGGTCTTAACAGTATGGTATTTGAGAAAGAAGTGAGTAAGTAAATGAGGAGTAAGGAAATCAAGATATCGGGAAAAGGTGAGAGACAAGAAAACCTCGGTGGATGGAACCCCTGAAGGGAAATGAAAAGGTGGACAAACAATGATATAAGTAGGAAGTAAAGGGGGAAAACTTGAGCTGAGAAGTTTCGATACGTTATGCATAGAGATAGAAAGAGAGACGGGGGATGAAAAATAATTAAAGGTAAGGCCACTCGAAGATCGTGACGTACAAGGAACCCCTAAAGGGGAGGAGGCCATATTAGGCTAACAAGGAATAATGATGAATGAAATGAGCACCAACACATGAAGTCAAAAACAAGTATATCTGTATCGAAGGACATGAGAGAAGGGACTAAATAAGAATTGTAGTAAGAATCTAAGAGTGTGACTTTTGTTAAGATATGGTCACGAAACAGTAACAAAAAAAAAGATGACCTGAGAAAGACAAGGATAATATGTCGGCCCAGCAGATTAGAAAACCGATGACACAGAGTAAGGACCCATATAAGGACGAAGAGGTTCGATTATATGGAATGGGCATGGAGAAACGGGCAACTATAAAAGAAACCCCCTCCCGAAGTGCCATGAGGCCCCATAAGGTCAGTTGAACATTCGAGGACGAATGTTCCAAACGGGGGGAGGATGTTATAACCCGTATTTCCTACGTTCAGAAAATTCAAGAAAATGGGGAGAAGTTAAAAACAAGACTATGTTTTAAGAATTATTTTAATATACGAGTTGTTCAAAATAATGTTGCTAACGTATAGAATTTTGGTGTGGTTTATGAATTTGGAGGAAAAGAAATGTGTTGTTGATATTCCCTTGGACTTGGAAGGTTTCGGGTTGCCTTATGTTTTGAGTCGGGTTGTGTTGGAAAGTTTTGTGGATTGTTGGAAATGTTATGGAATCATGTTTGAATGGTTTTGGATTGATTATATATCTTGATTTGAACGTAATTGGAATATCATCGCATATTGCGAAAGAAGGTTGTTGAGGTTAAAGTGCGTTTACATTAATGGCCGATGTTGTTAGAATGTTTGTTGTCATTGTTGTTGATATTGTGGCCGGGTCAAATTCCAGAATTTGTTGTTGTTGATTTGGGGCCGAGCCGTATTCTCAGGGATGGTACATTTACAGGGGAGATGCTGCCGAAATTCCGACAGAATATAAGCAGATGTGTTTGAGAGGTTAAGGCAAGTATATGACCAAGGATCTGAATGAATGGATGAATTCTTTTGAATGAAGACTAACAAGTTGCACAAGTGAGCGTAGCCAGTTGGTCGCGGCACAGGTATGTAAGGCTTACCCTTTCTTTCTTTTGGCATGCCCTAGAGCCAAGTAAGGTATGATGTGATAAGCTGCCTTGGGGTAACTCTGTTCTGTGATTCTGAGTCTGATTATGTTTCTAACTCAGTTCTTGATACGAGTTTATGATTTTTTGCTCACCCCTTGAGATAAGTATTTTGATACGAGTTTTTGATACAAGCATTTTGATATAAGTATTCCGACATAAATATCTTGATATAAGTAATCTGATGTAAGTATTTTGATATAAGTATCCGGATAAAGTATTATGATATGAGCCTTCTGAAATAAGTATTCGACATAGGCATTCTGAAACAAGATTTCTGATGTAAGTGTTCTATTATAAGTATTCTACTATGAGTATTCTGGTATAAGTAATTCCTGTAAGCTTTAATGTCTCTAACTTCTGTATACGATCTCGGATTGCCTTGAAATGTCCGAAGAGGTTTCGGTACTAAGATGTCCATGACCTTCCTATACGTACATATGATTCTGGGAGTTATATTTGATTTGATCCATATGATATTCGGAAGACATTTGTTTCTGAAGTCCTATTGAATATGTTCCCGAGTCTGTTTACGATCCTGATTCGATTCTGATTTGTTTCTGATATAAGTATGTCTGATATGATCCTGTTTGTTATACGATTGAGTAACGAGATAGGTATAAAGAGTTTTGTTTCTGAAAGAATTTTGTAGGTCATAATGTTCCTAACTGTCGGAAAAGATCGCAGAATTGCTCTAAAATGCTTATAGCATGTTTTGTACTTTATACGTTTGTAACTTTCTCATACGACGTCGGATTAGCCCGAAACTTGTTTCTGAGCTGTCAGATGTTGGTAAGTGCACGTATCTATCGGGTCTTGATTTGTGTGCATATGGTTTCGCACTACTCTGTTCGTGCAAGTTTGATATGTCTATCCACTGAGCCCGGGCCAGGACATGTTCTCGTGCGTATTCTATTGCATTGTTCACCGAGTCCCTCTCACTTGCGGGCCGGGACACGTTATATGTATATGATGTTATGATGATATGGAGATGGTGGCCAGGATGGCATATGATGTTTTACTCACCGAGACCCGCAAGGGAGGGCCGGGACACGTTATATGTATCTACCGAGTCCCTCAATAGAGGGCCGGGACACGTTATATGTATACATGATATATGACATTGACATGCATGATTCTATTCACCGAGTCCCTCACGTGAGGGCCGGGACACGCTATGCATACATGATATATGATCTACCGAGTCACTCATTAAAGGGCCGGGACACGTTACATGCATATATGATTTATGATCCTGACATGCATGATCTATGTTTAGAAAGTAAGCGTTTTGGCAGTCTGTACGTTCTGAGTCCCTTCTGATATATGATATTATCTGTGTTTGGAAAGTAAGCCTTCTGGGTATTCTGTACTTTCAGTATTCCTTCTGACAGGTGACATCGGTATATGATTTGTGTCTGGAAAGTAACCATCTTCATATTCTAGTTAACGTACTCAATTTCTTTGTACTGTCTGTTTCGGTTATGGTTCTGTTTTCTGTGATTCATGCTTTACATACTCAGTACATATTCCGTACTGACCCCCTTTCTTCGGGGGCTGCGTTTCATGCCGCGCAGGTACTCCCAGATGAGTTGAAGACATTATAGAAGATGCTCCAGCGAAGATGGCAAACTCCAATTGCTCCTGGAGGACTGCCGAGTCAAAAGTATATGTGATATGGTTTCTGGTTAACGTTAGAGACTTTGCAGACAGCGTCGTGGGTAATGGTTGCCAGTCTGTAAGCGGCTCCATCAGCCGATATGTCATTTTGTATTATGTAGTAAACTTTATGTGATTACAGATTTTTGTTTAATCTTGAACGGTAAGAGGAAAATTTTGACAGCTTAATATGTATTTTACTTGTATTTGATTTTCTGGATCCCAAGGAATTAGGTGTGTAATCAGAGTCTGCGGGTTCGCTCGGCTCCGTAGGTAGGGTCGGGTGCCCATCACACCCTAATAAGGTTAGGGTGTGACAGTTTGGCTGGCTTTAAAGGGAGTTAATGCACCTCCCCCTATGTGGCAAGAATTTGTAGATGCCTTCCTCTAACGTTACTTGCCTCCAGAGGTTCGGCGGTCTAGAGCCGATAAGTTCTTGAATCTTAGGCAAGGAAGTATGAGTACCTTAGAGTATAGTCTCTGGTTCATTTCCTTGGTTAGGTATGCTCCGACCATGGTGGTGGATATGGGCGATCGAGTGCACCGATTTATGAGTGGCTTAGGGCCACACTTGATGGATAAGTCCTTGGCTGCGTCCCTTCAGGACAGTATGGATATTTCACGCATTCAAGCCCATGCCCAGAATTTGGAGGAAAGCCAACAATAACAAAGAAGTGAGCGTGAGCATGACAGAGGGTATAACAAGTGGGCTAGATCTTGGGGCCCAACTAGTGAGTTTAGAGGAGGGCAAAAACAGTAGTTTTCTAGGCATTCAGGCCATTCCATGACTAGTGTGCTTCTACGGTTTACAACCAGAGATTCGATAGATCTATTCACTCAGCACCGAGTCAGAGTTTTATGGGCTTCAGGTTCTCATTTCAGAAGCGACTCAGGTCAGGCAAGGCCAGCCATGCCATGATGTTGTCAGTGCAGGAAGTTACATTGGCACTAGTGTCGATTAGGCTTAGATGTTTGCTATACATGTGGTCGTCCAGTCCATATCATGCGTGATTACCCAATGAATTGTGGTAGGGGTAAGGTCCAGCCCATAGGGTCAGTAGCAGGGTATTCATCATCTATACGCCCCCATGGGCAATGTTCACAGACGCCAGTCAGCCGTGGTAGAGGTAGAGGAGGAGCTCCCAGTTCTAGTAGTCCTCAGCACCGTATTTATGGATTCACTGGGCGACAGGATCTTGAGTCTTCCCCTGATGTCGTCACTGGTATATTATCGGTATTTTCTCATGATGTATATGCTTTGATAGATCTGGGCTCCACATTTTTATATGTTACTCCTTATATTACGGGTCGATTTGGGTTGAAACTGGAGTTAATTAAACCTTTTGAAGTATCTACACCCGTTGGTGAACCGGTAATAGCTAGCCGAGTATATAGAATTTGTATAGTTGTGATTTGTAATCATCGTGCTATGGTTGATTTAAATGAGTTGAAAATGATGGAATTTGATGTTATTATGGGTATGGATTGGTTGGCTTCTTGCTATGCCAATGTTGATTGTAGAACGAAGATGGTTCGCTTTCAGTTTCCGGGAGAACCAGTTTCTGAATGGAAGGGAAATACGGAATCTCTGAGAGGTAGGTTTAATTCCTATCTCAAGGCAAGGAAAATGATTGCTAAAGGTTGTATTTACCATTTAGTTCGGGTTCAAGATATAGAAGCTGAATCGCCGACTCTTCAGTCTATCCCGGTAGTGAATGAGTTTCCGGATGTATTCCCGGATGAGCTTCTAGGCCTTCCTCCAGAGCGGGAGATTGATTTGTGCTACCGAATACTAAACCCATATTTATTCCTCCTTATAGAATGACTCCCGCAGAGTTGAGAGAATTGAAGGAGCAATTGAAGGACTAGCTTGAGAAAGGCTTCATAATGTTATATCCCGCATTTTGGTACAATCGGATAATTCAAGGTAATTGCGGGAAGATGACAAGCAAGGCCTTATTTTTATTTTGTTAAGCATATGATTTGCTTATGAAGAATTTAGAAGCGAAAATATTAAGAAAGGCTGGGGGCAAAAAGGTAAAATGGCAATATGACTCGTGGAAATATGGAGGAAGACGAAGGGTAAATTTGGAATTCAGAAAAAAAATTATTTGTCATGAAGAACAAAAATAAAAGGTGGGCTTATGTTTTGGGCCTTGTTGGCCGTCCAAGTGGTGGGCTAAGCCCACAAGTGGACTTGGACAAAATAAGGATAAAAGATGACTTAGTCATCTTATTTCCAAAACTTTCTAGACATTTCATGAAACCAAGAACAACAAAAGAAAAAGAAGAAGCTTCAAGGGCCTTTCGGCCAAGTGCAAAAATTGCCAAGAATATTGACAAAATTTCTTCAAAAATCATTTACAACCAATTGAAGGGTTCATAGTAAAGTGAAGTGGCTTTTGGAGCAAGAAAAATTCATATTCTTGTAAGCAACAAGGCATAGCTAAGTGGGAAGTCAAGGAGAAAAGGTAAGAACTTATACTCTTTTATATGTCATAGATGTTTATGTATGTTGTAGTGTACAAAAATGGATGAAATTCTTATGGAATATGAACATGGGGGTGTGGCCGTGCATGTATGTGTGTGTGTAGAAATCAAGTTTTAATTATTTTATCTAGTGGATAGTTGTGGTTGTAATGAATGCTATGTTAATAATGGAGGTCGGATGATGTTAGTGAAGTTGTAGCCATGTGTGTATGATGTTGGCCGTGAGTTGTATATCACATGTATAGCCGTGTATATTTGGTGAATCATGAAGGAATGGTGAGTAAGTTTTATTTAGTATGTTGGTTGTTGTGTTGTGAATTTTATGTTGCAAATAAAAGCCTAATGAGCTTAGTGGAGTATTAGTAGTTGGAGGCTTGTTTTGGAAGATTATATAAATTAAATATGATGGTTATGCATGTGTGGAATATAATGTTGTTAGTGCGTAAATTATTAAGTTGTTATTGTTTTTATTGGAGTTGGAACGCTTTGAAGGAAGTAGTATATTGATTGAGTTGTGATAATGTATCTTGGATTGAATATCGAAATTGTTAGTTTGGTTGTTGACATTATGTTGATAGTTTGGCCGGGTTGAATTCCCGGATTGTTGTTGATTAAAAATTGGCTAAGTTGAATTTTGGGGATGGTGTATTTACAGGGGAAGTGCTGCCGAAATTTCGGTAGACAAGTGTTAGCTTAAGATTCAACTTCTAAATGCTCTAATCAATGTTTGGTAAATGTGACCAAATTGTAGATTTTGGCGGATTGGCAACTTGAATTTGGAGTAGCATAAGTAGCGGAAAAAGGTATGTAAGGCTTTACTCTTTCTTCTTTGGCATGTCTTAGGCATACTAGGTTGGATACGAGCCTCGGGAACAACACTACTCTCCGGAATCCGCGCCTAAAGTTTCCCCTTTTTCATTCAGTAGAATTGAATTAGATATTCATGAATAGTTGGGAGAGTTGCCTAGATATCTAGAACTTGTACAAATGAGACCCGACTACCTTAAAACTCTCACAAGTGACGTCATGAAATGTAATGTACGTAAATTGTGGACGCCGCCTCGTTTGATCCGAGGTGGGCCCATTGTTCCCGAATTTTCCTTATTGTTCCGTTTGACTTGTTTTGGAGTAGAACCCAAAGGAAACTTTTGATCCTTGTTCCGTTTATCAAACGATAAGTACTGTAACTATTCTAATGGAAATATGTCAATGATGACAATGATAACGATGATGCTAAGAAAGAGAATATGTCTATAATGAGTATGACAAGAGTGATTCCATGACCAAGAGTCTTAAGTTAAGGATTCAAAATGAGTATGAAAGTGTCAAACTAGTTCTTGAATTGTTATTCTATTTCTTGGTTACGACTCTATCTTTCTAAAAGACTCTAAAGTATATGAATGATTGTTCTATGAGACTCGTGATATTATTCTACGTTTTCTCTTAAAGCTATTCCTTATTGACAGTCTCGCCTTATAATGCTAGTCCCTTCAAGCTGAGACAAAGTCATGGTGATTGTTCCATAATGTAATCGGAGGTTACCGACCTTACGTCACTACGATGGACACACGATCTTCCTTGGGCTCCCCTGCATGCTTATATGATATATGTATATGATATGTATATGTACATTGGGGGAGGGACATATGTTTCATTGCCACCTGGTCAGCTGGCGTTCTCATCCCGGACGCGGGATATATGGGCGAGCCGACGTATTTCGGTGCTATGTGGGCGAGCCGACGTCGTTCGGTGCTATGCTATGACATGATTTGATATGACTTGATATAATATGATATGAATTGATATGACATGATATGATACAACATGATACGATACGGCATGATATGATACGATACGATATGAAAAAGAAGAGACATGATATGGTATATACTCTATTTTCTATGACTATGAAAAAGAAATGTTTTTTTTTTATATAAGGGAAAGACAAGCATGCATGGTATCCGGCCTGAAAGGGCCTTCCTATGTACAGGTTACTTTCTTATCTCATTACATGTCCTATGATTCCATGATATCATTATTCATACTTTATGTTTCTGTTTGTATTTGTCACGACCCAATTCCGTAGGCCGCGACTAGTGTCCGTGCTGGACACTCAAACGTACCCAATAACCCAAATTAGCAAACGACAGAATATTTTCAAATATAGAAGTCGCTTGGCGTTAATAATAACCATAAATGAACCGACACCGTACATGGAAGCCGATGAGGCTGTCACAGATCATATCATACCTAAACATATACAGAACCCACACAAGTATGTCTACAGACCTCTACAGATCATAACAAAATCATACGACGGGACAGGGCTTCGTCATACCCCTGAATCGCATACATATATATAATATAGCGGCAGACTGTACCAATATACAGGCTCTGAACAAAAGAGCGCTCCCAATATAGCAGAATTGATGTCCTAGGCAGGCGATCAGCAAATCTGTCTTCTGTACCTGCACGGCATGAAAACGCAGCCCCCGAAGAAAGGGGGTCAGTACGAAATATGTACCGTGTATGTAAAGCACGGAACGTAGTAAACAAAGTCATAATCAAAGTAGAAGGTACAGAAAATGGACAAAATGTACAGATTAGCAAAATGCTGATCATAAAGTATAAATAGTATTTGTTGAAAACATATGTCGTACCTGGTCCCAATACGGAACAAGATCATAACCGAAACAGAACTTACAGAGAAGTGAGTATGACATCCGAAGTATCAAATGCATATTTTCAAAACATGAGGAGTGTGTTCAGAAACATATACCATATCATGTCCGGCCCCTGCCAAGGGCTCGGTGAAACAGAACGTGGCCACCCCCCGACGCTGGTGCCACAATACATAAGGAACAGAGTAGGGGATAACCCCGTAACACAACATATCATATCATAACAGATGGCCATATCAGATCATATCATATCAGAATGTGTGTACATGGCACAGCATACTCCAAAACCCATGTACATATATACCTGCCCCCTCACATCGAGGCACGGCGAACAATGCATTGGAATACGCTTGACAACATATCCTGGCCCGGGCTCAGTGTGGGAAACATTGGGGAATCCACGAATGGAGTAGTGAGAGACTAAATGCAACAAAAAATATCACAGATTTCCAGAGACTCAATGAGGCATATCGAAATGACAAATCAAATCAATAAAGTCGGACAGAATCATAGTAGGTGTATGTCGTATGTCATAATGAGTTACGGAAGAATAATCCTTCTGGGGTCATTCTCATATTCCAAAATAGTTTACCAGACTCGAGGGAATCATTAAAACAATTTTCCTTAGTAGTTAAAAGGATAGTTAAAACGTTTCATTTTATATTGTTCGAAAATAAGGCAATAGTACAATAAGAGAGCAAAGCGGGAATAGTGGAACTAAATGCAATACAAAATATCATACCTTTACGGAGACTCATTATAGTACCCCGAATAAGCATCATTAGTAGTTGGAAAAGTAGATAAGACGTTTCCTTAAAAATTGCTTGACATCAAGTTACAAAGGACCATAAGGGTAAAATCGGAAATAGCGGGCCAACCTCGGGACAACCAAAGCGGCGGGCTCAAATTACGTGTATTAAGCTTATGGGGTCACCTACAGAGGTCCTAGGGCATGCCATAACTTCCTAAGTGATTTGGAGAAATTTTGCATAATTTTTCATTAAAGCATACTAAAACGGTTCAATTCTATTGAACGAAAATGTGACAATTTCAGACGCGGATTCCGATGAGCAGAATATGCTCCGAGGCGTGAATCCGATCCTAGTACATCTAGGACATGCCAAAAGAAGAATCGGGGTGGCTTTACATACCTTTTACGCACTTTACGCCTTTCCAAGTTCACTTCCCGTTTCGTCCAAAATCTGCAAATGGTCACATTTACCAAATGTTAACCATAAGGCTTTAGGCTTAAATCTAAAGTTAACACTTTTCTACAGAAATTTGGACAGCATCTCCCCTATACATATAGCATCCCCAAGAATTCAACTCGGCCAAAACAATCAACAACAACCCAACAACAACACCACCAACAACAACACTCACTATAAAACACTCAATATGGCACAACTAGTTCCCTTTCCAACATAGTGCAATATCTTCCATTTCAACTTCAAATTTCCAAACCAAGCTCGATGGTTTCACATTCATCATTAATCTAGATCATCACAATATAATTTGGAAGCATTTCATATCATTTGCACAAAATATTCACAAGATATACAAAATATACAAACTTTCCACCAAAGTCATAATTCATCCAAAACTTCTAATCTTGAACATACTTATTCATAACATGTTTCCATCTTCCTATTACATCAACAATCATCATTATTTGCACCTTAACAACTTCATTTCCATAATGTCATAAAATCATACTAAAATGACACAAACTTCTACATTCCATTACAATGCAAACTTATATCATTTTACCTTCATTTACATTGCAAGGATCACCACAACACAACCAACATATTAAACAAAATTAATTCATTCCCATTCCAATTTCAATATACCACTTGGCCAATACATATAATTCCAACTTCAACCAAATTCAATCAACTTTCATTTCCAATATGAATTTCACCATAACCACAACTAGAATACAACATAAAATTAACTCATCTTTGGCTACACAACCACACATGTACACGGCTACATTCATACATATATATATTCATACAACTTCCATATTTTCATGAATTTTAACCCTTTCTACTTCCCACAACATAAACCAAACCTTCATAACACATAAAAAGGAATTAAATCTTACCCTTTCTCTTCAACTTCTTCACTTGGCCAAAGTGCGGAAACAATGAAACGGATGACTTATCTTCCGAAACAATTATACTATGTTGTAGAGGACCCTTGAATTAGTGGAAATACTACAAGAAAATAATTTTTGGAACAAAATTTAAAGCACCTAATTTCCATGGTCTTGGCCGAAATGGCCCCTTTCTCTTGCTCTTCATCTTTTGTCTTCTCCTTATCTAATTTTTCTTGAAGCTTCAAAAGGATAAAGACCCCTTTTAAATATAATTGTCACATGACTAATCACATGACAATTTCATATTGTGGGTTTGGGCCAAGGCTTGGCCGGCCTCCCTTCAAACTTGGGCCTAAATTTTTTTGTTTTCATTTTTATTTTGGGCCAATTCGGTTGGTCCCGAGTTGGGCCTAGCCCACTGACCATTCGACCTTAAAGCGTCCATATCTCCTTGTACCAACGTCACCTAGGAACCCACGACCTATGGTTGGAAAGCTAATTCAATTATCTATAACTTCTATCTCTTGGTATTCTTCCAAATTTCAAACTTATAATACCGTTTTTGCCCCTCCAAGTCAGGTCACCCGGAAACGTTTTCTTAAAAATATTCGTTTGGAGGGCTTCCACTTTGATTTGGCCCAAGGGTCCTTCATGAGTTGTGTTTAACTTTACATATGTGATTCATATAGCTTGTCACATGTTCCAAAAAAAAATCTTGATGTGTGGGCCCCACCTCAGCTTACAAATAATCCGACGTTCAAAAATACGAGATATAATAGTATTATTTTCCATGCCTTACATACTCGGTACATTACTCGTACTGACGTACCTTCTTGTGGACGCTGCGTTTCATGCCGCGCAGGTCAGCAGATAGAGGGATTTAATCCCTAGGAGCTCCACCAGCTGTTCATTGAGAGTGCTTCAGTTGATCCGGAGCTTCAGTCTATTGGTACTACTTTTGTGTATATATTCGGGCACGGCAGAACCCGACCCATCTTGTAGAGATATGTGTGCTATGTTTAGAGGCTCGTAGACAGATATGTACAGTCAGATGCTTTGTAATTTTGTTCGTTTTGGGGTTGTATAACATGCTAGCAGATTTTATTAACACCTGATTATGGTTATGCTATTAATGATAGGAATAAGTAAAGAAACAAGGGTATTACCAATCTGGCCCACTTAGTAATAAGAATGAGATACGAGTTAGGGGGTGCTCGGTAAAAGTATCGGGTATCCGTCGCGGCCCCTAGTTGGGTCGTGACAGAAGTGGTATCAGAGCAGTTCGGTCCTAGGGGTGTGTCTACGAGCCGTGTCCAGTAGAGTCCTGTTTATGGGTGTGTAGCGCGCCACACTTATAGACAGAAGGCTGCAGGGCATTTAGGAAATACGACCTTCTTTGTACTCTAGATCGTGCGATAGAGCTGTGCTACCAGGTTTCCATATTCTTTTCTAATCCTATGTTATGGTTTCAGTAATGCCGATGAAGAGAAAGGCCACGGCGGCCCAGAAGAGCAAGGGGGTGGATGGAAGCAGGGTTGAACGGGAGCTAGAAGAATGCGAGTCTTATAATTAAACTCCCCCTCAGACTTCTCCTGCTTCCCCTGTATCAGCCGAGCAGGAAGGAGCTCCAGCTCCAGCCCCAGTACTACCAGTTCCACCGCCGGCAGCCGCGGGCCAGCAGATGGCAGAGGCTATTCAGCTGCTGACCCAGCTAGTTGCCACACAAGTTCTGCGGCAAGATGAGGGCCAGGGAGACAGGACGGTGAGTGCGAGGGCTCGTAATTTTAACACTCTGAAGCCTCCGGAGTTTTATGGATCGAAACCAGAGGAAGACCCCCAAAGTTTCATAGATGAGATGCTGAGGACACTGAGGATCATACATGCTTCGGATATAGAGTCAGTGGAATTGGCTTCATACAGGTTGCGAGATGTAGTAGTTCTGTGGTATAATAGTTGGATATCTTCGAGGGGAGCAGATGCCCCTCCCCCGGTTTGGCAGGAATTCACTGTGGCATTTCTGCGACATTTCTTACCATCGGAGGTTCGACGAGCTCGAGCTGATATGTTTTTGAATCTTAAACAGGGAAATACGAGCGTCAGGGAATATAGTCTCTGCTTCAACTCGTTAGCCAGATATGCCCCAGCTATGATAGTTGATAGGGGAGATCACGTACACCGGTTTATGAGTGGATTGGGGCCACATTTAGTTAAGGAGTGTCTGACAGCTTCTCTCCAGGACGGAATGACTATTACTCGCATTCAAGCCCATGCCCAAAACCTGGAGGAACAGTATCAGTTACGGAGAGAGGAGCGCTATTCGGATAGGGGTTCCAGAAAAAGAGGCAGATCCTCTGGGACTAGAAGCGAGTACAGAGGGGGGCAGGCACAGGGGAAATCTAGGTATTCAGGCCAATCAGTGGCCAGTGCGCCACCTCTATTTGCGGATAGGGGATTTTATCGTTCTACTTATTCAGGACCAGATCAGAGTGTCAGAGCTTCGGGGTCCCAGTATAGAGCTTAATCTAACAGGACGGGGCAACCCCCACTACGGTGTGCTCGGTCTGGCAGGCCACACTCTGGACAGTGCTACCGGGATACTGGTGCATGCTTTGCCTGCGGTCGGACTGATCATTTGATGTGTGATTGCCCGCTAAGGAATAAGGGAAGCGGAACCCAGCCCGCCGGATCAGCGGTTGGTTCATCGTTGACCGTACGCCCTCCTGGACAGACTTCCCAAGCTCCAGCAAGCCGTGGCCGAGGCAGAGGAGGAGGGGGACCCAGTTCAGCCGGCCCTCCGCACAGCATATATGCATTGGCAGGACGGCAGGATCCTGAACCTTCCGCAGACGCGGCCACGGGTACATTATCGGCACTTTTCTATGATATGTATGTGTTAATTGATCTAGATTCCACTCTATCGTATACTGTTCTTTGTATCGCTGATCGCACTCAGAATTTGGAAATTTGGGACAAAAGTAGCTGTAAACATAGGTAAGGGGCGGATACTGGAGGTTACGAAGGCTAAAATGGTAATTAAAAGAAAAAGATGCATTACGAGAGCGTTCCGGAAATGGTCAAGGCCCCAACTTGCCCCATATTATGTAATATATTAATTGTGACTGTTGAGTCCTAGAAATGAAGTTGCGATATATAGAAAATACTAGTCGGACGGAATCTAAGAGACGCAGTGAAGGATATAAGTACATATGTCACAGGGTAAGACCGATATTGAATCCACACTAGTTAAGGCTAGTAAGCCCTAATACGGTGATATACGGGAACATGTCTAGTAAGGGAATAGACGCGGCAGACTCCGCGAAGAAGGAATTACAATTGTAAAAGATCGCGGAAGGCGACGATTATTTAAAGGGCATAGGCGTGTGTAGACCCTCTTAATAAAGGGAGGAGGGGGATAACATGTTAGACCTAAAATTAACTATGACGATTCAAGATCCAATAAAGGGGACTTATTAACGCAGGGCCAGCGTTCGGAGCTAACTCAAGTGACCTATAAAATTGATATGTTAAGCGACATGTGAGATATCTACGAAGGAGACCTCCTCGAAGTATTACAATACACTATGAGGCCAGTTTAACATTCGAGGACGAATGTTCAAAAAGGGGGGAGGATGTTATATCCCGCATTTTTGTACAATCGGATAATTCAAGGTAATTGCGGGATGATGACAAGCAAGGCCTTATTTTTATTTTGTTAAGCCTATGAGTTGCTTATGAAGAATTTAGAAGCGGAAATATTAAGAAAGGCTAGGGGAAAAAAGGTAAAATAGCAATATGACTCGGGGAAATATGGAGGAAGACGAAGGGTAAATTGGGAATTCGGAAAAAAAATTATTTGTCATGAAGAACAAAAAAAAAAAGTGGGCTTATGTTTTGGGCCTTGTTGGCCGTCCAAGTGGTGGGCTAAGCCCACAAGTGGACTTGGAAAAAATAAGGATAAAAGATGCATTAGTCATCTTATTTCCAAAACTTTCTAGACATTTCAAGAAACCAAGAACAACAAAAGAAAAAGAAGAAGCTTCAAGGGCCTTTCGGCCAAGTGCAAAAATTGACAAGAAAATTGACAAAATTTCTTCAAAAATCATTTCCTACCAATTGAAGGGTTCCTAGTAAAGTGAAGTGGCCTTTGGAGCAAGAAAAATTCATATTCTTGCAAGCTACAAGGCATAGCTAAGTGGGAAGTCAAGGAGAAAAGGTAAGAACTTATACTCTTTTATATGTCATGGATGTTTATGTATGTTGTAGTGTACAAAAATGGATGAAATTCATATGGAATATGAACATGGGGGTGTGGCCGTGCATGTATGTGTGTGTGTAGAAATCAAGTTTTAATTATTTTATCTAGTGGATAGTTGTGGTTGTAATGAATGCTATGTTAATAATGGAGGTCGGATGATGTTAGTGAAGTTGTAGCCATGTGTGTATGATGTTGGCCGTGAGTTGTATATCACATGTATAGCCGTGTATATTTGGTGAATCATGAAGGAATGGTGAGTAAGTTTTATTTAGTATGTTGGTTGTTGTGTTGTGAATTTTATGTTGCAAATAAAAGCCTAATGAGCTTAGTGGAGTATTAGTAGTTGGAGGCTTGTTTTGGAAGATTATATAAATTAAATAAGATGGTTATGCATGTGTGGAATATAATGTTGTTAGTGTGAAGTTGTTAGTGCGTAAATTATTAAGTTTTTATTGTTTTTATTGGAGTTGGAAGGCTTTGAAGGAAGTAGTATATTGATTGAGTTGTGATAATGTATCTTGGATTGAATATGGAAATTGTTAGTATGGTTGTTGACATTATGTTGATAGTTTGGCCGGGTTGAATTCCCGGATTGTTGTTGATTAAAAATTGGCTAAGTTGAATTTTGGAGATGGTGTATTTACAGGGGAAGTGCTGCCGAAATTTCGGTAGACAAGTGATAGCTTAATATTCAACTTCTAAATGCTCGAATCAATGTTTGGTAAATGTGACCAAATTGTAGATTTTGACGGATTGGCAACTTGAATTTGGAGTAGCATAAGTAGCGGAAAAAGGTATGTAAGGCTTTACACTTTCTTCTTTGGCATGTCTTAGGCATACTAGGTTGGATACGAGCCTCGGGAACAACACTACTCTCCGGAATCCGCGCCTAAAGTTTCCCCTTTTTCATTCAGTAGAATTGAATTAGATATTCATGAATAGTTGGGAGAGTTGCCTAGATATCTAGAACTTGTACAAATAAGACCCGACTACCTTAAAACTCTCACAAGTAACGTCATGAAATGTAATGTACGTAAATTGTGTACGCCGTCTCGTTTGATCTGAGGTGGGCCCATTGTTCCCGAATTTTCCTTATTGTTCCGTTTGACTTGTTTTGGAGTAGAACCCAAAGGAAACTTTTGATCCTTGTTCCGTTTATCAAACGATAAGTACTGTAACTATTCTAATGGAATTATGTCAATGATGACAATGATAACGATGATGCTAAGAAAGAGAATATGTCTATGATGAGTATGACAAGAGTGATTCCATGACCAAGAGTCTTAAGTTAAGGATTCAAAATGAGTATGAAAGTGTCAAACAAGTTCTTGAATTTTTATTCTATTTCTTGGTTACGACTATATCTTTCTAAAAGACTCTAAAGTATATGAATGAATGTTCTATGAGACTCGTGATATTATTCTACGTTTTCTCTTAAAGCTATTCCATATTGATAGTCTCGCCTTATAATGCTAGTCCCTTCAAGGTGAGACAAAGTCATGGTGATTGTTCCATAATGTAATCGGAGGTTACTGACCTTACGTCACTCCGATGGACACACGATCTTCCTTGGGCTCCCCTGCATGCTTATATGATATATGTATATGATATGTATATGTACATTGGGGGGAGGGACATATGTTTCATTGCCACCTGGTCACCTGGCGTTATCATCCCGGACGCGGGATGCCCGGACGCGGGATATATGGGCGAGCCGACGTATTTCGGTGCTATGTGGGCGAGCCGACGTCGTTCGGTGCTATGCTATGACATGATATGATATGACTTGATATAATATGATATGAATTGATATGACATGATATGATACGACATGATACGATACGGCATTATATGATACGATACGATATGATAAAGAAGAGACATGATATGGTATAAACTCTATTTTCTATGACTATGAAAAAGAAATGTTTTTTTTATATATAAGGGAAAGACAAGCATGCACGGTATCCGGCCTGAAAGGGCCTTCCTATGTACAGGTTACTTTCTTATCTCATTACATGTCCTATGATTCCATGATATCGTTATTCATACTTTATGTTTCTGTTTGTATTATTTTCCATGCCTTACATACTCGGTACATTACTCGTACTTACGTCCCTTCTTGTGGACGCTGCGTTTCATGCCGCGCAGGTCAGCAGATAGACGGATTTAATCCCTAGGAGCTCCACCAGCTGTTCATTGAGAGTGCTCCAGTTGATCCGGAGCTTCAGTCTATTGGTACTACTTTTGCGTATATATTCGGGCACGGCAGAACCCGACCCATCTTGTAGAGATATGTGTGCTACGTTTAGAGGCTCGTAGACAGATATGTACAGTCAGATGCTTTGTACTTTTGTTCATTTTGGGGTTGTATAACATGCTAGCAGATTTTATTAACACCTGATTATGGTTATGCTATTAATGATAGGAATAAGTAAAGAAACAAGGGTATTACCAATCTGGCCCACTTAGTAATAAGAATGAGATACGAGTTAGGGGGTGCTCGGTACAAGTATCGGGTATCCGTCGCGGCCCCTAGTTGGGTCGTGACAGAAGTGGTATCAGAGCAGTTCGGTCCTAGGGGTTTATCTACGAGCCGTGTCCAGTAGCGTCCTGTTTATGGGTGTGTAGCGCGCCACACTTATAGACAGGAGGCTGCAGGGCATTTATGAAATACGACCTTCTTTGTACTCTAGATCGTGCGATAGAGCTGTGCTACCAGGTTTCCATATTCTTTTCTAATCCTATGTTATGGTTTCAGTAATGCCGATAAAGAGAAAGGCTACGGCGGCCCAGAAGGGCAAGGGGGTGGATGGAAGCAGGGTTGAACGGGAGCTAGAAGAATGCGAGTCTTAAAATGAAACTCCCCCTCAGACTTCTCCTGCTTCCCCTGTATCAACCGAGCAGGAAGGAGCTCCAGCTCCAGCCCCAGTACCACCAGTTCCACCGCCGGCAGCCGCGGGCCAGCAGATGGCAGAGGCTATTCAGCTGCTGACCCAGCTAGTTGCCGCAAAAGTTCTGCGGCAAGATGAGGGCCAGGGAGACAGGACGGTGAGTGCGAGGGCTCGTAATTTTAACACTCTGAAGCCTCCGGAGTTTTATGGATCGAAACTAGAGGAAGACCCCCAAAGTTTTCTAGATGAGATGCTGAGGACACTGAGGATCATACATGCTTCGGATACAGAGTCAGTGGAATTGGCTTCATACAGGTTGCGAGATGTAGCGGTTCTGTGGTATAATAGTTGGATATCTTCGAGGGGAGCAGATGCCCCTCCCCCGGTTTGGCAGGAATTCACTGAGGCATTTCTGCGACATTTCTTACCGTCGGAGGTTCGACGAGCTCGAGCTGATATGTTTTTGAATCTTAAAAAGGAAATACGAGCGTCAGGGAATATAGTCTCTGCTTTAAATCGTTAGCCAGATATGCCCCAGCCATGATAGCTGATAGGGGAGATCACGTACACCGGTTTGTGAGTGGATTGGGGCCACATTTAGTTAAGGAGTGTCTGACAGCTTCGCTCCAGGACAGAATGACTATTACTCGCATTCAAGCCCATGCCCAAAACCTGGAGGAACAGTATTAGTTACGGAGAGAGGAGCGCTATTCAGATAGGGGTTCCAGAAAAAGGGGCAGATCCTCTGGGACTAGAAGCGAGTACAGAGGGGGGCAGGCACAGGGGAAATCTAGGTATTCAGGCCAATTAGTGGCCAGTGCGCCACCTCGATTTGCGGATAGGGGATTTGATCGTTCTACTTATTCAGGACCAGATCAGAGTGTCAGAGCTTCGGGGTCCCAGTATAGAGCTGAATCTAATAGGACGGGGCAACCCCCACTACGGTGTGCTCGGTGTGGCAGGCCACACTCTGGACAGTGCTACCGGGATACTGGTGCATGCTTTGCCTGCGGTCGGACTGATCATTTGATGCGTGATTGCCCGCTAAGGAATGAGGGAAGCAGAACCCAGCCCGCCGGATCAGCGGTTGGTTCATCGTCGACCGTACGCCCTCCTGGACAGACTTCCCAAGCTCCAGCAAGCCGTGGCCGAGGTAGAGGAGGAGGGGGACCCAGTTCAGCTGGCCCTCCGCACCGCATATATGCATTGGCAGGACGGCAGGATCCTGAACCTTCCGCAAACGCGGCCACGGGTACATTATCGGCACTTTTCTATGATATGTATGTGTTAATTGATCTAGATTCCACTCTATCGTATACTGTTCTTTGTATCGCTGATCGCACTCAGAATTTGGAAATTTGGGACAAAAGTAGTTGTAACCATAGGTAAGGGGCGGATACTGGAGGTTACGAAGGCTAAAATGGTAATTAAAAGAAAAAGATCCATTACGAGAGCGTTCCGGAAATGGTCAAGGCCCCAACTTTCCCCATATTATGTAATATATTAATTGTGACTGTTGAGTCCCAGAAATGAAGTTGCGATATATAGAAAATACTAGTCGGACGGAATCTAAGAGACGCAGTGAAGGATATAAGTACATATGTCACAGGGTAAGACCGATATTGAATCCACACTAGTTAAGGCTAGCAAGCCCTAATACGGTGATATACGGGAACATGTCTAGTGAGGGAATAGACGCGGCAGACTCCGCGAAGAAGGAATTACAATTGTAAAAGATCGCGGAAGGCGACGATTATTTAAAGGGCATAGGCGTGTGTAGACCCTCTTAATAAAGGGGGGAGGGGGATAACATGTTAGACCTAAAATGAACTATGACGATTCAAGATCCAATAAAGGGGACTTATTAACGCAGGGCCAGCGTTCGGAGCTAACTCAAGTGACCTACGACATAAAGGCAACCTAAGCTCCTAAAATTGATATGTTAAGCGACATGTGAGATATCTACGAAGGAGACCTCCACGAAGTATTATAATACACTATGAGGCCAGTTTAACATTCGAGGACGAATGTTCTAAAGGGGGGAGGATGTTATATCCCGCATTTTTGTACAATCGGATAATTCAAGGTAATTGCAGGAAGATGACAAGCAAGGCCTTATTTTTATTTTGTTAAGCATATGAGTTGCTTATGAAGAATTTAGAAGCGTAAATATTAAGATAGGCTAGGGGAAAAAAGGTAAAATGGCAATATGACTCGTGGAAATATGCAGGAAGACGAAGGGTAAATTTGGAATTCGGAAAAAAAATTATTTGTCATGAAGAACAAAAAAAAAAGGCGGGCTTATGTTTTGGGCCTTGTTGGCCGTCCAAGTGGTGGGCTAAGCCCACAAGTGGACTTGGACAAAATAAGGATAAAAGATGACTTAGTCATCTTATTTCCAAAACTTTCTAGACATTTCAAGAAACCAAGAACAACAAAAGAAAAAGAAGAAGCTTCAAGGGCCTTTCGGCCAAGTGCAACAATTGCCAAGAAAATTGACAAAATTTCTTCAAAAATCATTTCCTACCAATTGAAGGCTTCCTAGTAAAGTGAAGTGGCCTTTGGAGCAAGAAAAATTCATATTCTTGCAAGCTACAAGGCATAGCTAAGTGGGAAGTCAAGGAGAATAGGTAAGAACTTATACTCTTTTATATGTCATGAATGTTTATGTATGTTGTAGTGTACAAAAATGGATGAAATTCACATGGAATATTAACATGGGGGTGTGGCCGTGCATGTATGTGTGTGTGTAGAAATCAAGTTTTAATTATTTTATCTAGTGGATAGTTGTGGTTGTAATGAATGCTATGTTAATAATGGAGGTCGGATGATGTTAGTGAAGTTGTAGCCATGTGTGTATGATGTTGGCCGTGAGTTGTATATCACATGTATAGCCGTGTATATTTGGTGAATCATGAAGGAATGGTGAGTAAGTTTTATTTAGTATGTTGGTTGTTGTGTTGTGAATTTTATGTTGCAAATAAAAGCCTAATGAGCTTAGTGGAGTATTAGTAGTTGGAGGCTTGTTTTGGAAGATTATATAAATTAAATATGATGGTTATGCATGTGTGGAATATAATGTTGTTAGTGTGAAGTTGTTAGTGCGTAAATTATTAAGTTGTTATTGTTTTTATTGGAGTTGGAAGGCTTTGAAGGAAGTAGTATATTTATTGAGTTGTGATAATATATCTTGGATTGAATATGGAAATTGTTAGTATGGTTGTTGACATTATGTTGATAGTTTGGCCGGGTTGAATTCCCGGATTGTTGTTGATTAAAAATTGGCTAAGTTGAATTTTGGGGATGGTGTATTTACAGGGGAAGTTTTGCCGAAATTTCGGTAGACAAGTGTTAGCTTAAGATTCAACTTCTAAATGCTCTAATCAATGTTTGGTAAATGTGACCAAATTGTAGATTTTGACGGATTGGCAACTTGAATTTGGAGTGGCATAAGTAGCGGAAAAAGGTATGTAAGGCTTTACTCTTTCTTCTTTGGCATGTCTGAGGCATACTAGGTTGGATACGAGCCTCGGGAACAACACTACTCTCCGGAATTCGCGCCTAAAGTTTTCCCTTTTTCATTCAGTAGAATTGAATTAGATATTCATGAATAGTTGGGAGAGTTGCCTAGATATCTAGAACTTGTACAAATGAGACCCGACTACCTTAAAACTCTCACAAGTGACGTCATGAAATGTAATGTACGTAAATTTTGTACGCCGCCTCGTTTGATCCGAGGTGGGCCCATTGTTCCCGAATTTTCCTTATTGTTCAGTTTGACTTGTTTTGGAGTAGAACCCAAAGGAAACTTTTGATCCTTGTTCCGTTTATCAAACGATAAGTACTGTAACTATTCTAATAGAAATATGTGAATGATGACAATGATAACGATGATGCTAAGAAAGAGAATATGTCTATGATGAGTATGACAAGAGTGATTCCATGACCAAGAGTCTTAAGTTAAGGATTCAAAAAGAGTATGAAAGTGTCAAACTAGTTCTTGAATTTTTATTCTATTTCTTGGTTACGACTCTATCTTTCTAAAAGACTCTAAAGTATATGAATGAATGTTCTATGAGACTCGTGATCTTATTCTACGTTTTCTCTTAAAGCTATTCCTTATTGATAGTCTCGCCTTATAATGCTAGTCCCTTCAAGGTGAGACAAAGTCATGGTGATTGTTCCATAATGTAATCGGAGGTTACTGACCTTACGTCACTCCGATGGACACACGATCTTCTTTGGGCTCCCCTGCATGCTTATATGATATATGTATATGATATATATATGTACATTGGGGGGAGGGACATATGTTTCATTGCCACCTGGTCAGCTGGCGTTATCATCCCGGACGCGGGATGCCCGGACGCGGGATATATGGGCGAGCCGACGTATTTCGGTGCTATGTGGGCGAGCCGACGTCGTTCGGTGCTATGCTATGACATGATATCATATGACTTGATATAATATGATATGAATTGATATGACATGATATGATACGACATGATACGATACGACATGATATGATACGATACGATATGAAAAAGAAGAGACATGATATGGTATAAACTCTATTTTCTATGACTATGAAAAAGAAATGTTTTTTTTATATAAGGGAAAGACAAGCATGCACGGTATCCGGCCTGAAAGGGCCTTCCTATGTACAGGTTACTTTCTTATCTCATTACATGTCCTATGATTCCATGATATCGTTATTCATACTTTATGTTTCTGTTTATATTATTTTCCATGCCTTACATACTCGGTACATTACTCGTACTTACGTCCCTTCTTGTGGACGCTGCGTTTCATGCCGCGCAGGTCAGCAGATAGACGGATTTAATCCCTAGGAGCTCTACCAGCTGTTCATTGAGAGTGCTCCAGTTGATCCGGAGCTTCGGGCACGGCAGAACCCGGCCCATCTTGTAGAGATATGTGTGCTATGTTTAGAGGCTCGTAGACAGATATGTACAGTCAGATGCTTTGTACTTTTGTTCGTTTTGGGGTTGTATAACATGCTAGCAGATTTTATTAACACCTGATTATGGTTATGCTATTAATGATAGGAATAAGTAAAGAAACAAGGGTATTACCAATCTGGACCACTTAGTAATAAGAATGAGATACGAGTTAGGGGGTGCTCGGTACAAGTATCGGGTATCCGTCGCGGCCCCTAGTTGGGTCGTGACACATAAGGCCTAGTTCATCCCCGTGGGGAGCGCCTGTGTTGTTTGTTAGAAAGAAAGACAGCTCCTTACGGATGTGTATTGACTACATACAACTAAATAAGGTGACAGCCAAGAACAAATATCTGCTTCCAAGGATTGATGATTTATTTGATCAATTGCAAGGTGCCAAATGGTTTTCAAAAATAGATTTGAGATCCGGGTATCATCAGGTGAGAGTTAGGGAGGAAGATATTCCTAAGACGGCCTTCAGAACAAGATATGGTCATTTCGAGTTCCGGGTAATGTCATTTGGGATAATTAATGCACTAGCACTATTCATGGATTGGATGAACAATGTATTCAGGCCTTTCCTACATTTGTTTCTGATCGTGTTCATTGACGATATCCTGGTATATTTTCGGTACGAAATAGAACATGCGGAAAATTTGCGTACGGTCCTTAGGGTTCTCCAAACTCGAGAGCTATTTGCAAAATTTTCAAAGTGTGAGTTTTGGTTGAACTCAGTGACCTTTCTAGGGCATATTATTTCAGCCGAGGTATTCGGGTAGATACCAAGAAGATTGAGGCCGTGAAGACTTGGCCAAGGCCTACAACACCTATGGAGGTTCGTAGTTTTCTGGGCTTAGCAGGCTATTACAGAAGATTTGTAGATGGTTTTTCTTCTATCTCTACACCACTAACAAAGTTAACCCAGAAATTAGCTGAATTTCAATGGATGGTTGCTTGTGAACGTAGTTTTGAAGAGTTAAAGGATGGATTAACTTCTGCCCCAGTCCTGACACTACCAGAAGGACCGGAAGGTTATGTTGTCTATTGTAATACTTCGGGCATTAGGTTAGGATGTGAGTTGATGCAGCATGGTAAGGTGATTGCTTATGCTTCAAGGCAGTTGCGGAAGCATGAGAAAAATTATCCAACCTATAAGCTTGAGTTAGCTGCGGTGATCCATGCATTGAAGATGTGGAGACATTACTTGTATGGTGTCCATTTTGATATTTATACGGATCACAAGAGCCTTCAGTATATCTTCAAACAGAAAGAATTGAATTTACGGCAAAGGCCATGTTTGGAGCTGTTGAAAGATTACGATGTTAACATCCTGTATCACCCCAGAAAGGCGAACGTTGTGGCTAATTGTTATATCCCGTATTTTTGAACGTCATATTATTAACTGAGGTGGGGCCCACACGTCAATTTTTTTTTTGGGACACGTGACAAGTTATATGAATCGCATGTGTAAAGTAAAACACAACTTGTGAAGGGCCTTGGGGCCAAATCAAAGTGGAAGCCCTCCAAACGAATTTCTTAAGAAAACGTTTTCGGATGACCTGACTTGGAGGGGCAAAAACGGCATTATAAGTCTGGAATTTGGGAAAACGCCCAGAATTAAAGGTTGTAGATAATTGAAATAGCTTTCCAACGGTAGGTCGTGGGCCTATAGGTGACATCGGGATAAGGAGATATGAACATTTTAAGGTGGAAAGGTCAAGCTGGGCAGTGAAATGGGCCCAACCCGATTCCAATCCGGGTCAGGCCCATTTCCTTGTTATTTACGGGAGGTTTCAGCCTCCTCCTCCACATTTTCAGATCAGAAAAGATCCAGAAAATTCTATAGATAGAGAGGGAGGAAAGACTTAGAGAGATAAATAAAGTTTGATCAAAATCTGAGCCCCGAATCCCGAAGCCCATGAAGAGAAAAGTGTTCTACGTCGCGTTGCCTTCGATTTGAGCTAAAAATCAACTAAATATAAGAGGGTGTACGTGGTATCTGTGCACTTAAGGTATGATTAAGGCTCTTTTTCATTGCCAACAAGTTTATTTAAAGTTTCAACGGAATAGAACGGGAAAATAGCGATATAAATTCGTCCGTTGGCATTGAAATTGATTGTAGAAGATTATGTCATTTTAATATGATTTTATGATATTATGGAAATGAAGTTTTTAAGATGTGAATTATGATTATGGTTGATGAAATTTGAAGGTGGAAATATGTTATGAATATGTATGTTGAAGATTTGAAGTTTTGGATGGATTATGGTTTGGTGGAAAATTTGTATATTTTGTATATCATGTGAATATTGTATAGAAATGATATGAAATACTTCCAAATCACATTGTAATGGTCTTGATTAATGATGAATATGGAAATGTTGATACTAGTTTGGGTTTGTGAAGTTGAAGTGGAAGTTGTTGGACCATGTGGAAAACAAGGCTAGTTATGCCATACTATGTGTTTTGTAATGCTTGTTGTTGTTAGTGATGTTGTTGTTGGGTTGCTGTGTTGATATATTAAGCTGAGCTAAGTCTCGGGGATGTCATATATATAGGGGAAATGCTGCCGAAATTTCGGTAGGCAATTATGTGATTAAGCTTAGATTCTAGAAAAGCTTGAAATTGACAATTGGTAAACATGACCATTTGTAGATTCTGGATGAAATTGGAATTGAAGCCAAGCGAGCGTAAGGCGCAATCGAGGTATGTAAAGTCTTCCCCTTTGTTCTTTGGCATGTCCTAGATGTACTAGGTCAAGATCGGAGCCTCGGGGGCGATTCTGCTCATAGAAACTCGAGATTGATTTTTGATACTATTCATTCAATTCAATTGAATTTCAAAAGGCGCATTTTGCTAGAAAAGTGGGCGTGATTCTTGTCCGCCGCCTCGACTTGGCCTGAGGTGGGCCCGCTATTCCCCGATGCCTCTCTTATTGTTCTGTCTGTCTTATTCCCATACGATAAGTCGAGGAAAGTTATGGCTATTGTTCCGACTACTAAACGGGAGTTATTTTAACGAACCTGAATTGATTTAATGTTCATGGAAACAATTACGGGGACAGAAACCCTGATATAAATTCTGTATGGCTTTAGCCAATGTACTCGTGTCCGAAGCTCGCAGGTAGCTCCTGGTTATTATGTTGTTTACTATACGATAGGTGCTATGACCACCTTTATGAGCTTTATAAAATATTTTTTTGACATCTAAAATGTTTTGAAAATATTACCTTGATATTTTGGATAAACTACTTACCTCCTGTACTTACTGATATACGATTTGGGTATACCTGAATCTCGTGTGATGTATGATCCTGGCGTGTGTGATTATGTTGGGAAAGTTATAATTTGGCATTCTGTATGGTTGTTTTCTGTTTTACCGAGTCCCGGGCCGGTTATGTGAATATGCGCATATGTAATATTGGCCGCTGGACCCTCGACAGCGGCGTGTCCGACATTGACAGCTGGACCCTTGACCGCGTCATGCCGGACGTGTGGCATTGACTGCTGGACCCTTGACCGCGTCTGCCGCACTTGTGATTGTGCCTGACATAGACCGCTGGACCCTTGACCGCGGTATGTCAAATGTGTGATTGTGACCGCTGGACCATCGACCGCGGTATGTGTGATTGTAACCGCTGGACTTTTGGTCGCGGTATGTGTGATTATAACCGCTGGACCCTTGGCCGCGGTACGTGTGATAGTGACCGCTGGGTACTTGGCCGCGGTATGCGTGGTAGCGACCGCTGGACTTATGGCCGCGGAAATTATGCGTTGATTCCTTTATATGTGTGAAACAAAAATGTTTTTCAAAAGAAAGTAAAGCATTTTGACATTCTAACTGCCGTATTTGCCTGCTGGAACCTCTTGGGTATGACTTGTGCACTAGAGGCGACCCTGTGGCGACCTGGTTATTCGTGCACACCCCAGTGCACTGTCCATTGCGCCCCTCACTAAAAGGCCGAAACCTGAGGTAAATATATACTACCTGTGCTTGTGTAAGTTTATGATTCTGCATGCATGGTTCTGCCTGTTACATTTCTGGACAGCGGATTCGGAGAATGATTCTGTTGGTGTTGCTTCTGCATGATTGAGCCGGACTATGCTTCAGTCGGCTATAGTTCTACACCCCTAGCTTCGGTTGCGGGTATGTCAGTCGCACTCTGTGCCCCGATCCGCACGATGATCCTGCCAGTTAGGCTTTGTACCTCTGTTTCATATCACGATTCAGACGGCTACACCCCGTGCTTGTGATATATATCGTGGTCCTGGCCACACACTCTGTATTTCCGTTTCGGACTCGGATCCGATACTACCTGTTCTATTTCTATACTTCTGGCTCGGTTTTGCTTATATTGTTATATTTCCGCTTTACATACTCGGTACATTTCCGTACTGACCCCCTGTTCTTCGGGGGCTGCGTTTCATGCCGCGCAGGTACTCCCAGTTGAGTTGAGGACAGATGGAAGATGTTCCAGTGCAGATAGCAAGCTCCATTTGTTCCCGGAGTGCTGCCGAGTCAGATTCTGTATGTTATGCTTTTGGGATCTTATTAGAGACTTTGCAGACAGTGTCGTGGGTATTGGTTGTCGGTCTGTGTACGTAATTAATTTTGTATGATCACAAATTTGTTTGGCTTGAAAGCCACGAGAAAGAATATTTCTAAAAGAAAATTTTTGCTATGTACTTTATTATTTGTTTTAAAGAAGAAAAAAAAAGAGTTGACGTGATTTTATGTGCAGCGAGAGTCTGAGGGTTCGCTCGGCCCTAAGTAAGGGTCGGGTGCCCATCACACCCCAGCGAGGTCGGGGTGTGACAGAGTGGTATCAGAGCAGCTCTGTCCTAGGGGTTGTCTGCAAAGTCGTGTCCGGTAGAGTCCTGTTTATGGTGTGTTGCGCGCCACATCTATAAACAAGAGACTACGGGGCATCTAGGGATTGTTGATCTTCTTTGAATCCTGGACCGTGCGATAGAGCCAGCTGTAGGGAAGGAATTTCCTTTTTACTAACCCTTAATTTCAGCTGGAGAACAGTATCGACGTAAGGCAACAACTGATGATATTAGAGGCTACACAGTATACCGGTAAGCAATGGTGTGAAAGACGTATGTCGGACAAGGTGTTTGAAGTATGATTGATACGTAAGGGTAAAAATTGAAGAGGAGAGTAAACAGGAATGTGTCACCGGTGCCGTTTGAGTTGGGCACGCAAGGTAAGTCTCGACCTCTTTATACTTTCATTTGAAATTGTTAGCCCTGTGTGGCTATGATGCGATATGATGTGATGTATATATACGTATATGTGTTGGCCCTGTGAGGCGTGGTTGGTATTTCCTGTGTACAGGTTTTGCGATAGTGAGAAATACAGAGGAACCTCTGCCCAAATTTTTTTAAAAATACAAGGAGGAAAATGAGATATAAATTCTTAACAAGTCTTGAAGGTCGATATCGATAGGGCAAAAAAATGCCTAACGATAAAGTTTCCTCTAATTGGAAGAATGCAAAGTGTATGACGGGCCGTCGAGAATTGAGCAGTTCGTTCACGCCTCAGAATTATATATGTATGCATAGAGGTAAACATTGAGGATTTACGGGGGTGTCCCGGTAACCAGAAAAGTAAAAGAATCTTCTATAGATCGGGGTGAGACCCGCTACGAGAACGTTTTGAAAGTTGCTAAGACCCCGAGTTGCCTTAAATTATGTGACAAAGGTCGTGCGGGACCGTCGACGCAATTATATCAGCATTAACGTGTCAAAATGTGTGAAGGTTACGAAGTTAAGCGTGCTAGGGCCAGAGCAATTTTGGGATGGGTGACCCCCTGGGAAGTATACCAAAATTTTCATGAATGTAGAAGTGAAAGACAGATAGGAATTCTGGGGTAACCCCAAAGGAAAGTAGAAGGCACTGAGCGATTGAAAACCCTAAATAGGTCGGGTAGGCCAAGGCAGACTCGGCTGGTGAAAGAGAAAGGAAACGCAATACAGCCCTTGGATCAGAGTAAGTTTGAAAAAGCATTTGGAAATATTTTGTGAGTAAAATGGCAGTAAATGCATAGATATGCATACGATGTCTCATTCATGACTGTACCAATCTGTAGTGGGCCCCAGCGGCCAGTGTTACGATATCTGAAGAATGTTAGCTAAACAAAATTCGGGAGACAAGTAAAAGGTGGGATGTAGAGATGTCATGAAGTAAACGAGTACTGAACTCGTTACAATAAGAGTGGAAGTTTCTGATGCGACAATATTAATGAAAAGGAGAAAAGTAGGTAAGCGGAGGAAGAAGAGATAGCGATTGCAACTTTTGGAAATTTTCGAAGGAAAGACGGGTACCTCCCCGGATGTATCAGGAGACCCCATAAGGTCAGTTTAACATTCGAGGGCGAATGTTCTAAAGGGGGGGAGGATGTTATATCCCGTATTTTTGAACGTCATATTATTAACTGAGGTGGGGCCCACACGTCAATATTTTTTTTGGGACACGTGACAAGTTATATGAATCGCATGTGTAAAGTAAAACACAACTTGTGAAGGGCCTTGGGGCCAAATCAAAGTGGAAGCCCTCCAAACGAATTTCTTAAGAAAACGTTTTCGGATGACCTGACTTGGAGGGGCAAAAACGGCATTATAAGTCTGGAATTTGGGACAACGCCCAGAGTTAAAGGTTGTAGATAATTGAAATAGCTTTCCAACGGTAGGTCGTGGGCCTATAGGTGACATCGGGATAAGGAGATATGAACATTTTAAGGTGGAAAGGTCAAGCTGGGCAGTGAAATGGGCCCAACCCGATTCCAATCCGGGTCAGGCCCATTTCCTTGTTATTTAAGGGAGGTTTCAGCCTCCTCCTCCACATTTTCAGATCAGAAAAGATCCAGAAAATTCTATAGAGAGAGAGGGAGGAAAGACTTAGAGAGATAAATAAAGTTTGATCAAAATCTGAGCCCCGAATCCCGAAGCCCATGAAGAGAAAAGTGTTCTACGTCGCGTTGCCTTCGATTTGAGCTAAAAATCAACTAAATATAAGAGGGTGTACGTGGTATCTGTGCACTTAAGGTATGATTAAGGCTCTTTTTCATTGCCAACAGGTTTATTTAAAGTTTCAACGGAATAGAACGGGAAAATAGCGATATAAATTCGTCCGTTGGCATTGAAATTGATTGTAGAAGATTATGTCATTTTAATATGATTTTATGATATTATGGAAATGAAGTTTTTAAGATGTGAATTATGATTATGGTTGATGAAATTTGAAGGTGGAAATATGTTATGAATATGTATGTTGAAGATTTGAAGTTTTGGATGGATTATGGTTTGGTGGAAAATTTGTATATTTTGTATATCATGTGAATATTGTATAGAAATGATATGAAATACTTCCAAATCACATTGTAATGGTCTTGATTAATGATGAATATGGAAATGTTGATACTAGTTTGGGTTTGTGAAGTTGAAGTGGAAGTTGTTGGACCATGTGGAAAACAAGGCTAGTTATGCCATACTATGTGTTTTGTAATGCTTGTTGTTGTTAGTGATGTTGTTGTTGGGTTGCTGTGTTGATATATTAAGCTGAGCTAAGTCTCGGGGATGTCATATATATAGGGGAAATGCTGCCGAAATTTCGGTAGGCAATTATGTGATTAAGCTTAGATTCTAGAAAAGCTTGAAATTGACAATTGGTAAACATGACCATTTGTAGATTCTGGATGAAATTGGAATTGAAGCCAAGCGAGCGTAAGGCGCAATCGAGGTATGTAAAGTCTTCCCCTTTGTTCTTTGGCATGTCCTAGATGTACTAGGTCAAGATCGGAGCCTCGGGGGCGATTCTGCTCATAGAAACTCGAGATTGCTTTTTGATACTATTCATTCAATTCAATTGAATTTCAAAAGGCGCATTTTGCTAGAAAAGTGGTTAAACCTCCATAACTTGTACAAATGTAACCCGATCACTATGAAACCTTCCTGGATGACTCCGTAGAGTCTAATGGGCGTGATTCTTGTCCGCCGCCTCGACTTGGCCTGAGGTGGGCCCGCTATTCCCCGATGCCTCTCTTATTGTTCTGTCTGTCTTATTCCCATACGATAAGTCGAGGAAAGTTATGGCTATTGTTCCGACTACTAAACGGGAGTTATTTTAACGAACCTGAATTGATTTAATGTTCATGGAAACAATTACGGGGACAGAAACCCTGATATAAATTCTGTATGGCTTTAGCCAATGTACTCGTGTCCGAAGCTCGCAGGTAGCTCCTGGTTATTATGTTGTTTACTATACGATAGGTGCTATGACCACCTTTATGAGCTTTATAAAATATTTTTTTGACATCTAAAATGTTTTGAAAATATTACCCTGATATTTTGGATAAACTACTTACCTCCCGTACTTACTGATATACGATTTGGGTATACCTGAATCTCGTGTGATGTATGATCCTGGCGTGTGTGATTATGTTGGGAAAGTGATAATTTGGCATTCTGTATGGTTGTTTTCTGTTTTACCGAGTCCCGGGCCGGTTATGTGAATATGCGCATATGTAATATTGGCCGCTGGACCCTCGACCGCGGCGTGTCCGACATTGACAGCTGGACCCTTGACCGCGTCTGCCGCACTTGTGATTGTGCCTGACATAGACCGCTGGACCCTTGACCGCGGTATGTCAAATGTGTGATTGTGACCGCTGGACCATCGACCGCGGTATGTGTGATTGTAACCGCTGGACTTTTGGTCGCGGTATGTGTGATTATAACCGCTGGACCCTTGGCCGCGGTACGTGTGATAGTGACCGCTGGGTACTTGGCCGCTGTATGCGTGGTAGCGACCGCTGGACTTATGGCCGCGGAAATTATGCGTTGATTCCTTTATATGTGTGAAACAAAAATGTTTTTCAAAAGAAAGTAAAGCATTTTGACATTCTAACTGCCGTATTTGCCTGCTGGAACCTCTTGGGTATGACTTGTGCACTAGAGGCGACCCTGTGGCGACCTGGTTATTCGTGCACACCCCAGTGCACTGTCCATTGCGCCCCTCACTAAAAGGCCGAAACCTGAGGTAAATATATACTACCTGTGCTTGTGTAAGTTTATGATTCTGCATGCATGGTTCTGCCTGTTACATTTCTGGACAGCGGATTCGGAGAATGATTCTGTTGGTGTTGCTTCTGCATGATTGAGCCAGACTATGCTTCAGTCGGCTATAGTTCTACACCCCTAGCTTCGGTTGCGGGTATGTCAGTCGCACTCTGTGCCCCGATCCGCACGATGATCCTGCCAGTTAGGCTTTGTACCTCTGTTTCATATCACGGTTCAGACGGCTACACCCCGTGCTTGTGATATATATCGTGGTCCTGGCCACACACTCTGTATTTCCGTTTCGGACTCGGATCCGATACTACCTGTTCTATTTCTATACTTCTGGCTCGGTTTTGCTTATATTGTTATATTTCCGCTTTACATACTCGGTACATTTCCGTACTGACCCCCTGTTCTTCGGGGGCTGCGTTTCATGCCGCGCAGGTACTCCCAGTTGAGTTGAGGACAGATGGAAGATGTTCCAGTGCAGATGGCAAGCTCCATTTGTTCCCGGAGTGCTGCCGAGTCAGATTCTGTATGTTATGCTTTTGGGATCTTATTAGAGACTTTGCAGACAGTGTCGTGGGTATTGGTTGTCGGTCTGTGTACGTAATTAATTTTGTATGATCACAAATTTGTTTGGCTTGAAAGCCACGAGAAAGAATATTTCTAAAAGAAAAGTTTTGCTATGTACTTTATTATTTGTTTTAAAGAAGAAAAAAAAGGAGTTGACGTGATTTTATGTGCAGCGAGAGTCTGAGGGTTCGCTCGGCCCTAAGTAAGGGTCGGGTGCCCATCACACCCCAGCGAGGTCGGGGTGTGACAGAGTGGTATCAGAGCAGCTCTGTCCTAGGGGTTGTCTGCAAAGTCGTGTCCGGTAGAGTCCTGTTTATGGTGTGTTGCGCGCCACATCTATAAACAAGAGACTACGGGGCATCTAGGGATTGTTGATCTTCTTTGAATCCTGGACCGTGCGATAGAGCCAGCTGTAGGAAAGGAATTTCCTTTTTACTAACCCTTAATTTCAGCTGGAGAACAGTATCGACGTAAGGCAACAACTGATGATATTAGAGGCTACACAGTATACCGGTAAGCAATGGTGTGAAAGACGTATGTCGGACAAGGTGTTTGAAGTATGATTGATACGTAAGGGTAAAAATTGAAGAGGAGAGTAAACAGGAATGTGTCACCGGTGCCGTTTGAGTTGGGCACGCAAGGTAAGTCTCGACCTCTTTATACTTTCATTTGAAATTGTTAGCCCTGTGTGGCTATGATGCGATATGATGTGATGTATATATACGTATATGTGTTGGCCCTGTGAGGCGTGGTTGGTATTTCCTGTGTACAGGTTTTGCGATAGTGAGAAATACAGAGGAACCTCTGCCCAAATTTTTTTAAAAATACAAGGAGGAAAATGAGATATAAATTCTTAACAAGTCTTGAAGGTCGATATCGATAGGGCAAAAAAATGCCTAACGATAAAGTTTCCTCTAATTGGAAGAATGCAAAGTGTATGACGGGCCGTCGAGAATTGAGCAGTTCGCTCACGCCTCAGAATTATATATGTATGCATAGAGGTAAACATTGAGGATTTACGGGGGTGTCCCGGTAACCAGAAAAGTAAAAGAATCTTCTCTAGATCGGGGTGAGACCCGCTACGAGAACGTTTTGAAAGTTGCTAAGACCCCGAGTTGCCTTAAATTATGTGACAAAGGTCGTGCGGGACCGTCGACGCAATTATATCAGCATTAACGTGTCAAAATGTGTGAAGGTTACGAAGTTAAGCGTGCTAGGGCCAGAGCAATTTTGGGATGGGTGACCCCCTGGGAAGTATACCAAAATTTTCATGAATGTAGAAGTGAAAGACAGATAGGAAATCTGGGGTAACCCCAAAGGAAAGTAGAAGGCACTGAGCGATTGAAAACCCTAAATAGGTTGGGTAGGCCAAGGCAGACTCGGCTGGTGAAAGAGAAAGGAAACGCAATACAGCCCTTGGATCAGAGTAAGTTTGAAAAAGCATTTGGAAATATTTTGTGAGTAAAATGGCAGTAAATGCATAGATATGCATACGATGTCTCGTTCATGACTGTACAATCTGTAGTGGGCCCCAGCGGCCAGTGTTACGATATCTGAAGAATGTTAGCTAAACAAAATTCGGGAGACAAGTAAAAGGTGGGATGTAGAGATTTCATGAAGTAAACAAGTACTGAACTCGTTACAATAAGAGTGGAAGTTTCTGATGCGACAATATTAATGAAAAGGAGAAAAGTAGGTAAGCGGAGGAAGAAGAGATAGCGATTGCAACTTTTGGAAATTTTCGAAGGAAAGACGGGTACCTCCCCGGATGTATCAGGAGACCCCATAAGGTCAGTTTAACATTCGAGGGCGAATGTTCTAAAGGGGGGGAGGATGTTATATCCCGTATTTTTGAACGTCATATTATTAACTGAGGTGGGGCCCACACGTCAATTTTTTTTTTGGGACACGTGACAAGTTATATGAATCGCATGTGTAAAGTAAAACACAACTTGTGAAGGGCCTTGGGGCCAAATCAAAGTGGAAGCCCTCCAAACGAATTTCTTAAGAAAACGTTTTCGGATGACCTGACTTGGAGGGGCAAAAACGGCATTATAAGTCTGGAATTTGGGAAAACGCCCAGAATTAAAGGTTGTAGATAATTGAAATAGCTTTCCAACGGTAGGTCGTGGGCCTATAGGTGACATCGGGATAAGGAGATATGAACATTTTAAGGTGGAAAGGTCAAGCTGGGCAGTGAAATGGGCCCAACCCGATTCCAATCCGGGTCAGGCCCATTTCCTTGTTATTTAAGGGAGGTTTCAGCCTCCTCCTCCACATTTTCAGATCAGAAAAGATCCAGAAAATTCTATAGAGAGAGAGGGAGGAAAGACTTAGAGAGATAAATAAAGTTTGATCAAAATCTGAGCCCCGAATCCCGAAGCCCATGAAGAGAAAAGTGTTCTACGTCGCGTTGCCTTCGATTTGAGCTAAAAATCAACTAAATATAAGAGGGTGTACGTGGTATCTGTGCACTTAAGGTATGATTAAGGCTCTTTTTCATTGCCAACAAGTTTATTTAAAGTTTCAACGGAATAGGACGGGAAAATAGCGATATAAATTCGTCCGTTGGCATTGAAATTGATTGTAGAAGATTATGTCATTTTAATATGATTTTATGATATTATGGAAATGAAGTTTTTAAGATGTGAATTATGATTATGGTTGATGAAATTTGAAGGTGGAAATATGTTATGAATATGTATGTTGAAGATTTGAAGTTTTGGATGGATTATGGTTTGGTGGAAAATTTGTATATTTTGTATATCATGTGAATATTGTATAGAAATGATATGAAATACTTCCAAATCACATTGTAATGGTCTTGATTAATGATGAATATGGAAATGTTGATACTAGTTTGGGTTTGTGAAGTTGAAGTGGAAGTTGTTGGACCATGTGGAAAACAAGGCTAGTTATGCCATACTATGTGTTTTGTAATGCTTGTTGTTGTTAGTGATGTTGTTGTTGGGTTGCTGTGTTGATATATTAAGCTGAGCTAAGTCTCGGGGATGTCATATATATAGGGGAAATGCTGCCGAAATTTCGGTAGGCAATTATGTGATTAAGCTTAGATTCTAGAAAAGCTTGAAATTGACAATTGGTAAACATGACCATTTGTAGATTCTGGATGAAATTGGAATTGAAGCCAAGCGAGCGTAAGGCGCAATCGAGGTATGTAAAGTCTTCCCCTTTGTTCTTTGGCATGTCCTAGATGTACTAGGTCAAGATCGGAGCCTCGGGGGCGATTCTGCTCATAGAAACTCGAGATTGATTTTTGATACTATTCATTCAATTCAATTGAATTTCAAAAGGCGCATTTTGCTAGAAAAGTGGTTAAACCTCCATAACTTGTACAAATGTAACCCGATCACTATGAAACCTTCCTGGATGACTCCGTAGAGTCTAATGGGCGTGATTCTTGTCCGCCGCCTCGACTTGGCCTGAGGTGGGCCCGCTATTCCCCGATGCCTCTCTTATTGTTCTGTCTGTCTTATTCCCATACGATAAGTCGAGGAAAGTTATGGCTATTGTTCCGACTACTAAACGGGAGTTATTTTAACGAACCTGAATTGATTTAATGTTCATGGAATCAATTACGGGGACAGAAACCCTGATATAAATTCTGTATGGCTTTAGCCAATGTACTCGTGTCCGAAGCTCGCAGGTAGCTCCTGGTTATTATGTTGTTTACTATACGATAGGTGCTATGACCACCTTTATGAGCTTTATAAAATATTTTTTTGACATCTAAAATGTTTTGAAAATATTACCCTGATATTTTGGATAAACTACTTACCTCCCGTACTTACTGATATACGATTTGGGTATACCTGAATCTCGTGTGATGTATGATCCTGGCGTGTGTGATTATGTTGGGAAAGTGATAATTTGGCATTCTGTATGGTTGTTTTCTGTTTTACCGAGTCCCGGGCCGGTTATGTGAATATGCGCATATGTAATATTGGCCGCTGGACCCTCGACCGCGGCGTGTCCGACATTGACAGCTGGACCCTTGACCGCGTCTGCCGCACTTGTGATTGTGCCTGACATAGACCGCTGGACCCTTGACCGCGGTATGTCAAATGTGTGATTGTGACCGCTGGACCATCGACCGCGGTATGTGTGATTGTAACCGCTGGACTTTTGGTCGCGGTATGTGTGATTATAACCGCTGGACCCTTGGCCGCGGTACGTGTGATAGTGACCGCTGGGTACTTGGCCGCGGTATGCGTGGTAGCGACCGCTGGACTTATGGCCGCGGAAATTATGCGTTGATTCCTTTATATGTGTGAAACAAAAATGTTTTTCAAAAGAAAGTAAAGCATTTTGACATTCTAACTGCCGTATTTGCCTGCTGGAACCTCTTGGGTATGACTTGTGCACTAGAGGCGACCCTGTGGCGACCTGGTTATTCGTGCACACCCCAGTGCACTGTCCATTGCGCCCCTCACTAAAAGGCCGAAACCTGAGGTAAATATATACTACCTGTGCTTGTGTAAGTTTATGATTCTGCATGCATGGTTCTGCCTGTTACATTTCTGGACAGCGGATTCGGAGAATGATTCTGTTGGTGTTGCTTCTGCATGATTGAGCCAGACTATGCTTCAGTCGGCTATAGTTCTACACCCCTAGCTTCGGTTGCGGGTATGTCAGTCGCACTCTGTGCCCCGATCCGCACGATGATCCTGCCAGTTAGGCTTTGTACCTCTGTTTCATATCACGATTCAGACGGCTACACCCCGTGCTTGTGATATATATCGTGGTCCTGGCCACACACTCTGTATTTCCGTTTCGGACTCGGATCCGATACTACCTGTTCTATTTCTATACTTCTGGCTCGGTTTTGCTTATATTGTTATATTTCCGCTTTACATACTCGGTACATTTCCGTACTGACCCCCTGTTCTTCGGGGGCTGCGTTTCATGCCGCGCAGGTACTCCCAGTTGAGTTGAGGACAGATGGAAGATGTTCCAGTGCAGATGGCAAGCTCCATTTGTTCCCGGAGTGCTGCCGAGTCAGATTCTGTATGTTATGCTTTTGGGATCTTATTAGAGACTTTGCAGACAGTGTCGTGGGTATTGGTTGTCGGTCTGTGTACGTAATTAATTTTGTATGATCACAAATTTGTTTGGCTTGAAAGCCACGAGAAAGAATATTTCTAAAAGAAAAGTTTTGCTATGTACTTTATTATTTGTTTTAAAGAAGAAAAAAAAGGAGTTGACGTGATTTTATGTGCAGCGAGAGTCTGAGGGTTCGCTCGGCCCTAAGTAAGGGTCGGGTGCCCATCACACCCCAGCGAGGTCGGGGTGTGACAGAGTGGTATCAGAGCAGCTCTGTCCTAGGGGTTGTCTGCAAAGTCGTGTCCGGTAGAGTCCTGTTTATGGTGTGTTGCGCGCCACATCTATAAACAAGAGACTACGGGGCATCTAGGGATTGTTGATCTTCTTTGAATCCTGGACCGTGCGATAGAGCCAGCTGTAGGAAAGGAATTTCCTTTTTACTAACCCTTAATTTCAGCTGGAGAACAGTATCGACGTAAGGCAACAACTGATGATATTAGAGGCTACACAGTATACCGGTAAGCAATGGTGTGAAAGACGTATGTCGGACAAGGTGTTTGAAGTATGATTGATACGTAAGGGTAAAAATTGAAGAGGAGAGTAAACAGGAATGTGTCACCGGTGCCGTTTGAGTTGGGCACGCAAGGTAAGTCTCGACCTCTTTATACTTTCATTTGAAATTGTTAGCCCTGTGTGGCTATGATGCGATATGATGTGATGTATATATACGTATATGTGTTGGCCCTGTGAGGCGTGGTTGGTATTTCCTGTGTACAGGTTTTGCGATAGTGAGAAATACAGAGGAACCTCTGCCCAAATTTTTTTAAAAATACAAGGAGGAAAATGAGATATAAATTCTTAACAAGTCTTGAAGGTCGATATCGATAGGGCAAAAAAATGCCTAACGATAAAGTTTCCTCTAATTGGAAAAATGCAAAGTGTATGACGGGCCGTCGAGAATTGAGCAGTTCGCTCACGCCTCAGAATTATATATGTATGCATAGAGGTAAACATTGAGGATTTACGGGGGTGTCCCGGTAACCAGAAAAGTAAAAGAATCTTCTCTAGATCGGGGTGAGACCCGCTACGAGAACGTTTTGAAAGTTGCTAAGACCCCGAGTTGCCTTAAATTATGTGACAAAGGTCGTGCGGGACCGTCGACGCAATTATATCAGCATTAACGTGTCAAAATGTGTGAAGGTTACGAAGTTAAGCGTGCTAGGGCCAGAGCAATTTTGGGATGGGTGACCCCCTGGGAAGTATACCAAAATTTTCATGAATGTAGAAGTGAAAGACAGATAGGAAATCTGGGGTAACCCCAAAGGAAAGTAGAAGGCACTGAGCGATTGAAAACCCTAAATAGGTTGGGTAGGCCAAGGCAGACTCGGCTGGTGAAAGAGAAAGGAAACGCAATACAGCCCTTGGATCAGAGTAAGTTTGAAAAAGCATTTGGAAATATTTTGTGAGTAAAATGGCAGTAAATGCATAGATATGCATACGATGTCTCGTTCATGACTGTACAATCTGTAGTGGGCCCCAGCGGCCAGTGTTACGATATCTGAAGAATGTTAGCTAAACAAAATTCGGGAGACAAGTAAAAGGTGGGATGTAGAGATTTCATGAAGTAAACGAGTACTGAACTCGTTACAATAAGAGTGGAAGTTTCTGATGCGACAATATTAATGAAAAGGAGAAAAGTAGGTAAGCGGAGGAAGAAGAGATAGCGATTGCAACTTTTGGAAATTTTCGAAGGAAAGACGGGTACCTCCCCGGATGTATCAGGAGACCCCATAAGGTCAGTTTAACATTCGAGGGCGAATGTTCTAAAGGGGGGGAGGATGTTATATCCCGTATTTTTGAACGTCATATTATTAACTGAGGTGGGGCCCACACGTCAATTTTTTTTTTGGGACACGTGACAAGTTATATGAATCGCATGTGTAAAGTAAAACACAACTTGTGAAGGGCCTTGGGGCCAAATCAAAGTGGAAGCCCTCCAAACGAATTTCTTAAGAAAACGTTTTCGGATGACCTGACTTGGAGGGGCAAAAACGGCATTATAAGTCTGGAATTTGGGAAAACGCCCAGAATTAAAGGTTGTAGATAATTGAAATAGCTTTCCAACGGTAGGTCGTGGGCCTATAGGTGACATCGGGATAAGGAGATATGAACATTTTAAGGTGGAAAGGTCAAGCTGGGCAGTGAAATGGGCCCAACCCGATTCCAATCCGGGTCAGGCCCATTTCCTTGTTATTTAAGGGAGGTTTCAGCCTCCTCCTCCACATTTTCAGATCAGAAAAGATCCAGAAAATTCTATAGAGAGAGAGGGAGGAAAGACTTAGAGAGATAAATAAAGTTTGATCAAAATCTGAGCCCCGAATCCCGAAGCCCATGAAGAGAAAAGTGTTCTACGTCGCGTTGCCTTCGATTTGAGCTAAAAATCAACTAAATATAAGAGGGTGTACGTGGTATCTGTGCACTTAAGGTATGATTAAGGCTCTTTTTCATTGCCAACAAGTTTATTTAAAGTTTCAACGGAATAGAACGGGAAAATAGCGATATAAATTCGTCCGTTGGCATTGAAATTGATTGTAGAAGATTATGTCATTTTAATATGATTTTATGATATTATGGAAATGAAGTTTTTAAGATGTGAATTATGATTATGGTTGATGAAATTTGAAGGTGGAAATATGTTATGAATATGTATGTTGAAGATTTGAAGTTTTGGATGGATTATGGTTTGGTGGAAAATTTGTATATTTTGTATATCATGTGAATATTGTATAGAAATGATATGAAATACTTCCAAATCACATTGTAATGGTCTTGATTAATGATGAATATGGAAATGTTGATACTAGTTTGGGTTTGTGAAGTTGAAGTGGAAGTTGTTGGACCATGTGGAAAACAAGGCTAGTTATGCCATACTATGTGTTTTGTAATGCTTGTTGTTGTTAGTGATGTTGTTGTTGGGTTGCTGTGTTGATATATTAAGCTGAGCTAAGTCTCGGGGATGTCATATATATAGGGGAAATGCTGCCGAAATTTCGGTAGGCAATTATGTGATTAAGCTTAGATTCTAGAAAAGCTTGAAATTGACAATTGGTAAACATGACCATTTGTAGATTCTGGATGAAATTGGAATTGAAGCCAAGCGAGCGTAAGGCGCAATCGAGGTATGTAAAGTCTTCCCCTTTGTTCTTTGGCATGTCCTAGATGTACTAGGTCAAGATCGGAGCCTCGGGGGCGATTCTGCTCATAGAAACTCGAGATTGATTTTTGATACTATTCATTCAATTCAATTGAATTTCAAAAGGCATATTTTGCTAGAAAAGTGGTTAAACCTCCATAACTTGTACAAATGTAACCCGATCACTATGAAACCTTCCTGGATGACTCCGTAGAGTCTAATGGGCGTGATTCTTGTCCGCCGCCTCGACTTTGCCTGAGGTGGGCCCGCTATTCCCCGATGCCTCTCTTATTGTTCTGTCTGTCTTATTCCCATACGATAAGTCGAGGAAAGTTATGGCTATTGTTCCGACTACTAAACGGGAGTTATTTTAACGAACCTGAATTGATTTAATGTTCATGGAATCAATTACGGGGACAGAAACCCTGATATAAATTCTGTATGGCTTTAGCCAATGTACTCGTGTCCGAAGCTCGCAGGTAGCTCCTGGTTATTATGATGTTTACTATACGATAGGTGCTATGACCGCCTTTATGAGCTTTATAAAATATTTTTTTGACATCTAAAATGTTTTGAAAATATTACCCTGATATTTTGGATAAACTACTTACCTCCCGTACTTACTGATATACGATTTGGGTATACCTGAATCTCGTGTGATGTATGATCCTGGCGTGTGTGATTATGTTGGGAAAGTGATAATTTGGCATTCTGTATGGTTGTTTTCTGTTTTACCGAGTCCCGGGCCGGTTATGTGAATATGCGCATATGTAATATTGGCCGCTGGACCCTCGACCGCGGCGTGTCCGACATTGACAGCTGGACCCTTGACCGCGTCATGCCGGACGTGTGGCATTGACTGCTGGACCCTTGACCGCGTCTGCCGCACTTGTGATTGTGCCTGACATAGACCGCTGGACCCTTGACCGCGGTATGTCAAATGTGTGATTGTGACCGCTGGACCATCGACCGCGGTATGTGTGATTGTAACCGCTGGACTTTTGGTCGCGGTATGTGTGATTATAACCGCTGGACCCTTGGCCGCGGTACGTGTGATAGTGACCGCTGGGTACTTGGCCGCGGTATGCGTGGTAGCGACCGCTGGACTTATGGCCGCGGAAATTATGCGTTGATTCCTTTATATGTGTGAAACAAAAATGTTTTTCAAAAGAAAGTAAAGCATTTTGACATTCTAACTGCCGTATTTGCCTGCTGGAACCTCTTGGGTATGACTTGTGCACTAGAGGCGACCCTGTGGCGACCTGGTTATTCGTGCACACCCCAGTGCACTGTCCATTGCGCCCCTCACTAAAAGGCCGAAACCTGAGGTAAATATATACTACCTGTGCTTGTGTAAGTTTATGATTCTGCATGCATGGTTCTGCCTGTTACATTTCTGGACAGCGGATTCGGAAAATGATTCTGTTGGTGTTGCTTCTGCATGATTGAGCCGGACTATGCTTCAGTCGGCTATAGTTCTACACCCCTAGCTTCGGTTGCGGGTACGTCAGTCGCACTCTGTGCCCCGATCCGCACGATGATCCTGCCAGTTAGGCTTTGTACCTCTGTTTCATATCACGATTCAGACGGCTACACCCCGTGCTTATGATATATATCGTGGTCCTGGCCACACACTCTGTATTTCCGTTTCGGACTCGGATCCGATACTACCTGTTCTATTTCTATACTTCTGGCTCGGTTTTGCTTATATTGTTATATTTCCGCTTTACATACTCGGTACATTTCCGTACTGACCCCCTGTTCTTCGGGGGCTGCGTTTCATGCCGCGCAGGTACTCCCAGTTGAGTTGAGGACAGATGGAAGATGTTCCAGTGCAGATGGCAAGCTCCATTTGTTCCCGGAGTGCTGCCGAGTCAGATTCTGTATGTTATGCTTTTGGGATCTTATTAGAGACTTTGCAGACAGTGTCGTGGGTATTGGTTGTCGGTCTGTGTACGTAATTAATTTTGTATGATCACAAATTTGTTTGGCTTGAAAGCCACGAGAAAGAATAATTCTAAAAGAAAAGTTTTGCTATGTACTTTATTATTTGTTTTAAAGAAGAAAAAAAAAGAGTTGACGTGATTTTATGTGCAGCGAGAGTCTGAGGGTTCGCTCGGCCCTAAGTAAGGGTCGGGTGCCCATCACACCCCAGCGAGGTCGGGGTGTGACAGAGTGGTATCAGAGCAGCTCTGTCCTAGGGGTTGTCTGCAAAGTCGTGTCCGGTAGAGTCCTGTTTATGGTGTGTTGCGCGCCACATCTATAAACAAGAGACTACGGGGCATCTAGGGATTGTTGATCTTCTTTGAATCCTGGACCGTGCGATAGAGCCAGCTGTAGGGAAGGAATTTCCTTTTTACTAACCCTTAATTTCAGCTGGAGAACAGTATCGACGTAAGGCAACAACTGATGATATTAGAGGCTACACAGTATACCGGTAAGCAATGGTGTGAAAGACGTATGTCGGACAAGGTGTTTGAAGTATGATTGATACGTAAGGGTAAAAATTGAAGAGGAGAGTAAACAGGAATGTGTCACCGGTGCCGTTTGAGTTGGGCACGCAAGGTAAGTCTCGACCTCTTTATACTTTCATTTGAAATTGTTAGCCCTGTGTGGCTATGATGCGATATGATGTGATGTATATATACGTATATGTGTTGGCCCTGTGAGGCGTGGTTGGTATTTCCTGTGTACAGGTTTTGCGATAGTGAGAAATACAGAGGAACCTCTGCCCAAATTTTTTTAAAAATACAAGGAGGAAAATGAGATATAAATTCTTAACAAGTCTTGAAGGTCGATATCGATAGGGCAAAAAAATGCCTAACGATAAAGTTTCCTCTAATTGGAAGAATGCAAAGTGTATGACGGGCCGTCGAGAATTGAGCAGTTCGCTCACGCCTCAGAATTATATATGTATGCATAGAGGTAAACATTGAGGATTTACGGGGGTGTCCCGGTAACCAGAAAAGTAAAAGAATCTTCTCTAGATCGGGGTGAGACCCACTACGAGAACGTTTTGAAAGTTGCTAAGACCCCGAGTTGCCTTAAATTATGTGACAAAGGTCGTGCGGGACCGTCGACGCAATTATATCAGCATTAACGTGTCAAAATGTGTGAAGGTTACGAAGTTAAGCGTGCTAGGGCCAGAGCAATTTTGGGATGGGTGACCCCCTGTGAAGTATACCAAAATTTTCATGAATGTAGAAGTGAAAGACAGATAGGAAATCTGGGGTAACCCCAAAGGAAAGTAGAAGGCACTGAGCGATTGAAAACCCTAGAAAGGTCGGGTAGGCCAAGGCAGACTCGGCTGGTGAAAGAGAAAGGAAACGCAATACAGCCCTTGGATCAGAGTAAGTTTGAAAAAGCATTTGGAAATATTTTGTGAGTAAAATGGCAGTAAATGCATAGATATGCATACGATGTCTCGTTCATGACTGTACCAATCTGTAGTGGGCCCCAGCGGCCAGTGTTACGATATCTGAAGAATGTTAGCTAAACAAAATTCGGGAGACAAGTAAAAGGTGGGATGTAGAGATGTCATGAAGTAAACGAGTACTGAACTCGTTACAATAAGAGTGGAAGTTTCTGATGCGACAATATTAATGAAAAGGAGAAAAGTAGGTAAGCGGAGGAAGAAGAGATAGCGATTGCAACTTTTGGAAATTTTTGAAGGAAAGACGAGTACCTCCCCGGATGTATCAGGAGACCCCATAAGGTCAGTTTAACATTCGAGGGCGAATGTTCTAAAGGGGGGGAGGATGTTATATCCCGTATTTTTGAACGTCATATTATTAACTGAGGTGGGGCCCACACGTCAATATTTTTTTTGGGACACGTGACAAGTTATATGAATCGCATGTGTAAAGTAAAACACAACTTGTGAAGGGCCTTGGGGCCAAATCAAAGTGGAAGCCCTCCAAACGAATTTCTTAAGAAAACGTTTTCGGATGACCTGACTTGGAGGGGCAAAAACGGCATTATAAGTCTGGAATTTGTGAAAACGCCCAGAATTAAAGGTTGTAGATAATTGAAATAGCTTTCCAACGGTAGTTCGTGGGCCTATAGGTGACATCGGGATAAGGAGATATGAACATTTTAAGGTGGAAAGGTCAAGCTGGGCAGTGAAATGGGCCCAACCCGATTCCAATCCGGGTCAGGCCCATTTCCTTGTTATTTAAGGGAGGTTTCAGCCTCCTCCTCCACATTTTCAGATCAGAAAAGATCCAGAAAATTCTATAGAGAGAGAGGGAGGAAAGACTTAGAGAGATAAATAAAGTTTGATCAAAATCTGAGCCCCGAATCCCGAAGCCCATGAAGAGAAAAGTGTTCTACGTCGCGTTGCCTTCGATTTGAGCTAAAAATCAACTAAATATAAGAGGGTGTACGTGGTATCTGTGCACTTAAGGTATGATTAAGGCTCCTTTTCATTGCCAACAAGTTTATTTAAAGTTTCAACGGAATAGAACGGGAAAATAGCGATATAAATTCGTCCGTTGGCATTGAAATTGATTGTAGAAGATTATGTCATTTTAATATGATTTTATGATATTATGGAAATGAAGTTTTTAAGATGTGAATTATGATTATGGTTGATGAAATTTGAAGGTGGAAATATGTTATGAATATGTATGTTGAAGATTTGAAGTTTTGGATGGATTATGGTTTGGTGGAAAATTTGTATATTTTGTATATCATGTGAATATTGTATAGAAATGATATGAAATACTTCCAAATCACATTGTAATGGTCTTGATTAATGATGAATATGGAAATGTTGATACTAGTTTGGGTTTGTGAAGTTGAAGTGGAAGTTGTTGGACCATGTGGAAAACAAGGCTAGTTATGCCATACTATGTGTTTTGTAATGCTTGTTGTTGTTAGTGATGTTGTTGTTGGGTTGCTGTGTTGATATATTAAGCTGAGCTAAGTCTCGGGGATGTCCTATATATAGGGGAAATGCTGCCGAAATTTCGGTAGGTTTTTATGTGATTAAACTTAGATTCTAGAACAGCTTGAAATTGACAATTGGTAAACATGACCATTTGTAGATTCTGGATGAAATTGGAATTGAAGCCAAGCGAGCGTAAGGCGCAATCGAGGTATGTAAAGTCTTCCCCTTTGTTCTTTGGCATGTCCTAGATGTACTAGGTCAAGATCGGAGCCTCGGGGGCGATTCTGCTCATAGAAACTCGAGATTGATTTTTGATACTATTCATTCAATTCAATTGAATTTCAAAAGGCGCATTTTGCTAGAAAAGTGGTTAAACCTCCATAACTTGTACAAATGTAACCCGATCACTATGAAACCTTCCTGGATGACTCCGTAGAGTCTAATGGGCGTGATTCTTGTCCGCCGCCTCGACTTGGCCTGAGGTGGGCCCGCTATTCCCCGATGCCTCTCTTATTGTTCTGTCTGTCTTATTCCCATACGATAAGTCGAGGAAAGTTATGGCTATTGTTCCGACTACTAAACGGGAGTTATTTTAACGAACCTGAATTGATTTAATGTTCATGGAAACAATTACGGGGACAGAAACCCTGATATAAATTCTGTATGGCTTTAGCCAATGTACTCGTGTCTGAAGCTCGCAGGTAGCTCCTGGTTATTATGTTGTTTACTATACGATAGGTGCTATGACCACCTTTATGAGCTTTATAAAATATTTTTTTGACATCTAAAATGTTTTGAAAATATTACCCTGATATTTTGGATAAACTACTTACCTCCCGTACTTACTGATATACGATTTTGGTATACCTGAATCTCGTGTGATGTATGATCCTGGCGTGTGTGATTATGTTGGGAAAGTGCTAATTTGGCATTCTGTATGGTTGTTTTCTGTTTTACCGAGTCCCGGGCCGGTTATGTGAATATGCGCATATGTAATATTGGCCGCTGGACCCTCGACCGCGGCGTGTCCGACATTGACAGCTGGACCCTTGACTGCGTCATGCCGGACGTGTGGCATTGACTGCTGGACCCTTGACCGCGTCTGCCGCACTTGTGATTGTGCCTGACATAGACCGCTGGACCCTTGACCGCGGTATGTCAAATGTGTGATTGTGACCGCTGGACCATCGACCGCGGTATGTGTGATTGTAACCGCTGGACTTTTGGTCGCGGTATGTGTGATTATAACCGCTGGACCCTTGGCCGCGGTACGTGTGATAGTGACCGCTGGGTACTTGGCCGCGGTATGCGTGGTAGCGACCGCTGGACTTATGGCCACGGAAATTATGCGTTGATTCCTTTATATGTGTGAAACAAAAATGTTTTTCAAAAGAATGTAAAGCATTTTGACATTCTAACTGCCGTATTTGCCTGCTGGAACCTCTTGGGTATGACTTGTGCACTAGAGGCGACCCTGTGGCGACCTGGTTATTCGTGCACACCCCAGTGCACTGTCCATTGCGCCCCTCACTAAAAGGCCGAAACCTGAGGTAAATATATACTACCTGTGCTTGTGTAAGTTTATGATTCTGCATGCATGGTTCTGCCTGTTACATTTCTGGACAGCGGATTCGGAGAATGATTCTGTTGGTGTTGCTTCTGCATGATTGAGCCGGACTATGCTTCAGTCGGCTATAGTTCTACACCCCTAGCTTCGGTTGCGGGTATGTCAGTCGCACTCTGTGGCCCGATCCGCACGATGATCCTGCCAGTTAGGCTTTGTACCTCTGTTTCATATCACGATTCAGACGGCTACACCCCGTGCTTGTGATATATATCGTGGTCCTGGCCACACACTCTGTATTTCCGTTTCGGACTCGGATCCGATACTACCTGTTCTATTTCTATACTTCTGGCTCGGTTTTGCTTATATTGTTATATTTCCGCTTTACATACTCGGTACATTTCCGTACTGACCCCCTGTTCTTCGGGGGCTGCGTTTCATGCCGCGCAGGTACTCCCAGTTGAGTTGAGGACAGATGGAAGATGTTCCAGTGCAGATGGCAAGCTCCATTTGTTCCCGGAGTGCTGCCGAGTCAGATTCTGTATGTTATGCTTTTGGGATCTTATTAGAGACTCTGCAGACAGTGTCGTGGGTATTGGTTGTCGGTCTGTGTACGTAATTAATTTTGTATGATCACAAATTTGTTTGGCTTGAAAGCCACGAGAAAGAATATTTCTAAAAGAAAAGTTTTGCTATGTACTTTATTATTTGTTTTAAAGAAGAAAAAAAAAGAGTTGACGTGATTTTATGTGCAGCGAGAGTCTGAGGGTTCGCTCGGCCCTAAGTAAGGGTCGGGTGCCCATCACACCCCAGCGAGGTCGGGGTGTGACAGAGTGGTATCAGAGCAGCTCTGTCCTAGGGGTTGTCTGCAAAGTCGTGTCCGGTAGAGTCCTGTTTATGGTGTGTTGCGCGCCACATCTATAAACAAGAGACTACGGGGCATCTAGGGATTGTTGATCTTCTTTGAATCCTGGACCGTGCGATAGAGCCAGCTGTAGGAAAGGAATTTCCTTTTTACTAACCCTTAATTTCAGCTGGAGAACAGTATCGACGTAAGGCAACAACTGATGATATTAGAGGCTACACAGTATACCGGTAAGCAATGGTGTGAAAGACGTATGTCGGACAAGGTGTTTGAAGTATGATTGATACGTAAGGGTAAAAATTGAAGAGGAGAGTAAACAGGAATGTGTCACCGGTGCCGTTTGAGTTGGGCACGCAAGGTAAGTCTCGACCTCTTTATACTTTCATTTGAAATTGTTAGCCCTGTGTGGCTATGATGCGATATGATGTGATGTATATATACGTATATGTGTTGGCCCTGTGAGGCGTGGTTGGTATTTCCTGTGTACAGGTTTTGCGATAGTGAGAAATACAGAGGAACCTCTGCCCAAATTTTTTTAAAAATACAAGGAGGAAAATGAGATATAAATTCTTAACAAGTCTTGATGGTCGATATCGATAGGGCAAAAAAATGCCTAACGATAAAGTTTCCTCTAATTGGAAGAATGCAAAGTGTATGACGGGCCGTCGAGAATTGAGCAGTTCGCTCACGCCTCAGAATTATATATGTATGCATAGAGGTAAACATTGAGGATTTACGGGGGTGTCCCGGTAACCAGAAAAGTAAAAGAATCTTCTATAGATCGTGGTGAGACCCGCTACGAGAACGTTTTGAAAGTTGCTAAGACCCCGAGTTGCCTTAAATTATGTGACAAAGGTCGTGCGGGACCGTCGACGCAATTATATCAGCATTAACGTGTCAAAATGTGTGAAGGTTACGAAGTTAAGCGTGCTAGGGCCAGAGCAATTTTGGGATGGGTGACCCCCTGGGAAGTATACCAAAATTTTCATGAATGTAGAAGTGAAAGACAGATAGGAAATCTGGGGTAACCCCAAAGGAAAGTAGAAGGCACTGAGCGATTGAAAACCCTAAATAGGTCGGGTAGGCCAAGGCAGACTCGGCTGGTGAAAGAGAAAGGAAACGCAATACAGCCCTTGGATCAGAGTAAGTTTGAAAAAGCATTTGGAAATATTTTGTGAGTAAAATGGCAGTAAATGCATAGATATGCATACGATGTCTCGTTCATGACTGTACCAATCTGTAGTGGGCCCCAGCGGCCAGTGTTACGATATCTGAAGAATGTTAGCTAAACAAAATTCGGGAGACAAGTAAAAGGTGGGATGTAGAGATGTCATGAAGTAAACGAGTACTGAACTCGTTACAATAAGAGTGGAAGTTTCTGATGCGACAATATTAATGAAAAGGAGAAAAGTAGGTAAGCGGAGGAAGAAGAGATAGCGATTGCAACTTTTGGAAATTTTCGAAGGAAAGACGGGTACCTCCCCGGATGTATCAGGAGACCCCATAAGGTCAGTTTAACATTCGAGGGCGAATGTTCTAAAGGGGGGGAGGATGTTATATCCCGTATTTTTGAACGTCATATTATTAACTGAGGTGGGGCCCACACGTCAATATTTTTTTTGGGACACGTGACAAGTTATATGAATCGCATGTCTAAAGTAAAACACAACTTGTGAAGGGCCTTGGGGCCAAATCAAAGTGGAAGCCCTCCAAACGAATTTCTTAAGAAAACGTTTTCGGATGACCTGACTTGGAGGGACAAAAACGGCATTATAAGTCTGGAATTTGGGAAAACGCCCAGAATTAAAGGTTGTAGATAATTGAAATAGCTTTCCAACGGTAGGTCGTGGGCCTATAGGTGACATCGGGATAAGGAGATATGAACATTTTAAGGTGGAAAGGTCAAGCTGGGCAGTGAAATGGGCCCAACCCGATTCCAATCCGGGTCAGGCCCATTTCCTTGTTATTTAAGGGAGGTTTCAGCCTCCTCCTCCACATTTTCAGATCCGAAAAGATCCAGAAAATTCTATAGAGAGAGAGGGAGGAAAGACTTAGAGAGATAAATAAAGTTTGATCAAAATCTGAGCCCCGAATCCCGAAGCCCATGAAGAGAAAAGTGTTCTACGTCGCGTTGCCTTCGATTTGAGCTAAAAATCAACTAAATATAAGAGGGTGTACGTGGTATCTGTGCACTTAAGGTATGATTAAGGCTCTTTTTCATTGCCAACAAGTTTATTTAAAGTTTCAACGGAATAGAACGGGAAAATAGCGATATAAATTCGTCCGTTGGCATTGAAATTGATTGTAGAAGATTATGTCATTTTAATATGATTTTATGATATTATGGAAATGAAGTTTTTAAGATGTGAATTATGATTATGGTTGATGAAATTTGAAGGTGGAAATATGTTATGAATATGTATGTTGAAGATTTGAAGTTTTGGATGGATTATGGTTTGGTGGAAAATTTGTATATTTTGTATATCATGTGAATATTGTATAGAAATGATATGAAATACTTCCAAATCACATTGTAATGGTCTTGATTAATGATGAATATGGAAATGTTGATACTAGTTTGGGTTTGTGAAGTTGAAGTGGAAGTTGTTGGACCATGTGGAAAACAAGGCTAGTTATGCCATACTATGTGTTTTGTAATGCTTGTTGTTGTTAGTGATGTTGTTGTTGGGTTGCTGTGTTGATATATTAAGCTGAGCTAAGTCTCGGGGATGTCATATATATAGGGGAAATGCTGCCGAAATTTCGGTAGGCAATTATGTGATTAAGCTTAGATTCTAGAAAAGCTTGAAATTGACAATTGGTAAACATGACCATTTGTAGATTCTGGATGAAATTGGAATTGAAGCCAAGCGAGCGTAAGGCGCAATCGAAGTATGTAAAGTCTTCCCCTTTGTTCTTTGGCATGTCCTAGATGTACTAGGTCAAGATCGGAGCCTCGGGGGCGATTCTGCTCATAGAAACTCGAGATTGATTTTTGATACTATTCATTCAATTCAATTGAATTTCAAAAGGCGCATTTTGCTAGAAAAGTGGTTAAACCTCCATAACTTGTACAAATGTAACCCGATCACTATGAAACCTTCCTGGATGACTCCGTAGAGTCTAATGGGCGTGATTCTTGTCCGCCGCCTCGACTTGGCCTGAGGTGGGCCCGCTATTCCCCGATGCCTCTCTTATTGTTCTGTCTGTCTTATTCCCATACGATAAGTCGAGGAAAGTTATGGCTATTGTTCCGACTACTAAACGGGAGTTATTTTAACGAACCTGAATTGATTTAATGTTCATGGAAACAATTACGGGGACAGAAACCCTGATATAAATTCTGTATGGCTTTAGCCAATGTACTCGTGTCCGAAGCTCGCAGGTAGCTCCTGGTTATTATGTTGTTTACTATACGATAGGTGCTATGACCACCTTTATGAGCTTTATAAAATATTTTTTTGACATCTAAAATGTTTTGAAAATATTACCCTGATATTTTGGATAAACTACTTACCTCCCGTACTTACTGATATACGATTTGGGTATACCTGAATCTCGTGTGATGTATGATCCTGGCGTGTGTGATTATGTTGGGAAAGTGATAATTTGGCATTCTGTATGGTTGTTTTCTGTTTTACCGAGTCCCGGGCCGGTTATGTGAATATGCGCATATGTAATATTGGCCGCTGGACCCTCGACCGCGGCGTGTCCGACATTGACAGCTGGACCCTTGACCGCGTCATGCCGGACGTGTGGCATTGACTGCTGGACCCTTGACCGCGTCTGCCGCACTTGTGATTGTGCCTGACATAGACCGCTGGACCCTTGACCGCGGTATGTCAAATGTGTGATTGTGACCGCTGGACTATCGACCGCGGTATGTGTGATTGTAACCGCTGGACTTTTGGTCGCGGTATGTGTGATTATAACCGCTGGACCCTTGGCCGCGGTACGTGTGATAGTGACCGCTGGGTACTTGGCCGCGGTATGCGTGGTAGCGACCGCTGGACTTATGGCCGCGGAAATTATGCGTTGATTCCTTTATATGTGTGAAACAAAAATGTTTTTCAAAAGAAAGTAAAGCATTTTGACATTCTAACTGCCGTATTTGCCTGCTGGAACCTCTTGGGTATGACTTGTGCACTAGAGGCGACCCTGTGGCGACCTGGTTATTCGTGCACACCCCAGTGCACTGTCCATTGCGCCCCTCACTAAAAGGCCGAAACCTGAGGTAAATATATACTACCTGTGCTTGTGTAAGTTTATGATTCTGCATGCATGGTTCTGCCTGTTACATTTCTGGACAGCGGATTCGGAGAATGATTCTGTTGGTGTTGCTTCTGCATGATTGAGCCGGACTATGCTTCAGTCGGCAATAGTTCTACACCCCTAGCTTCGGTTGCGGGTATGTCAGTCGCACTCTGTGCCCCGATCCGCACGATGATCCTGCCAGTTAGGCTTTGTACCTCTGTTTCATATCACGATTCAGACGGCTACACCCCGTGCTTGTGATATATATCGTGGTCCTGGCCACACACTCTGTATTTCCGTTTCGGACTCGGATCCGATACTACCTGTTCTATTTCTATACTTCTGGCTCGGTTTTGCTTATATTGTTATATTTCCGCTTTACATACTCGGTACATTTCCGTACTGACCCCCTGTTCTTCGGGGGCTGCGTTTCATGCCGCGCAGGTACTCCCAGTTGAGTTGAGGACAGATGGAAGATGTTCCAGTGCAGATGGCAAGCTCCATTTGTTCCCGGAGTGCTGCCGAGTCAGATTCTGTATGTTATGCTTTTGGGATCTTATTAGAGACTTTGCAGACAGTGTCGTGGGTATTGGTTGTCGGTCTGTGTACGTAATTAATTTTGTATGATCACAAATTTGTTTGGCTTGAAAGCCACGAGAAAGAATATTTCTAAAAGAAAAGTTTTGCTATGTACTTTATTATTTGTTTTAAAGAAGAAAAAAAAAGAGTTGACGTGATTTTATGTGCAGCGAGAGTCTGAGGGTTCGCTCGGCCCTAAGTAAGGGTCGGGTGCCCATCACACCCCAGCGAGGTCGGGGTGTGACAGAGTGGTATCAGAGCAGCTCTGTCCTAGGGGTTGTCTGCAAAGTCGTGTCCGGTAGAGTCCTGTTTATGGTGTGTTGCGCGCCACATCTATAAACAAGAGACTACGGGGCATCTAGGGATTGTTGATCTTCTTTGAATCCTGGACCGTGCGATAGAGCCAGCTGTAGGAAAGGAATTTCCTTTTTACTAACCCTTAATTTCAGCTGGAGAACAGTATCGACGTAAGGCAACAACTGATGATATTAGAGGCTACACAGTATACCGGTAAGCAATGGTGTGAAAGACGTATGTCGGACAAGGTGTTTGAAGTATGATTGATACGTAAGGGTAAAAATTGAAGAGGAGAGTAAACAGGAATGTGTCACCGGTGCCGTTTGAGTTGGGCACGCAAGGTAAGTCTCGACCTCTTTATACTTTCATTTGAAATTGTTAGCCCTGTGTGGCTATGATGCGATATGATGTGATGTATATATACGTATATGTGTTGGCCCTGTGAGGCGTGGTTGGTATTTCCTGTGTACAGGTTTTGCGATAGTGAGAAATACAGAGGAACCTCTGCCCAAATTTTTTTAAAAATACAAGGAGGAAAATGAGATATAAATTCTTAACAAGTCTTGAAGGTCGATATCGATAGGGCAAAAAAATGCCTAACGATAAAGTTTCCTCTAATTGGAAGAATGCAAAGTGTATGACGGGCCGTCGAGAATTGAGCAGTTCGCTCACGCCTCAGAATTATATATGTATGCATAGAGGTAAACATTGAGGATTTACGGGGGTGTCCCGGTAACCAGAAAAGTAAAAGAATCTTCTATAGATCGGGGTGAGACCCGCTACGAGAACGTTTTGAAAGTTGCTAAGACCCCGAGTTGCCTTAAATTATGTGACAAAGGTCGTGCGGGACCGTCGACGCAATTATATCAGCATTAACGTGTCAAAATGTGTGAAGGTTACGAAGTTAAGCGTGCTAGGGCCAGAGCAATTTTGGGATGGGTGACCCCCTGGGAAGTATACCAAAATTTTCATGAATGTAGAAGTGAAAGACAGATAGGAAATCTGGGGTAACCCCAAAGGAAAGTAAAAGGCACTGAGCGATTGAAAACCCTAAATAGGTCGGGTAGGCCAAGGCAGACTCGGCTGGTGAAAGAGAAAGGAAACGCAATACAGCCCTTGGATCAGAGTAAGTTTGAAAAAGCATTTGGAAATATTTTGTGAGTAAAATGGCAGTAAATGCATAGATATGCATACGATGTCTCGTTCATGACTGTACCAATCTGTAGTGGGCCCCAGCGGCCAGTGTTACGATATCTGAAGAATGTTAGCTAAACAAAATTCGGGAGACAAGTAAAAGGTGGGATGTAGAGATGTCATGAAGTAAACGAGTACTGAACTCGTTACAATAAGAGTGGAAGTTTCTGATGCGACAATATTAATGAAAAGGAGAAAAGTAGGTAAGCGGAGGAAGAAGAGATAGCGATTGCAACTTTTGGAAATTTTCGAAGGAAAGACGGGTACCTCCCCGGATGTATCAGGAGACCCCATAAGGTCAGTTTAACATTCGAGGGCGAATGTTCTAAAGGGGGGGAGGATGTTATATCCCGTATTTTTGAACGTCATATTATTAACTGAGGTGGGGCCCACACGTCAATATTTTTTTTGGGACACGTGACAAGTTATATGAATCGCATGTGTAAAGTAAAACACAACTTGTGAAGGGCCTTGGGGCCAAATCAAAGTGGAAGCCCTCCAAACGAATTTCTTAAGAAAACGTTTTCTGATGACCTGACTTGGAGGGGAAAAAACGGCATTATAAGTCTGGAATTTGGGAAATCGCCCAGAATTAAAGGTTTTAGATAATTGAAATAGCTTTCCAACGGTAGGTCGTGGGCCTATAGGTGACATCGGGATAAGGAGATATGGACATTTTAAGGTGGAAAGGTCAAGCTGGGCAGTGAAATGGGCCCAACCCGATTCCAATCCGGGTCAGGCCCATTTCCTTGTTATTTAAGGGAGGTTTCAGCCTCCTCCTCCACATTTTCAGATCAGAAAAGATCCAGAAAATTCTATAGAGAGAGAGGGAGGAAAGACTTAGAGAGATAAATAAAGTTTGATCAAAATCTGAGCCCCGAATCCCGAAGCCCATGAAGAGAAAAGTGTTCTACGTCGCGTTGCCTTCGATTTGAGCTAAAAATCAACTAAATATAAGAGGGTGTACGTGGTATCTGTGCACTTAAGGTATGATTAAGGCTCTTTTTCATTGCCAACAAGTTTATTTAAAGTTTCAACGGAATAGAACGGGAAAATAGCGATATAAATTCGTCCGTTGGCATTGAAATTGATTGTAGAAGATTATGTCATTTTAATATGATTTTATGATATTATGGAAATGAAGTTTTTAAGATGTGAATTATGATTATGGTTGATGAAATTTGAAGGTGGAAATATGTTATGAATATGTATGTTGAAGATTTGAAGTTTTGGATGGATTATGGTTTGGTGGAAAATTTGTATATTTTGTATATCATGTGAATATTGTATAGAAATGATATGAAATACTTCCAAATCACATTGTAATGGTCTTGATTAATGATGAATATGGAAATGTTGATACTAGTTTGGGTTTGTGAAGTTGAAGTGGAAGTTGTTGGACCATGTGGAAAACAAGGCTAGTTATGCCATACTATGTGTTTTGTAATGCTTGTTGTTGTTAGTGATGTTGTTGTTGGGTTGCTGTGTTGATATATTAAGCTGAGCTAAGTCTCGGGGATGTCATATATATAGGGGAAATGCTGCCGAAATTTCGGTAGGCAATTATGTGATTAAGCTTAGATTCTAGAAAAGCTTGAAATTGACAATTGGTAAACATGACCATTTGTAGATTCTGGATGAAATTGGAATTGAAGCCAAGCGAGCGTAAGGCGCAATCGAAGTATGTAAAGTCTTCCCCTTTGTTCTTTGGCATGTCCTAGATGTACTAGGTCAAGATCGGAGCCTCGGGGGCGATTCTGCTCATAGAAACTCGAGATTGATTTTTGATACTATTCATTCAATTCAATTGAATTTCAAAAGGCGCATTTTGCTAGAAAAGTGGTTAAACCTCCATAACTTGTACAAATGTAACCCGATCACTATGAAACCTTCCTGGATGACTCCGTAGAGTCTAATGGGCGTGATTCTTGTCCGCCGCCTCGACTTGGCCTGAGCTGGGCCCGCTATTCCCCGATGCCTCTCTTATTGTTCTGTCTGTCTTATTCCCATACGATAAGTCGAGGAAAGTTATGGCTATTGTTCCGACTACTAAACGGGAGTTATTTTAACGAGCCTGAATTGAATTAATGTTTATGGAAACAATTACGGGGACAGAAACCCTGATATAAATTCTGTATGGCTTTAGCCAATGTACTCGTGTCCGAAGCTCGCAGGTAGCTCCTGGTTATTATGTTGTTTACTATACGATAGGTGCTATGACCACCTTTATGAGCTTTATAAAATATTTTTTTGACATCTAAAATGTTTTGAAAATATTACCCTGATATTTTGGATAAACTACTTACCTCCCGTACTTACTGATATACGATTTGGGTATACCTGAATCTCGTGTGATGTATGATCCTGGCGTGTGTGATTATGTTGGGAAAGTGATAATTTGGCATTCTGTATGGTTGTTTTCTGTTTTACTGAGTCCCGGGCCGGTTATGTGAATATGCGCATATGTAATATTGGCCGCTGGACCCTCGACCGCGGCGTGTCCGACATTGACAGCTGGACCCTTGACCGCGTCATGCCGGACGTGTGGCATTGACTGCTGGACCCTTGACCGCGTCTGCCGCACTTGTGATTGTGCCTGACATAGACCGCTGGACCCTTGACCGCGGTATGTCAAATGTGTGATTGTGACCGCTGGACCCTCGACCGCGGTATGTGTGATTGTAACCGCTGGACTTTTGGTCGCGGTATGTGTGATTATAACCGCTGGACCCTTGGCCGCGGTACGTGTGATAGTGACCGCTGGGTACTTGGCCGCGGTATGCGTGGTAGCGACCGCTGGACTTATGGCCGCGGAAATTATGCGTTGATTCCTTTATATGTGTGAAACAAAAATGTTTTTCAAAAGAAAGTAAAGCATTTTGACATTCTAACTGCCGTATTTGCCTGCTGGAACCTCTTGGGTATGACTTGTGCACTAGAGGCGACCCTGTGGCGACCTGGTTATTCGTGCACACCCCAGTGCACTGTCCATTGCGCCCCTCACTAAAAGGCCGAAACCTGAGGTAAATATATACTACCTGTGCTTGTGTAAGTTTATGATTCTGCATGCATGGTTCTGCCTGTTACATTTCTGGACAGCGGATTCGGAGAATGATTCTGTTGGTGTTGCTTCTGCATGATTGAGCCGGACTATGCTTCAGTCGGCTATAGTTCTACACCCCTAGCTTCGGTTGCGGGTATGTCAGTCGCACTCTGTGCCCCGATCCGCACGATGATCCTGCCAGTTAGGCTTTGTACCTCTGTTTCATATCACGATTCAGACGGCTACACCCCGTGCTTGTGATATATATCGTGGTCCTGGCCACACTCTCTGTATTTCCGTTTCGGACTCGGATCCGATACTACCTGTTCTATTTCTATACTTCTGGCTCGGTTTTGCTTATATTGTTATATTTCCGCTTTACATACTCGGTACATTTCCGTACTGACCCCCTGTTCTTCGGGGGCTGCGTTTCATGCCGCGCAGGTACTCCCAGTTGAGTTGAGGACAGATGGAAGATGTTCCAGTGCAGATGGCAAGCTCCATTTGTTCCCGGAGTGCTGCCGAGTCAGATTCTATATGTTATGCTTTTGGGATCTTATTAGAGACTTTGCAGACAGTGTCGTGGGTATTGGTTGTCGGTCTGTGTACGTAATTAATTTTGTATGATCACAAATTTGTTTGGCTTGAAAGCCACGAGAAAGAATATTTCTGAAAGAAAAGTTTTGCTATGTACTTTATTATTTGTTTTAAAGAAGAAAAAAAAAGAGTTGACGTGATTTTATGTGCAGCGAGAGTCTGAGGGTTCGCTCGGCCCTAAGTAAGGGTCGGGTGCCCATCACACCCCAGCGAGGTCGGGGTGTGACACTAATGCTCTTAGCCGTAGATCTATGGGAAGTTTATGTGATGTTCAGCCAGAGAAAAGAGAGTTAGCTCGTGAGCTGCATCAGTTAGCTAGCCTAGGAGTTCGGGTGGTGGATTTGGGTAGTGCGGGAGCTACCATTCAAAATTCAGCCATCTTGTCACTAGTAGTCGAGGTGAAAGAGAGCCGGTACGAGGATCCTATACTAGTGCATTCCAGAAATACACTTTCCCGGAAGAAGAAGTCATCCTTTGAGGTTTTAGGAGATGGAGTTCTCTGATATCGGGGCAGGTTATGTGTTCCTGATATTGCAAGGTTAGGTTATTAGATTTTGAAGGAAGCCCATTGTTCTCGTTATTGTGTTCATCTCGGAGCAACGAAAATATATCATGACCTTAAATCAATGTATTGGTGGAATGGGATGAAGAAAGACATATCGGAATTCGTAGCTCAATATCCTAATTGTCAATAAGTCAAAATTGAGCGTCAAAAGCCCGGTGGATTGGTACAAGCTATAGAAATCCTTACTTGGAAATGAGAAGTAATTAATATGGATTTCATTGCAGGCTTACCTCGTGCTCGACGTAAGTATGATTCTATACGGGTAATTGTGGATAGACTCAGAAAGTCAGCTCATTATTACCGATCAGAACTATATATGTAGCTGAAGATTATGCCAAGCTTTATGTTAAAGAAATAGTACGACTTCATGGTGTTCCAGTATTTATTATCTTCGATAGAGGGACACAATTTACGGCCAATTTTTGGAAATCTTTACAAGAAGGTTTGGGGACTCAAGTGAGTCTTAGCACAGCATGTCATCCACACACTGATGGGAAAGCTGAGCGTACCATCCAGACTCTTGAGGATATGCTACGAGCTTGTGTATTGGATTTTAGAGGTAGTTGGGATGATCACTTACCACTTATTGAATATGCTTATAACAACGGTTATCATTCTAGCATCCAAATGGCCCCGTATAAGGCTTTATATGGGTGAAACTGCAGTTCACCAATTGGATGGTTTGAAGTAGAGGAGACTAAACTGATAGGACCAGACTTGGTCCAGCAAGCCATAGAAAAGGTCAAGCTCATACAAGATCGACTATTAACAACCCAGAGTCGCCAGAAATCTTATGCAGATAATCGTCGACGAGATTTAAAGTTTCAAGTGAAAGACTGGGCATTCTTGAAGGTGTTGCTCATGAAAGGCATCATAAGATTTGGCAAAAGGGGGAAGCTTAGTCCCCGGTATATTTGGCCTTATGAGATTGTATGCAAGGTAGGCCAAGTGGCATACGAATTAGATCTACCTTCTGATTTGGAGTATGTTCACCCAGTTTTCCATGTATCGATGCTTCGTAAGTGCATTGGAGAAACCTCCAGAATTATACCCGTAGATGATGTCCAAGTCACAAACAAATTGTCTTATGAAGAAATTCCCGTTGCCATTCTATATAGGCAAGTACGGAAACTCAAAACAAAAAATGTAGCTTCAGTTAAAGTTTTATGGAGAAATAATAATAGAGAGGAAATGACCTAGGAAGCGGAAGAAGACATGAAGTTTAGGTACCCACATTTATTTCCACCTCCAGAAGCGACTCAGGTAGAGACGCCATTGTCCTCAGGTATGTAATGCTTTCTTTGATGCTTTCTTGGTCGTGTGTGGCCATGATTGTTGATGTTGTTGTAGCCCTGTGAGACGATATGTTTTGGGTTGTTGTGACAGGGTGGTAGTGCCATATTACAGGGGAAACTCTGGTGAAATTTTTGTAGAATCTCCAAGAACCGAACATTCGAGGACGAATGTTCCTAAGGGGGGAAAAATGTTACATCTCGGAGATTTCGAATTGCAGCATTAAGAGTGGACTAGAGTGAGCTTGCAATGAACATGAAGTCCTCATATGATTAAGGAGAGTATTTGATAGCCTTAAGTGCGTACCATAAGAGTTTGAAGTTATATGAATCGATGGAACTAAGTTCGTCAAGGGAAGTGAAGTGCAAGACGTGTGGGGAAAGGTTTTCACGATAGTTGATTTGATGCGTATTTAGTGATGTCTAGAGGGGCTGCTATAAGGCCTCTTATATGGTTAATGAAGTGTTATCTAACTGTTAATAAGGTTCCATAAGATTTGGAGGTTAAACAAATCGACGAGGGAAGTTTTTGGAAAATTGTGGGTTGTACGACCTCTTATACGGGTCGTACAAGTTATGCGGCTCATATAATGGTCTGTATAACCAGTACAGAGAAAGATGAACCACTGGTAGGATTATACGGTCCATTTATATGGACCGTATAAATTGTACGGACCGTATAAATGGTTGTATATCAAGGTCGGCCCAGAATTCTTTTTAGTTATATATGTCCACCCTTGTTCATTTATTTCATTTATCACTTTCCCCCAAGTCTTGAAAGCTCTAAAACCCTTTTCCACTCAAACTCAAGGGAATCAAGGATCAAATAGCAAGAATCAAGGTATTCAAGTGTTGAGAGACTCACTAGGGTTAGTAGACTTCAAGGGTTTCTTTGGTAGTGAAGCTAGGGTTTTCATACGAGTTGGTAACTTGATCCAAGACTCATTTATATGAGATAAAAGGTTAGTTTTCATGCCTATTTCATGATATTAAGCATGCTTAGTTGTTGAATTACTTGGATGAGAGAAGGAAGTAGAAAATAAAACTTAAATATAGATTTCGTGATATTTTGAGTAGTAACTTAACTTGGGTTATCATTGTTAGAATGTTATGAGTATAAGCTTGTTATGGAAGGTAATAATGATGATAAAGAAGTGTTGTATGCAATTATGCGAAGGGTTGGAGCGAAGTCGATGATATAAGTTGAATATGAGAATGAATTTTGAGACTTATTGGGATACGAGTACTTGATTATGATATTGTGAATGTTATTATAGTTGTTTGGGAAGTTGTTTTGCAATGTGGTGGAAGCCGATGAAATAGGGAAAATTCTGCGCAAATTTCGTTAACTCATGAATTATTTTAGTTTGAATTTAAAAGCGTCTTTAAGGCTTAACCATGGTATGAATCCTTCTAAATGTAGATTTCTCAAGTTTTGGCGGTGAACGTTAAGTAGTTAAGAAGACAAAGAGGTATGTAAGGCTAACCCTTCTTTCCATAAGGAATGATCCCATTGTCGTATACTTTAATGTGAATTCTATAATGTCTTCTAAGATGACCTTATTTCTAGAATCACTAAAGCTCATAATTCGTGATATTCTCGCGATACCTTTACTTTTATCCTATGATAGTTGATCCTCTAAGGAAGGATATAATGGAAATGATAATGATGATGATGATATGGATTATACTTATGTACTCCTTGATATGTCGGGAAATTATGGCACATTTGATACTCTTTCACGAGAAGTTTTACTTTTTTTTAGGCAAGTATGTGCTGTTTTGATGTGTTTTTGACATGTTTCAGGTAAATCGGGAAGTTCGGGTTCAAAGAGTAGAAGTTACAGAAAAGTTGATCTGAAGCTGGATTTTCACGGTTCGTAGAAAGATGCACGGACCGTATTTCTAGTCGTACAAAAGGTGGAAACGTAACGGAATGTCACAGTGGATAGATGTTGAACCACGGACACTTATACGGACCGTACAATATTGTACGGGCCGTATAAGTAGATGCAACGATATTGGAAGATGCTTCACGAGCAGGATTGTACGAGCCGTATAACATTACATGGACCGTGGAAGGCCAGTTCGTATTATTCTCTGCTGACACTGGATGAAGGCTGTATAAGTCTTGTACGGTCCGTGGAAAGTTGTACGGACCGTATAAGTACCGCTTGGGACTTAAGTGCAAATTCTGTAATTTTACGTTTTTGAAACCTATAAATAGTCCATTGTAGGGTTTTTATTATAATTATCAATTATTATATTTTGAATTTTGGCTTAGAACATTAAATACTCTCTAGTTTTTGAAGGTTCAAACATCAATTCAAGTATTATCAATTCCTTTTTTCTTCCAAAGTAAGCAATTATGAATTCTTCAATTTCTTATTTCTTGTTCTTTGTCATGAGTAGCTAAATTCCCTTACTAGGGTTGTGAACCCAATGATGGGTGTTTTGTGAATGGGTTGTGATTGATATACACATAATGGATTATTAGGGTTTATTTATTCTTCATTCTTCATTCATAATTAATGGTTGCAAACATTGATTAAAGCCACAAACCTTGATTTATTTGGGAAAATAATTAGGGTTGGTAAGAATAAATAACAAGGACTCAAAGCTTTAAACTTTGTTTAATAAATTCACTTAGGAATAAGAAGAATTTACTTGGCATGATTAATCATTCTTCATAGTTACTTTCTTATATTTGGGAAAATCATAGAAAGAGATAATCTTTATTTATTGGGAAATAGTAGAGATTCATATAGAGATTAAGTGCATTCATATAATGATCCATTAGAAGTATATCAAGATCAATACCCATGATCATACACCCTATCTAATGGGGAGACAACCTTAGTTTCTTTTACCATAAATTTCCACCAAAGCAAGTAGATAGCAATTAGTTATAGAAAAACCAACTATTACCAAAATTATCGGATTAAGACATTAGACCTAAGCTTAGCATCCTACGACTTTAGTAACCTTTTCACACCATATTCCCAGTGGGATTCGACCCCAACCTTTTTGGGTTATTATTTTTGACAACGTCCGCGTTATACCAGTAATAGGTGTAATTTGAGCGTACCAAATTTTGGCACCGTTGCCGGGGAATACGATTTTGAAATTACTAAATAGTGTTTGCTTTGATTGAAGTCTTTTTCTTATTCCATCACACCTTGTTTGCTACTCTGTGTAAACCAGGTGAACATGAATCAGCAAAATCAACGTGCTGGCAACCAAGGGAATCGGTTGAACAATCAGGCAAATGAATCAGATGATGAGAATATTTTCGCTGATCTTGTTGCGGAGGAGGACAATGCATCTGCTATTGTTCAGCCTCGAGTTGCAGTTGCTAGCGTGAAAATCGATTCCTCTCTATACCAGTTGTAGAAGCTTGAGGGATACTTTCAGAACTCTACCGAGAATGACCCTCAACGTCATTTGCAAAATTTTGTGGATGTGTGTGCTAATCACATCCAGAACAACGTTCCACAAGATGCTATTCGGTTGAGGTTATTCAAATATTCCTTAACCGGGGAGGCAAGAACATGGTTTGAGAAGCTGCCCCGAAATCCGATTACTTCATAGGCAGAGATGGTGACTGCTTTTCTCACAAAATGGTACCCCCCCTAGGAAGAAGGCTGAAATTCGTGACAAGATATATGAATTCAAGCAGCGACCGGAGGAACAACTATATGAAGCCTGGGAGTGATTCAAGGAGTATTTGCAGAAGAACCCGAATCATGGTTTTTCGGAACACATATTAATGGAGAAGTTCTACCGAGGGCTAGATCCAGTGTCGCAGTCAGTTGCTAATAATGCAGTTGATGGTTGTTTTATGAACAAAACTTATCGACGAGTGACTAACATACTTAACAAGCTGACGACTCATAATCAGGCTTGGCACTCAAACAATGCTGATGTGGTACCGTATGGTAGTGCTATGAACTAGAATATCGTAAAGGAGAATCAAGACACCCAGCAAACATTGGCAGAACTTGCAACAAATATCTCCTTGCTAACGAAGAAGTTTGATGAATCCCAGATCAAGAAAGTAAAGATTTGTGAGGATGATACAGCTTTTCCAAAAGGGATGTACCATACTTAAGATGGTTCGTTCCATGATGGGCCACCTATGCAGGTTGAAGATGCTAATTATGTTAATAACTCTCAAGGGGGTTACCAGAGACAGAATTACCAAGGTGGTTATCAGAATCAGAATTAATGGAGACCTCAGCAAGGTCAAGGTGCTTATAACAACTCTGGGAACTACAACAATAATTTTGGTGGTGCGAACCAATGGAGCTAGAACAACAGTAACAATTTTGGGAACAAGAGTTCCAATCCTTATATACCACCGAAAGGGCAGTCAACAGAGCAAGGTAGTTCGAAGGTTGAATCAATTCTTGAGAAGATTCTGGCCAATCAATCTAAGTTTGAAAGGATTTTATCTAGGCTGAGAGAAACAGTGGGTTCCCATACTATTCAGAAGCTTGAGTCACAGATGAGGGATATTTTTAGAGAGCAGCACCCTCCTAAAAAGGGAGGACTTCCGAGTGACACTATTCCAAATCCAAAAAATGGGGCAGGCGGTGTAGACCGTGTGTTTTCCGTCACTACTAGGAGTGGTAAAATACTCCAAGGGGCTGATGAGAAGATGATTGATCTTGAGCCGATAGATGAAGAGGATAAGGTGCAGTCTGAAGCACCCATTATTGCTGATGAAAATCCTACTGACAAGAAGGTTGCTGATATTCCAGAGATGGTGAAGGAAGCTGATAGCACAAGCAAGCAGGCTGTAAAAGGGGCTCTCCGCCATTTGACGCAGCTTTTCAAATCTAAACCTCCCTTTCCTCAAAGGTTGGTAAACAAGAAGGAAGATGCTAAGTTCGAGAAGTTTTATGATCAGTTGAAGCAGTTATCTCTAAATTTTCCCTTCTTGGAAGCTGTCAAGGAGATGCCTGGTTTTGCTAAATATTTGAAGGATCTGTTGACCAAGAAGAAGACAATTCAACATGAAACCGTGAGTTTGACTCACACTGTGAGTTCCATCATTTCAACTACAACTGTTCAGAAAAAGAGAGATCCTGGGGCGTTCACCATTCCTTGTTCTGTTGGGCACCATGATTTTGCTCGTGCTTTGTGTGATAATAGGGCGAGTATTAATTTTATGCCTCTTGCTATATACAAACAATCAGGTTTGGGGATGCCAAGGCCGATTACTATGAGGTTACAAATGGCTGATAGGTCTATCAAAAGACCTGTCGGGGTGGTTGATGATGTACTTGTGCGGGTTGGTGATTTTATGTTGCCTGCTGATTTTGTGATTCTTGACTGTGCTGTTGATCGGGACATTCCTATTATTCTGGGGAGACCTTTCCTTGCTACAGGGATATCTCTGATGGATTCGGAGAAAAATGAAATCAAGTTCCGAGTCAACGATGAAGAAGTGATTTTTCAGGCTAGCAAAGGGATAAAGTTACCAAATGCTTACGAGAGTATTTCGGTAATTGATTCGTTTGATGTTGTTGATGAAGCAGTGGAGTTCGAGATGGAAGAAGAAAGTTTGGGTCAAGCTCTAGCTGGTATTCTTATGAATTTCGATGTTGAAGACATGGAAGGCTATGTGGAGATAGTTAATTCACTTGTTGGGTTGGGCTCATATTCATACCACCTAAAGAAGCTAAATCTTGATCTGGAAAATAGAACAAATCCTCCAGCAAAGCCTTCTTTCATTGAGCCACCTAAGTTGAAGCTTAAGCAGCTCCCATCACATCTGAAATATGATTTCCTCGGTCCGGACAATACATTACCGGTGATTGTTTCAGCCCTACTGACTGAGGAGCAGATTCTACAGCTTTTGGAAGTGTTGCGGAAGTATAGGCGTGCTATTGGTTGGACCATAGCAGACATCCGAGGTATTCTATCTGGGATCTGTGAGCACAAAATCCAGTTGGATGAGGATAGAAAACCAAGTGTAGAGCATCAGAGGCGACTGAACGAGAATATGCAAGAGGTTGTTAAGAAAGAGATCATCAAATGGTTAAATGCAGGAGTAGTTTATCCAATTGCTGATAGTAAATGGGTGAGCCCAGTCCAATGTGTTCCTAAGAAGGGCGGCATCATTGTTGTGCCGAATGCAAAGAATTAGTTGATCCCAACCAGAACTGTCACCGGATGGAGAGTTTGCATGGACTATCGCAAGCTCAACACAACCACTTGCAAGGACCATTTCCCTATGCCCTTCATTGAACAGGTGCTTGATAGACTAGCGGGGCGTTCCTACTATTGCTTCCTTGATGGTTATTCAGGCTACAATCAGATCAACATTGCTTTGGAAGATCAGGAGAAGACCACTTTACTTGTCCTTATGGGACGTTTGCATTTAGCTGGATGCCTTTTGGTTTTTGCAATGCACCAGTCACTTTTTAGAGGTGCATGATGTCAATCTTCTCTGACATGGTAGAGGACTTCTTGGAAGTATTCATGGATGATTTCTCTGTTGTGAAGGATTCATTTGAAGATTGTCTTGGCCATCTGGGCTAAGTGTTAAAAAGATGTAAGGAGACAAATCTCGTGCTAAATTGGGAGAAGTGCCATTTTATGGTGAAGGAAGGAATCTTCCTCGGTCACAAAATCTCTGAAAAGGGAATCGGGGTCGATCAAGCGAAAATTGATGTAATTGCAAAACATCCACCACCTATTGTCACGACCCAGCTAGGGGCCGTGACGGGTACCCAGGGCTAACCGCCGAGCACCGCTCGCACTACTACTCCCTTAACCTATTTAACCATCATTCATCGATTTCCTGTCAACTCTAAGAAATATCGGATTTTTTTGCGTTACAAAAATATACTGCTTTAATACAAGAACATGTTTCAATAAACTTATACACATACATACTATCCATATCGTGGAACCACATAACCCACACCTACCATCTACGAGCCTCTAGTAAATGACATATACAATGTACACAAAAAGAGCAACCAATTAGCACCTCCGAAAAAAAATGGAGTGCTCCTGTAATCTGCGGATGGCTCCTACGGATCTGCGACGTCTCCCTGTCTGCCTGTGGGCATGAGCACAACATCCAAAGAAAAGGATGTCAGTACGAACATTGTACTGAGTATGTAAGGCATGCATCAATATATATGGTAAGAGTAATAAGGTAAAGTAGAACAAGAAAATAACTGATATCTGCTTGCCTCTTAAGGCGGATCCATGCATGCTTATTAATACTTTGCTGCGGAACGTGCAGCCCGATCCTCATATCATTACAATATGTTTGTGCCGAGGAACGTACGGCCCGATCCATAATTATAATATGTTAGTGCCGAGGAACGTACGGCCCGATCCATAATTATAATATGTTAGTGCCGAGGAACGTACGGCCCGATCCATAACCCATATACCCCGCGTCCGGGTACCCCGCGTCCGGGATGAAATCATGATATGCCAGCTGATCAGGTGGCTATGCGTCTATAGCGCCTCACCTTTCCCCATATCCCCTGTGTACATATACATATCATATACTTATATCATATACATAGCATGCAGGAGAACCCAAGGAAAAGCTATAACTCCATCGGAGTGACGTAAGGTCGGTAACCTCCGATTATAAATTATGGACTACTCGTCATAACTTTGTCTCGCCTTGAAGGAACAACTATTATAAGGCGGGACTATCAATGAAGAGTGACATTAGGAGAACATAGAATTAAATCATAAATCTCGCAAGCTGTCAGCTCATGTACTTTGGAGTCTTAAAATAGTCATCTATCTGTGAATAAAATTGAGGAATTAAGAACAGCTCAACATTCTTATATCATCATTGAAATCATGATTTGGAACCTTTAGCGTGAAATCATTCTCATCGTAGTCATCATAGAAAAATACTTTCCTATTTGGCATCATTGCCGTTGTGATAAAATATTTTCATCATTGTCGTCATAAGAGCTTACAAAATCGCAAACTATTGCTTGGAAGGTTACGGGTATTTGAAAGACATTTACGGGTTATCAAGAAAGGAATTAAGCATTGGAATCGTAGAACTATAACTTTATTGAAAACAAGGAGATCATGAAAGAGTTTATGAAATCGTAACATAAGATTCATGCCTTTGAAAGAAGGAGACGAGCCTCAACATACCTTCGTCGTTTATCTGAGCTATCATCCACTTGTCCCCTTTTGATATCGCGTCGTTACCTTCACGAGAGAATTTTGGACTAATATTAGTTAATCGATTATGAAAACGCATCGTTACCTATAGAGAAAATTGGGCGGCGTTCCCTTTGTTTTTACCACTTTTCCCCCGTTCTATCTCAACTCCCAAACATTTACAACAATACTCATAATATCACAAGCAACATTCATCATTTATGTACCTTACACAAATCCACCATTTTCCTCCAATTTCCCCACATTTTTATGGTTTTAGCTAATCGTCACATTTCTCGCACATCACACTTAGTTCGTAGTCTGAACATCATTTATAATGTATTCATAATCATATCATATCAACTTTCATGATTTCCATCCAACTACCACCCAATTGTGACACTACACATTCTTTAAAAACCCATTTTCCATGTTATTTCTATATCTCAAGCATCTTAGCCTTCCAACACCTTAAACAACATACCAAAGTCATGAAACTTACCTTAGTTGATGGTTGAATAAGCCTTGAGTAGTAATACCTTCTTTGCACCAAAACCCTACTTCACCTTTCTTGAGATTTCTTGAGGTAGATAGCCTTTACTAGCATTTCATACTCTTGTTGCATGGATTTGGTGTTGATGGTCTTAGGTTTCCTTTGATTCTCCTTGAATTTCTATGGATGAAGTGTTTGAAGAATGTTCTAGGGTGTTCTTGAGTTGTGTGGGTGAGAAATGAGATGAAATGAAGCCTTGGCCCCTTTTATTAATTCAAAATCTGGTCTTTAATGAAAAATTGTCGGGATGAACAGTGGTCGTATATCGCAGTTTACGGACCGTATTGTGGTTTACGGTCCGTCCTCCGTGATCGTTTTTAAACTTTCCAAAAACAGAAAGTTTTGCTAAGGGACATGGCACTTTACGACCGAGGTTTACGGTCCGTAAACTAGTTGGCCGTCCTCCAAGTCGTTTTTAACCATTTTCACAACTTACAGAAGGTTGAGATTTTTGACAAGCTGGGGGACGTTCGCACTATACGGTCCGTAAATCACTTTACGGGCCGTATTGTGCTATACGACCACTGAGCTGAATGATTTTTTGCAACTTCCCATATTGCTTAGACTTCTCATTTTAATCATCCTCGTCCATGCACATGCATTGCCCACCTTTTATCTCATCTTAACTTAGCCAACTTTCTCGTCTCCCATCGGATACTTTCGAAATCTCGCCTAAGGTCATCAAACGTCGTTTCTTGCTCATGGACATCATGCACTCATATTCATCACTAGTTCCTTCTCTTGCGTACTAACGGAAAATTTTCCGAGGTGTAACATTCTTCCCCCCTTTTGGAACATTCGTCCTCGAATGTTAAAATACTCGGGAATTCTAGGAAAATTTTGCCAGAGTCTCCTCTATAAATTGACACTACTCACCTGCCACAACAACCCATAATATTTCCGCCTCACGGGGCTACACCACAATAACAATTCCTCTATGGCCACACACGACCAAAACATAAAAATTTAAAACATACATACCTTATATCGTTGACGTCTGATCTTGAATCTCTTTTGGGGATTGGAATAAACGTGGGTAATTAGACCTCACACTCTCTTCCGCTTCCCCGGTCATTTCTTCCCGGTTATTGATTTGCCCCTGACTTTGAGTTAAGCTACCTCGCCTGTTGCATGCATTCTTACAGGGTCTAATGCATCGGAAACCAAACTCCCCCTTCATTCAGTGATTAGATCGCTCTCGTAAGTTGCCATATTCCAGGTGATTGTCCTATTTGCCCCTAACCATAATCTCCACTCAACGCTCCAACTTAGTTCACCATGTGTTTTTTTTTTCCTGTTCGGAGTATTATGACTCCATCATCCTTGTTTTACCTTTTACTCCTCGTCTAAGTACACACTTAGTTTCCTTGGCGGCATATAAATACCTACAAGTTACATAATCCTTTAGTGCGATTCGCATTCGTACACATCTATCCATATACATATATCCATATCTATATTTGTACTCACAATCACACTCGTTTGCACATCATGTCCATGGCCATGCTCATATAGATATCAACATCATTCACATGACTTTCCCGTCAACGTCTTTGTCCCGAGAACAGGGTAGCCCCATAGTAAAATCCGTGCTAATCCCATAACGTATTCTGAGTCTCAAGCCGGCATTCCTTCTCCGTGTAACCACCATCACCCACTATATTTACAACTCTCTCCGGTGTCATATCCTCATTTGGGGCTAGGAGAGTATTCGATCCCAGAAGCAATTAAATCAGATATGAGGACAGAGAAATGAGAGTTTTCATCCTACTGAAAAAATAGGCAACCACAACCAATTGAATAGTACTCCTTAAACTGATTCCAACTCTTTTTCAGCCATGTCACACCCCCGTAGTTTCCTTCCCCCATTTGCGCCGCTTAGAACCTTAAGGGCACAACGTTTCACCGATCGACCTTGTATTTCGCTAAAAGTTCATCTGAGATTTGTAATTTAGAGGGACGGGGAGGTGATGTAATCTTGAAGATCTGTGGGTCCACCCCCCACCTGTCATCGATGCTCCACCATCCTTGCCGACTCACGGCCCTTCTTCTTCTTCTTGCTTTGGGATGTCACCTCACTCTACCGCCTTTAGTTAATACGCTCCCGTAGGGTTCGTCACTTCAACCTTCGCTCCGATATCTTCTCTATTCGCTTCCCCCCTTTTAAGGGTTTTACTCGTACCTGTATCTTAAATTCACGTACTTCTGTCCACACTATATCTTGCTCATACCGTTCCCCATGATCTACGGCTAGAACAATTTATGTGTGAAGTCTTAGCGTACACACCTTACAGTCTTGTAACCAAATAACGCACCCGACATAGCAACCCGAGCTAAAATGTATTTTACTTAGCCCATCCAATAGTTGTGAGTCTATATCCACATCCGCTCCACTTAGCAACTTCCTGCCCCATAGGGACGCCTACATTAGTAGTAGGTCTAGCCATCCATGCCACCCATCTAGTGTCACTTGCCCTCTTTTCCGGCACTTAAAATTTGCTCGTAACGCCACCTTCGTTTCTCTAGGACCTAGGTCTTTTACGCCGCTACTACGCCCCTTACCTTCTATTCTTTTACTCCTAATTCCCCTTGATACTAGTTTCATAATCACCTTGTATCACTATCGTTATTAATTGTAACTCTACTCCATCGCATCATCTTCGTAGAATAAATTCATAGCTCCTGGCTATCTTCTCCTCTTTCGCCCTTTAGTTCATATACTTTACTTGTGCCAACTTGGTATAGGACATTCGTAGGGAATACTTCCTCCTTTAATTACCACACACTATCCCTTAGGCACACATACTTCGCCTATTTACTTCTTGCTATGCTCTCGCTCCTATCCTTCCTGTCCGACTTATTTTATTTCCTCCCGTTTTATAATCGATCTTCGACCCTTCGTATGAGAAGCCATTTTCTTAACTTAATACTGCTATGTCCCTTAGGATATACCACCTTGTCAATCCTTCCCTTGGTGCTAAGAATACCCTATTTGTTCTAATCATCCCCTCTCACTCCGATCACGTTGACTCCCCGCCTACTAATTGTCCTGTTCCGTTATTCATCTTCATTGTAATCTGGGTCTTTTACACCCAACTAAGGATATCACCCATACTCTTAATTATACCGATCACAGCTACTGCTACCTCACTGTATCCCTTTTCTCGGATTCTCTCTCAGGTTAACTCCTCCCTCTTTGTTGGCTATTATCTTGGTCATTGAGGAATTCCTGCACTGAGCTTTCCCTATCAAGGTCCTTCAACCTTTCTCATTTACTGCTCCCCGGTTCGCTTGCCGGTTTCACGCTCGCATTCATATAAAGCTGAACATGCCCTTAGGCGTTTCCTTACTATACTTTACATTACAATTCTCGTTACGTGCTTATAACATAGGATAGCCTCACGAAGTAGGCGCACTTAACCTGTTATCCTTTTTAGTCAGTCATATAACATTTACCATATGGATTATCTGCACATGTATTCGCATTAATCATAAAAGGTGCTAACAATATACCTGGAGCAATGTCAAGGGAAGACTCAAAATCCGGTCGTTCGACCAATGCCTGGATATGGTGCTGGGATCCACTTGGACTGGGCGTTCTTCGATCTCTACCACTGCTTACTAGCATCCGTGGCCCTGGCCTTGGAGGGCGCGCCGATGATGAAGATCCCATTACCATTCCCGTAGTCCGAACCTCACTTTTACCACGTAGCGATGGACAATTTCGTTTTACATGACCTGGCCGAGTACAGGCATAACATACGTCCGAGCCCCGTCGACATGGTCCCCAATGTAACCTGCGGCACTGAGCACATCGTGGTACCGAGGATCTCTTCGGGTCAAAACCACTCCAAATTCGGGTACTAGAAACTCTGAGACTCTCGGGTGACCTTGAATAAGTAGATCCGTCGAATCTGGGTCCAGGAAACCGCGAAGGAGACCCTCTCAACTCATGATCGGTCCTTACAGAATTAGATCCCTTTCCCCAATCCCTATTATCGGGACCCCCATCTCGCCGCTGAGCTTGAGCGGCTACCAATTGAGTCAGTAGAAGAACAGCCTGTCTCATCTCTTGGTCCGCGGTATCTTGCGAAGGAACGGGGGGTGCTGGAGCTAAGGTCGAAGCTCCCCTTCTGATCCTCAAATGTGGACGGAGTATGGGAACATCGAGGTGGGGCCTTATTCTGGGGTCCACCTTCCACTATATCTATAGACGGCTCTCGATCAAGACTTTCTTCAATCACCATCTTGCCCTTCTGGGCCGCCGTAACGTTTCTTTTCATCCGCTTAGCTGAAATTTATAACGCACCGTTAGAAGAGAAATAATCTTATGACACAGCTCTATCGCACGATCTATTAAGAAGAAGGATGGTCAACTTTCCTAAATGCCCGGTAGCCTCCTGTTTATAGATGTGGTGCACGACACACCGATAAACAAGACTTTACTAGACACGGCTCGTAGACACTTCCTAGGACGAACTGCTCTGATACCACTTTTGTCACGACCCAGCTAGGGGCCGTGACGGGTACCCAGGGCTAACCGCCGAGCACCGCTCGCACTACTACTCCCTTAACCTATTTAACCATCATTCATCGATTTCCTGTCAACTCTAAGAAGTATCGGATTTTTTTGCGTTACAAAAATATACTGCTTTAATACAAGAACATGTTTCAATAAACTTATACACATACATACTATCCATATCGTGGAACCACATAACCCACACCTAGTATCTACGAGCCTCTAGTAAATGACATATACAATGTACACAAAAAGAGCAACCAATTAGCACCTCCGGAAAAAAATGGAGTGCTCCTGTAATCTGCGGATGGCTCCTACGGATCTGCGACGTCTCCCTGTCTGCCTGTGGTCATGAGCACAACATCCAAAGAAAAGGATGTCAGTACGAACATTGTACTGAGTATGTAAGGCATGCATCAATAGATATGGTAAGAGTAATAAGGTAAAGTAGAACAAGAAAATAACTGATATCTGCTTGTCTCTTAAGGCGGATCCATGCATGCTTATTAATACTTTGCTGCGGAACGTGCAGCCCGATCCTCATATCATTACAATATGTTAGTGCCGAGGAACGTACGGCCCGATCCATAATTATAATATGTTAGTGCCGAGGAACGTATGGCCCGATCCATAATTATAATATGTTAGTGCCGAGGAACGTACGGCCTGATCCATAACCCATATACCCCGCGTCCGGGCACCCCGCGTCCGGGATGAAATCATGATATGCCAGCTGATCAGGTGGCTATGCGTCTATAGCGCCTCACCTTTCTCCATATCCCCTGTGTACATATACATATCATATACTTATATCATATACATAGCATGCAGGAGAACCCAAGGAAAAGCTATAACTCCATCGGAGTGACGTAAGGTCGGTAACCTCCGATTATAAATTATGGACTACTCGTCATAACTTTGTCTCGCCTTGAAGGAACAACTATTATAAGGCGGGACTATCAATGAAGAGTGACATTAGGAGAACATAGAATTAAATCATAAATCTCGCAAGGTGTCAGCTCATGTACTTTGGAGTCTTAAAATAGTCATCTATCTGTGAATAAAATTGAGGAATTAAGAACAGCTCAACATTCTTATATCATCATTGAAATCATGATTTGGAACCTTTAGCGTGAAATCATTCTCATCGTAGTCATCATAGAAAAATACTTTCCTATTTGGCATCATTGCCGTTGTGATAAAATATTTTCATCATTGTCGTCATAAGAGCTTACAAAATCGCAAACTATTGCTTGGAAGGTTACGGGTATTTGAAAGACATTTACGGGTTATCAAGAAAGGAATTAAGCATTGGAATCGTAGAACTATAACTTTATTGAAAACAAGGAGATCATGAAAGAGTTTATGAAATCGTAACATAAGATTCATGCCTTTGAAAGAAGGAGACGAGCCTCAACATACCTTCGTCGTTTATCTGAGCTATCATCCACTTGTCCCCTTTTGATATCGCGTCGTTACCTTCACGAGAGAATTTTGGACTAATGTTAGTTAATCGATTATGAAAACGCATCGTTACCTATAGAGAAAATTGGGCGGCGTTCCCTTTGTTTTTACCACTTTTCCCCCGTTCTATCTCAACTCCCAAACATTTACAACAATACTCATAATATCACAAGCAACATTCATCATTTATGTACCTTACACAAATCCACCATTTTCCTCCAATTTCCCCACATTTTTATGGTTTTAGCTAATCGTCACATTTCTCGCACATCACACTTAGTTCGTAGTCTGAACATCATTTATAATGTATTCATAATCATATCATATCAACTTTCATGATTTCCATCCAACTACCACCCAATTGTGACACTACACATTCTTTAAAAACCCATTTTCCATGTTATTTCTATATCTCAAGCATCTTAGCCTTCCAACACCTTAAACAACATACCAAAGTCATGAAACTTACCTTAGTTGATGGTTGAATAAGCCTTGAGTAGTAATACCTTCTTTGCACCAAAACCCTACTTCACCTTTCTTGAGATTTCTTGAGGTAGATAGCCTTTACTAGCATTTCATACTCTTGTTGCATGGATTTGGTGTTGATGGTCTTAGGTTTCCTTTGATTCTCCTTGAATTTCTATGGATGAAGTGTTTGAAGAATGTTCTAGGGTGTTCTTGAGTTGTGTGGGTGAGAAATGAGATGAAATGAAGCCTTGGCCCCTTTTATTAATTCAAAATCTGGTCTTTAATGAAAAATTGTCGGGATGAACAGTGGTCGTATATCGCAGTTTACGGACCGTATTGTGGTTTACGGTCCGTCCTCCGTGATCGTTTTTAAACTTTCCAAAAACAGAAAGTTTTGCTAAGGGACATGGCACTTTACGACCGAGGTTTACGGTCCGTAAACTAGTTGGCCGTCCTCCAAGTCGTTTTTAACCATTTTCACAACTTACAGAAGGTTGAGATTTTTGACAAGCTGGGGGACGTTCGCACTATACGGTCCGTAAATCACTTTACGGGCCGTATTGTGCTATACGACCACTGAGCTGAATGATTTTCTGCAACTTCCCATATTGCTTAGACTTCTCATTTTAATCATCCTCGTCCATGCACATGCATTGCCCACCTTTTATCTCATCTTAACTTAGCCAACTTTCTCGTCTCTCATCGGATACTTTCGAAATCTCGCCTAAGGTCATCAAACGTCGTTTCTTGCTCATGGACATCATGCACTCATATTCATCACTAGTTCCTTCTCTTGCGTACTAACGGAAAATTTTCCGAGGTGTAACACCTATCTCAATCAAAGGTGTCCGAAGTTTCTTGGGACATGCTGGGTTCTACAGGCGCTTCATCAACGATTTCTCCAAGATTTCCAACCCAATGTGCAAGCTTCCTGAAAAAAAGGAGAAGTTTGCGTTTGATGATAAGTGCCAGAAAGCGTTTGAGGAGTTAAAAGAGCGTCTCACTACTGCTCCTATTATTGATGCTCCTGACTGGTCTTTGCCATTTGAATTGATGTGTGATGCTAGTGGTTTTGCAATAGGTGTTGTGCTTGGGCAGAGGCACAACAAAATTATGCACCTGATCTATTATGCAAGCAGAACACTGAATGCTACCCAGATGAATTACACAGTGGCGGAGCAAGAGCTGTTTGCCATTGTGTTTGCTTTTGAGAAATTTCGGGCCTACTTGTTGGGGTCCAAAGTAGTGGTTTACACTGATCATACAGCCTTGAGATACCTCATGGCAAAGAAGGAAGCAAATCCGCGACTGATCAGATGGGTCCTATTGCTGTAAGAGTTTGATTTTGAGGTGAAGGACCGCAAGGGCACTGAAAACCAGGTTGCTGACCATCTCTCTCGGCTTGAAGAGTCTGGGAGACCTTCTGATGAGCTTGATATAGATGATGTTTTTCCGGATGAAAGGGTGTTGGCTGTGTCAATGGAGGTGGCACCGTGGTATGCTGACATTGACAATTATTTGGTAACATGCATAGTTCCAGAAGATATCAAAGCCTATCAAAAGAAGAAATTCTTGCGGGATGCTCGGCAGTACTATTGGGATGAGCCTTATTTGTTCCAAACATGCGCTGACAACATCATTCGGCGTTGTGTTCCTAAAAGTGAAGTGATGGCGATTCTAAAGGCGTGCCATGACTCTCCTGTCGGGGGTCATCATAGCGGAAACCGGATTGCGGCTAAGGTACTTGAGTGCGGCTATTACTGGCCGACCATTTTTCATGATGCTAATCTATTGGTGCGGTCCTGTGATCAATGTCAAAGGCAAGGGAATATCGGCAGAAGGCAAGAGATGCCTATAAATTTTGTTATGGAGGTAGAAGTGTTCGATGTCTGGGGGATTGACTTTATGGGACCCTTCGTGAGTTCAAAAGGCATGAAATACATTTTGGTTGTTGTGGACTATGTGTCAAAATGGGTCGAAGAGGTGGCTTTGCCTAATAACGAGGCCAAGAGTGTTATGGGGTTCCTCAAGAAGAACATATTTACTCGTTTTGGTACTCCGAGGTCAGCGATGGTGGATCCCACTTTTGGAATAGAGCCTTCGCGAGATTGATAGAGAAATATGGTGTAAAACATAGGGTGGCAACATCTTATCTTCCTCAGACAATTGGACAGGTTGAAGTGTCCAATAGGGAGACCAAGAGTGTTCTAGCTAAAAAAGTGAATGCAAATAGAACTGATTGGGCCTACAAGCTCGATGATGCTCTATGGGCATACCGGACTGCTTTCAAGACTCCGATTGGGACTTCACCCTTCAAGCTTGTGTTCGGAAAAGCTTGTCACTTGCCCGTTGAGCTTGAGCACAAGGCTATGTGGGCGCTGAAGAAACTGAATATGGACTGGGAGGAAGCAACCAAGCTCAGGTTGTTTTAACTAAATAAGATGGATGAGTTTTGGTACCAGGCCTATGAGAGTGCAACACTTTATAAAGAAAGAATGAAGCAATACCATGACAAGAAGATCCTGAAGCGAGAGTTCTATAAGGGTGACCCTGTATTGCTGTTTAACTCTCGGTTGAAGTTGCTGCCTGGTAAGCTTAAATCAAGGTGGTCTGGTCCGTTTGAGGTGGTAGGTGTTTCACCCCATGGAGCGATTGAGTTAAAGTCCGGAGATGAAACTGGACATTTAAGGTGAATGGGCAGAGATTGAAGCAATATCACGGGATGGTTTCGGAGGATAGGATTGTTGACCGATACTGGTTGAAGCACCTCGGAACGAACAATGATCTGGTGTACGCAGATCAAGAGTGAATGCTACCACCGTCGTGTCGCGATGTTAAATCAAGCGCTTCTTGGGAGGCAACCCAAGTGTAATGTTTATTTTAATTCTTATTTCTGTTTGAATATAGGGTAACATTTGTTTTGGTGCACGAAAAAAAAAACCTGAAGCCTGGACAAAACTAGACTTATACGGACCGTATAATTTTATACGGCCCATATAATCCAGTCGTGGAAGGAGGAAATCTGGCAGAACACTATTTGAAGACTTCCTCCAAATACGATCATTTTAACGGATCATATAATATTATACGGGCCGTATAAATGATCGTGTAATTAGGATGTCCTCAAACGAGGTTAGTGAAGAAAAAATTGAAGTTACACGGACCGTATAATGCTATACGACCCGTATAACTTCCAAAAAAAATAAAATAAAAATTCGAACAGAGGGGTTTTAAACTTTCCACCTACCCCTTTTTCATCCATCGTTCATACTCCCTCAATTAAACCCACGGTCACCACCCCACGATCCCATACTCTTATCCACTTTCACCCATTCGAATTTCACTTTCCCATACCCATAAATTCATCCAAGAAACCATCAACACCCCCAAAATCCATTCCCACAGTCAAAGAACCCTCTGTTTAAGGTTAAATTCGTGTTCTTATTTTTTTATTAAACAAATCTGCCATTGTTGTGCACAAGGTGTTCTTTAAGGACCTTTGTCAAATTCATCAAGGCACAGGTATGGTCCAAAAACGCAATGTAAGAAGGGGTACGAGGCCCTGAGCTGCTAAGGGCCGAGGTCGAGCCTACGACCAACCAGAGACAGACCTCCGTTTGCGGGATGAGGGGTCGGACGATGAGGTCATACCAGTGAAAACAGTTAGGGGGACCAGCAATCCTCAACCCCCAACCATGACTCTTTCCACCTCGGAGGGAGAAGAAAAATTTGGGGATACTGGCACGGAGATAGGTGACTCCTCAGATGATGAGGGGGATTTGAACAAGTGTGGCTTATCTGAACCAACAGATACCCGAGCTCCAAACTCTGATGCTTCGCCAGAATCAGCACACGGCAAGCGCCGGTTGGTTCTGCGAAGTAAAACACTACCAGAGGATGCTTTACGGTTTGGAGTTGTGAGGTCAAAGGCGCTGTACGAGGAAGGTCTGTCCACTATTAAGCGTGGGGGTGAGCCGAATCGCAGCATATGGGAGGAGAGGCAGTTGGTGTTCGAGGGTCTGAAAGCTCTTCCCAACACGACCGAAACACTTCGATTCTACAGGTTAGAGGTGTTTGCTGAACCTGCTGGGGAGTTTTTGTTACACCCCGGAAAAATTTCACGTTACCAAAACTGTACACGGCTTCGTATGGGCCAAAGGGCCAATACAGCGCGAACGCGCCCCCAAGTGGCGGGAACGCGCCCCCACGTGGCGGGAACGCGTTGAACAAAAATTCAAAATCAAGTTTGGAATGAAGGTTGTGTTATAAGAAGGTAATAATAGCATATATATGACATTCGGGAGCCACATGGTGTAAATTAGTTCATATGTTAATTGACGAAAAGCCCTCGCTGCCGCGAGCTAAGTGGGACCCACATGTCGGAGTTTTATGAAAGACGTGAGAAGGGACATGTAAGTATTATATGGAAAGTTGAGTAAGTCTTATGAAGGATCCATAAGCCAAAAATGAGTATAGACCCTCCAAAGGGACGATTCAAGAAAACGTTTTTGGGTGATCCGACTTGGAGGGGCAAAAACGGCATTATAAGTTTGGAATTTGGGAACACCTCCAGAAATAAAAGTTGTAGATAATTGAATTATCTTTCCAACCATAGGTCGTGGGCCCTCATACGATATCGGGATCAAGAGTTATGACTTTTTACTGAACGAACGTCCAGTCAGGAAATTTAACTCTGCGCGAACGCGCAGAAGCATTTTGTGTCGGTTCTGGGCCGAACCCAGAACCTTATAAAAAGGGGTAAACCCCCATTTGTTTCAGCAAATACACTAAAAAAGCTCCCAAAATTGCTGGAAAATTCCCCAACATTTCCACGCCCACTTTTTAGCCCAAACTAGGTATAATTTCTCAATTCCGGTCCGGATAGCGTATAGTTTTGGCTGCAAAATCGTATGGCGGTGCGTTGTGGCATAAAACTAAGGTGAAAAAGGGAAGATACAACAATATTAAAGGGAGAAAGGTATGAATCTCTTTCTACTTGTATTAATATGGGATTATTTACGAAAAAAGCGCGATTAAATGATTGTATACTGAGTTAATTAGTTGTAAAAGTTGGAAAACAGCGTGTGGGCTGTTTTATGAGATATTTTGGAATTGGAAACATTATAATTGATGTTGGAATTGTTGTTGTTGTTGCTGGTTGCTGGATTGAGAATTTGGGATAGGCATATAAACAGGGGAGATGCTGCCCGATTTTCGGCAGAATATAAAATAGTATAATTGGAAGTATGGTACAAATGTACGATGAAAAGGCTAACATTAGTGTGAATCATCTTAAATGTAGACTTACGAGCTCGGACAAATAAGCGTACCTAGTTAGTCGTGGCACAGGTATGTAAGGCTTACCCTTTCTTCCTTTGGCATGTCATAGAGCCAAGTAAGGTATGATGCGATATGCTCTTTGGGGTAAATCTGTTCTGTGATTCCGAATTTGATTATGATCCTAATCCCCTTCTTGATATAAGTTCATGATTCTTATTCACTTATTGATATAAGTATTTGATACAAGTATTTTGATACAAGTAATTTTGATATAAGTGTTCGGATATAAATATTCCGATATAAGTATTCTGATATGCGTATTCTGTTATGAATATTCTGGTATAAGTAATTCATGTGAGCTTTAATGTCTCTAACTTTCGTATACGATCTCGGATTGCCTTGAAATGTCCAAAGAGGTTTCGGTACTAAGATGTCCATGACCTTCCTATACGTACATATGATTCTGAAAGTTATATTTGATTTGATCCATATGATATTCGGAAGAGATTTGTTTTTGAAGTCCTATTGAATATGTTTCCGAGTCTGCCTACGATTCTGATTCGATTCTGATTTGTTTCTGATATAAGTATGCCTGATATGATCCAGTTTGTTATACGATTGAGTAACGAGATAAGTATAAAGAGTTTTGTTTCTGAAAGAATTTTGTAGGTCATAATGTTCCTAACCTTCGGAAAAGATCTCAGAATTGCTCTAAAATGCTTATAGAATGTTCTGTACCTTAAATGTTTGTAACTTTCTCATACGACGTCGGATTGACCCGAAACTTGTTTCTGAGCCGTCAGATGTCGGTAAGTGTATATATCTATCGGGTCTTGATTTGTGTGCATATAGTTTCGCACTACTCTGTTCGTGCAAGCTTCAGTTTTGATTTCACTGAGCCCGGGCCAGGACATGTTCTCGTGCGTACTCCACTGCATTGTTCACCGAGTCCCTCTCACTTGCGGGCCGGGACACGTTATATGTATATGATGTTATGATGATATGGGGATGGTGGCCAGGATGGCATATGATGATTTATTCACCGAGACCCGCAAGGGAGGGCCGGGACACGTTGTATGTATCCACCGAGTCCCTCAATAGAGGGCCGGGACACGTTATATGTATACATGATATATGACTTTGACATACATGATATATTCTACCGAGTCCCTCGAAAAAGGGTCGGGACACGTTATATGCACGTATGAGATGTGATTCTGACATGCATGATCTATGTTTGGAAAGTAAGCGTTTTGGCAGTCTGTACGTTCTGAGTCCCTTCCGATATATGATACCATCTTTGTTTGGAAAGTAAGCCTTCTGGGTATTCTGTACTTTCTGTATTCCTTCTGACAGGTGACATCGGTATATATGATTTGTGTCTGGAAAGTAAGCATTTTGATATTCTAGTTAACGTACTCAATTTCTTTGTACTGTCTGTTCCGGTTATGGTTCTGTTTTCTGTGATTCATGCCTTACATACTCAGTACATATTCCGGACTGACCCCCTTTCTTCGGGGGCTGCGTTTCATGTCGCGCAGGTACACCCAGATGAGTAGAAGTTATTATAGAAGATGTTCCAGCGGAGTGGCGAGCTCCATATGTTCTGGAGTGTCGCCGGGTCAGAGTACTATGCTATGATGTTTTGTTCGAAGTTAGAGACTTTGCAGGCAGAGTCATGGGTATAGAGTGTTGGTATTGTAAGCGGCTCCATCAGCCGATATGTTATTATGTTTCATGTCATGAGTTTCATGTGATAATAGATTTTACTTGAATTGAGTACAATGAAAAAAAAAACTTCTTAAAACTTTATTATGTTCTTCATTTCTTATTGATGTAAGAGTCTACAGAGATTAAGTATGTAATAAGAGTCAGTGGGTTCGCTCGGCTCCGGGTATGGGGTTGGGTGCCCATCACACCCTAGTAAGATCGGGGTGTGACAAAGTGGTATCAGAGCAGGTCTGTCCTAGGGGTTGTCTGCAAAGTCGTGTCCGGTAGAGTCCTGTTTATGGTGTGAAGCGCGCCACATTTATAAACAGGAGGCTACGGGGCATCTAGGGATTGGTGACCTTCTTTCAGTCATAGATCGTGCGATAGAGCCAAGTTATAAGAAATGAAATTAAATATGTAAGCCTTGCATACGACGGAAGCAGATGAGAAATGATACAGGAAGTTACAAAGGTAAGTTTTGATATACTCATTATGTTATTCGGAATTGGAAGCCTTGAATGGCGGGAATGTGATACATGGTCGTATGTTCTGTGAGGTGCTATTGATATTTGTTGTGTACAGATTCTGAAAAGAAAGAATGGTATAAGGTGAATCAGGTCTGTTGAAGGGTTCCAGGAAAGTTGACAAGCAGTTTGCTGTAAATTATTATGTACGAATGGTAAGTAAAAATCCAAACAGGCCGGTAACCGAGTATGTATAAGTAATGGCGATGAAGGTACGTTTGCTACCATCGGGAATCTGGAAGCCCATGACAGGCAATAATCATACCCACAAGTGAAAAGTAAACATCGGGAATTGAAAAAGGGTAAAACAGTAATTGTACAAGGAAGGACGTGTTGCGAACATGCCCCGGAATCTGTAAAATTTTTGACTTGCTTCATAGTATGTAATAAAGGCCATACGAGGAAGTGGACGTGATTATATCAGCATTAAGGCACCGAATCCCACTAAAGTTTCGAGGTTAAGCGTGCTAAGGTGAGGGAAATCTTAGGATGGGTGACCCCCTGGGAAGTGCACTAAATTCTGTAAATTCAGATACAAGAGATAAGTGAAGGTTAGAGTAGCCTAAGGGAAACTAAAATATATGGGAAGGTTGGAGACCCTAAGAGGTCGCGTAAGACGAGACAGACTAGACTGGTGAAGAGACAGAAAGTGCGTCACAGCTCTGGAGTTAAGATAGGCTTGAATAGCGTTTGGAAGTATTTTGTGAGCTAGTTGATAGTAATTATATATGTATGAATGCGTATGATATTTCATATGTGATGGTATCGGTGGACATGTGTGTCCCAGCAACCGGTGCTACCGTATGGAAGGCATCAATCGAGTAAGGGTGCCGAAGTTCAAGTGACAACAAAAATAAATGGCGCCAGTGTTACAAGGTAAGCTACTATTATTTTCACTACAGGTTAAGATTGGAAAGTTCTAACACCACGATATTTGGAAAAGAAAGAGAATGAGTAAATGGAAGGCAAGAAGATCAAAATGTCAGAAAAAGGTGAAAGGTAAGAAACCTCAGTGAGTGAAGTCTCCGAGAGAAATTACCGGCAAAGCGCGAGACTACTTGGGTAGAAATCCAAAGATAGACACGTGAAAAGGATAAAGTGTGGTAATATGGAACAAAGAGGAATGTTTGGGGTTCGAGAACCCATTTCAATGAGTGGGGCTGAAGGGCGGTAGATAATTGCCGAAGACGATGGACATTTGGAGGCTATTGGTGTATTAGGACCTCCTTAATAAGGGGGGAAGAACGTATTGGACTTGAAAGGAATTATGATTGTCGTTGAAATCAATGTTGAGCACAACACAAGAATAAAAGATTATGACGTACAAGGGGTGCTTGAATTCAAGATTGGAGGTCAGGCAATGGATTTGCGAATAATATAAGTAAGACCCTAAAAGGGGGGAAGCAAGTAAGGAAAGCGTAAGTGAAGAGATTGAAGTGACGAATTCCAAGATGTGACAAGTATAAGCCCTAAAACAAAAGTGGAATTCATACAGAAATAATACAGCTGTTATCGTTATACATTTTATTAGGGACATTAAGGGAACCGATGAAAGGAACCTATTAAGCTTAAAATTTAAAGTATGGGTTGAAGATCGAAGTGTGGATTTGTCTTGAGGGCACCGTAAGGTAAGACTCATCAGGAGAAAGCAAGTGAATAGAGCACAAAGATTCTAAACGCACTCAGATATGACAAATAGATGTAGTTCGAAGCGATAATTTTTGTAGAAACAAGTTCAATAAGATCCAGGGGTTAGTCAGCAAAGAAGTAGAGTGATTGAAGGGTATCTTCTAAGATCGGACTAAAAACAAAATTGTGAGAAATAAAAGCATTGAGCGATATTCCAATGGATGGGGCAAATATTAACAAGATATTAGAGTAACAAACATACTTGTTATGGTATAACCGCATTAAAGGAAGAATGATCCGATAACGGGATGTACCCGAGAATAGGATTAAGGACAGACTACAAGACTAGTATGAATATTCGAGGACGAATGTTCCTAAGGGGGGAAGGATGTTACACCCCGGAAAAATTTCACGTTACCAAAACTGTAGACGGCTTCGTATGGGCCAAAGGGCCAATACAGCGCGAACGCGCCCCCACGTGGCTCGAATGCGCTGAACAAAAATTGAAAATCAAGTTTGGAATGAAGGTTGTGTTATAAGAAGGTAATAATAGCATATATATGACATTCGGGAGCCACATGGTGTAAATTAGTTCATATGTTAATTGACGAAAAGCCCTCGCTGCCGCGAGCTAAGTGGGACTCACATGTCGGAGTTTTATGAAAGACGTGAGAAGGGACATGTGAGTATTATATGGAAAGTTGAGTAAGTCTTAAGAAGGATCCATAAGCCAAAAATGAGTATAGACCCTCCAAAGGGACGATTCAAGAAAACGTTTTTGGGTGATCCGACTTGGAGGGGCAAAAACGGCATTATAAGTTTGGAATTTGGCAAAACCTCCAGAAATAAAAGTTGTAGAGAATTGAATTATCTTTCCAACCATAGGTCGTGGGTCCTCATACGATATCGGGATCAAGAATTATGACCTTTTACTGAACGAACGTCCAGTCAGGAAATTTAACTCTGCGCGAACGCGCCCAAAGGGTGCGCGAACGCGCAGAAGCATTTTGTGTCGGTTCTGGGCCGAACCCAGAACCTTATAAAAAGGGGTAAACCCCCATTTGTTTCAGCAAATACACTAAAAAAGCTCCCAAAATTGCTGGAAAATTCCCCAACATTTCCACGCCCACTTTTTAGCCCAAACTAGGTATAATTTCTCAATTCCGGTCCGGATAGCGTATAGTTTTGGCTGCAAAATCGTATGGCGGTGCGTTGTGGCATAAAACTAAGGTGAAAAAGGGAAGATACAACAATATTAAAGGGAGAAAGGTATGAATTTCTTTCTACTTGTATTAATATGGGATTATTTACGAAAAAAACGCGATTAAATGATTGTATACTGAGTTAATTAGTTGTAAAAGTTGGAAAACAGCGTGTGGGCTGTTTTATGAGATATTTTGGAATTGGAAACATTATAATTGATGTTGGAATTGCTGTTGTTGTTGTTGGTTGCTGGATTGAGAATTTGGGATAGGCATATAAACAGGGGAGATGCTGCCCGATTTTCGGCAGAATATAAAATAGTATAATTGGAAGTATGGTACAAATGTACGATGAAAAGGCTAACATTAGTGTGAATCATCTTAAATGTAGACTTACGAGCTCGGACAAATAAGCGTACCTAGTTAGTCGTGGCACAGGTATGTAAGGCTTACCCTTTCTTCCTTTGGCATGTCCTAGAGCCAAGTAAGGTATGATGCGATATGCTCTTTGGGGTAAATCTGTTCTGTGATTCCGAATTTGATTATGATCCTAATCCCCTTCTTGATATAAGTTCATGATTCTTATTCACTTATTGATATAAGTATTTGATACAAGTATTTTGATACAAGTAATTTTGATATAAGTGTTCGGATATAAATATTCCGATATAAGTATTCTGATATGCGTATTCTGTTATGAATATTCTGGTATAAGTAATTCATGTGAGCTTTAATGTCTCTAACTTTCGTATACGATCTCGGATTGCCTTGAAATGTCCAAAGAGGTTTCGGTACTAAGATGTCCATGACCTTCCTATACGTACATATGATTCTGAAAGTTATATTTGATTTGATCCATATGATATTCGGAAGAGATTTGTTTCTGAAGTCCTATTGAATATGTTTCCGAGTCTGCCTACGATTCTGATTCGATTCTGATTTGTTTCTGATATAAGTATGCCTGATATGATCCAGTTTGTTATACGATTGAGTAACGAGATAAGTATAAAGAGTTTTGTTTCTGAAAGAATTTTGTAGGTCATAATGTTCCTAACCTTCGGAAAAGATCTCAGAATTGCTCTAAAATGCTTATAGAATGTTCTGTACCTTAAATGTTTGTAACTTTCTCATACGACGTCGGATTGACCCGAAACTTGTTTCTGAGCCGTCAGATGTCGGTAAGTGTATATATCTATCGGGTCTTGATTTGTGTGCATAAAGTTTCGCACTACTCTGTTCGTGCAAGCTTCAGTTTGGATTTCACTGAGCCCGGGCCAGGACATATTCTCGTGCGTACTCCACTGCATTGTTCACCGAGTCGCTCTCACTTGCGGGCCGGGACACGTTATATGTATATGATGTTATGATGATATGGGGATGGTGGACAGGATGGCATATGATGATTTATTCACCGAGACCCGCAAGGGAGGGCCGGGACACGTTGTATGTATCCACCGAGTCCCTCAATAGAGGGCCGGGACACGTTTTATGTATACATGATATATGACTTTGACATACGTGATCTATTCTACCGAGTCCCTCGAAAAAGGGCCGGGACACGTTATGTGAACGCAGGCTATATGATCCACCGAGTCCCTCGAAAAAGGGTCGGGACACGTTATATGCACGTATGAGATGTGATTCTGACATGCATGATCTATGTTTGGAAAGTAAGCGTTTTGGCAGTCTGTACGTTCTGAGTCCCTTCCGATATATCATACCATCTATGTTTGGAAAGTAAGCCTTCTGGGTATTTTGTACTTTCTGTATTCCTTCTGACAGGTGACATCGGTATATATGATTTGTGTCTGCAAAGTAAGCATTTGATATTCTAGTTAACGTACTCAATTTCTTTGTACTGTCTGTTCCGGTTATGGTTCTATTTTCTGTGATTCATGCCTTACATACTCAGTACATATTCCGTACTGACCCCCTTTCTTCGGGGGCTGCGTTTCATGCCGCGCAGGTACAACCAGATAAGTAGAAGTTATTATAGAAGATGTTCCAGCGGAGTGTCGAGCTCCATATGTTCTGGAGTGTCGCCGGGTCAGAGTACTATGCTATGATGTTTTGTTCGAAGTTAGAGACTTTGCAGGAAGAGTCATGGGTATAGAGTGTTGGTATTGTAAGCGGCTCCATCAGCCGATATGTTATTATGTTTCATGTCATGAGTTTCATGTGATAATAGATTTTACTTGAATTGAGTACAATGAAAAAAAAAAATCTGAAAACTTTATTATGTTCTTCATTTCTTATTGATGTAAGAGTCTACAGAGATTAAGTATGTAATAAGAGTCAGTGGGCTCGCTCGGCTCCGGGTATGGGGTTGGGTGCCCATCACACCCTAGTAAGATCGGGGTGTGACAGTTTTGCCCAGAAATTATGCGGGAGTTTTATGCCACCTACGGGGCTGAGTTATTGAAAATGAAAAAGCCCAGTCAGACTAATACTTCTCTCCCGTTGCTTGATGAAATTACGGTGCGGAACATCAAGGTTTACATTTCATCTGAGGCTATCAACAGATTTTATTTTGGAGATGACTTTCAGGCACCGGTGGATGAGAAAGAGTACTTCGATAAGTTGGACCGCCAAAATCATCGATTGGTAATCAAATGGCTTGCTACGGTAATTTCCCACTCGGAGGTAGATTGGGTGACTCAACAGATCCCGAATATTGTCAAGGGTTCACTCAATAAGGAAGCTCGATTCTGGTGGCACCTGATGAGGTACAGACTGTTAGTGACCAGAATGACAATACACTCACAGTTGCTCAGGCAAAAGTCATTGCAGCGATAATGAGTTGGTATCCAGTCAACATGGGACGTATGATAGCTGATGAAATTCGATGGAGAGCACCCCAGCCTATGACCTCATTGGCATTCCCGTGCCTTATCACGGAGTTGTGTAGACGAGCTCAAGTTGTCTGCATTCCAGATCGGGCCCAATGTATCAAAAACAAGAAATTTGGAGATTGGCGAAAGGGTAAAAAGGGGGATGCACCGGAGATATTTGTGGTCCCACCTAAGGCAAATATAGGGGCTCCACCCGAGTTAGAGTCTGGGGCCATGGGAGTTACTATTGCTACTGATCCTGCGATGCCTGAGGCGGGTGGTACTGATGCTACAGCTCAGGCCCATGCTACTGATCCTAGTTCTGAGGCGATTGAGGGGGCTGCTGGTACCACTGCCACCACTGATCCGCCACCACCTCCCGACCCTGTGCCCGCCACTTCTGCGGGTCCTACCACTTTATCTACTCCACCTCCTGCAGCACAATCAGTGGTTGATTTGTTTACATTTTCGAGGGCGAGTTACCGAGAGTTAGCCTTCAAGACTTTAAAGGCTGAAATTTTTTTTGAGGTAATCATGCTCCAACTTAAGCCCCAAATAACTAAGCAAATCAACATTGCCAAGAGAGAAATTCGGGAGGAATATGCTCAGTCTCGCGAAGTTTTCCAATCACGATTGGATGGGCTTGAGATGAGGTTGTTTGCTTTGGAGCAGTCAAAATCAGGGGACGGTTTAGCTACATTTCATAGGGAATTGGAGAAGCTTAAGGACAAATTAGATGAGCTGAATGTGCGCGAGCGAGTAGAGGAACTTGTTTTGGCACCTCACACTAACTTGGATATTGATATCCCAGTCCAAAACCTGCTCGACTCTGGGGATAAAGGAGAAGAAGGAGAGGAAGGAGATAAGGCGTGGGGAAAATGGCCACTGAATGCCGTAGTTGAGAATGTGAATGAGAGTAACAAGAGGCTGCACAAACTGGAGGAGAAGATGGTGCAAGCCGCTGCCTTGAATTAGCTGCACGACAACTATCCATATCCAATGGGCACGTCGGGCAGCCGGCCCCAAGAGGCAACGCCTGATACTGCTGCGTCTGAGGTAGCACAGTCCTGAGTCGAGGAACATAGAGCCTAGGGAGCTCAGGTATCCCTCACCATTTTTAATATTGCACCTAGAGCCGATGCATTTGGGACATTGCATGATTTTCAGTTGGGGGTGGGGGTACATGATCAGGTTGTTTGTTGCACATATTTGTGTGGGAACCCCCTTGGCTTTTCTTTGCCAGAGTTCTTTTTCCTTACGGGTTTTATTTTGTTGAAACTGGCATGTTTAAGATGTTGTTTAGGTTGAGTAGAGTCATTTTGACTTAGTTGGTATTGTTCTGTAACTGATGGCATGTTGTGATTGTTTGATGAAAAGGTTGGACCCCTCGAAAGTTTGAAAAATGCATACTTAGAACAATTAGTTGTTGACATATTGATTCTTTATATGACATTATGATTGTTGGGGTGTTGTGTGCGATAAATGACTACTTAGGAGGTCACAATTGTAAAGATAATTGTCCTTATGCCAATGTGTGTGTGAGTTGTTAGTTTAATTCTATTTAAGCATGTATAATCTAGAACTTGCCTGGTTGGTCTTGTTTGAAATTCGAAAGTTAGTTTGGTTGTGAAATGATCTTAGGCTTTCTTTGTGTAAATAGTCACTTTGCCTAAATAAGCCTTACCAAAAGTTGAAAATATCACTAGTTTCCCTTTTTGAGCCTTTTGACCTTTCTCTTGGCTAGCCAAATATGAAACCTCACCCATTGTGAAATTTATCCATCATCATACCCATTCCCTCCTTGATGCTACTAGATAGACGAGGCAAAGTGCCTAAGTTGGGGGTGAATTAAATGTGAAGTAGATGTTAAAAACATAAGTTGGGGGTGGAGGAGTTTGCTAGTGGAGATTTGATGTGGTAGTTGCATCTATAAAAAAAAATCAGAAAATTGTCACACAAAAAGATTTGCAAGTTGGATAGGAATAAAACCACATCGAGGTTGAAAACTTGAAAGAAAATAAAGGGGTTGGAAATAAAAGAGGTGAATTAAGGTGAAGTGATGTTGTAGTGTTCAAGGAGGGTGAGTCACTAATATCCAAAAAGTATCATACCCGTCCCTAAGCCTACATTACAAGCCAAAACAAGTCCTAATGTGATCACAACCGAACGAGCCTAGGATGCAAACATAGAAAATAAGGGCAAGCCTATGGTATTTGCATGTGTAGATATGAATTTCTTTGTGAGTGTGTGTGTTTTTCTCTTCTCTTTCGTCTTCGTCCCATTCTTGTTGTATATATGTGTGTTGGGACATTCTGTGGTCTATGTAAGGGCATAAGGATGAGAATTGAGAAAAATAAAGTGACCTCCTAAAGTAGCGTTTGTGTGTATCATAATGTGTTCGATAATGGAATGTCATGCATTGAAGCTTCATTATTAGTCATAGCATTCTTGAGTTATGGATATTGCTTTGAAATAGAAAATTAGGGTGGTCCTTTGAAGAAACACATGCATGCCAGTAGTTCAGAGTCAAAACCAATGTAGACATTGTTACTCTACGATATCTAGATGTTAGTTGAGTCCTAGTTGCATCCACTACTTGCGAGGACAAGCAAGGACTTTAAGTTGGGGGTGTTGATGTGCCGGGAAATTATGGCACATTTGATACTCTTTTACGAGAAGTTTTACTTGTTTTTAGGAAAGTATGTGCTATTTTGATGTGTTTTTGACATGTTTCAGGTAAATCGGGAAGTTCGGGTTCAAGGAGTAGAAGTTACAGAAAGATTGCACTAAAGCTGGATTTTCACGGTCCGTAGAAAGATGCACGGACCGTATTTTTGGTCGTACAAAAGGTGGCAACGTAACAGAATGTCACAGTGGATAGATGCTAAACCACATACACTTATACGAACCGTACAATATTGTACGAGCCGTATAAGTAGATGCAACGATATTGGAAGATGCTTCTGTTACACCTCGAAAATTTATCCGTGAATGCACAATGAATAGACCAACGAAGAGTATGAGTGTACGATGTTTTACTAAGAAGGGGATGACTACTTATGAGTTTTGAAAATGCGAAAGTTGTCGATTTGCACTTCGGCCCAGTTGGTCGTAAAATAGAATATGGCCCGTAAAGTGGTTTACGGACCGTAAACTACTATCGTCATTCAACATTCCAAAACTTTAACTTTCTGCTAAATGTCTAAATGGTTAAATACGACTCGGAATACGGACCGTAAATCGAAATACGGCTCATAAACTGTGACCGTAAACCACCATGACCTCCAGCAAACCTTTCTGGTTCTGTTATGCTTAAATACGGTCGTGAAAGACGGACCGTAAACCAGAATACGGCCCGTAAACTGGGTTTACGGCCACTGTGCACTTCGACTACTGTTCATAAAAATTAGATTTTAAGTTAAGTATAAGGGACCCTTTTTCATTCAATTCATTTTATTTTCACTCCACACTTCAAGAAACATCTAGAATACTCTCTAATATTCATCCACAAGGGAATCAAAGGAAAATCAAGATCAACAACACCAAATCCATGAAATCAAGAGTGTGAAACTCATCAAAGTTCATCTACACCAAGAAATTGCAAAGGAAGTGAAGTAGGGTTTTTGGTATAGAAGAGTATTGCTACTCAAGGCTCGTTCCTACCACATCTAAGGTAAGTTTTATGAATTTCTCATGATTATTGAAGTATTTATACGTTGAAACACTTGGATTATAGAAGAGTGTAGTAAATGGGTCATAAAATGTGAATAGTGCCATAGTTGAATGATAGTTGGATTGAATTATGAATGTTGATAAGTTTGGAGTATAAATATGTTATAAATGACGTGTAGACCATGAAATAGGTGTGATATATGAGAAAATGTGATGATGAGCTAAAACCTATACATGTGGAGAATTGGAGAAAAATGGTGGAATGTGGTAAATGTAAATAAATGACGATTGTTGATACAATATTGTGAGTGTTGTTGTGAATGTTTGGTAGTTGAAATGAAACGTGGGAAAAGTAGTAGAGACAAAGGAAATGTTGCCCAATTTTCCATAGAAATAGTAGCGCGTTCTTCTCGTCGATTGACTAACGATGGTACAAATTCTATCTTGAAGGTAGAGACTTGACATCAAAGGAAATCAAGCAAACGATAGCATAGTTAAACGACAAAGGTATGTGAGGCCTATCTTTTCTTTCAAAAGGCATGAATCCTTCAAGTCTTATGTAATCCTTCTACAAAATGAAGCCTATGAGTCCTTCAATATATTGAATTGCATATGAATATGATGGTGATGATAATGAGCTAGATTATAGCGATTCAAGAAATTGCGGCATGATGTTGCTATAAGGCTAATGATGTTATCTTTGTTAACACTCGCCTTATGCTCTATTTCCTTCAAGGCGAGGCACGATACTCATAAACGTTCATAATATAATCGAGGGTTCACGACCTTACGTCACCCCGACATATTGTGGTTGCCCTTAAGGCTTAACGTATGCTCTTAATGCTAATATATGTATAAGATACCAAGAAATGATAAGATGATGCTATGTTATGAGATGAGTAATAGTGATGTGTTATGATTAATTTTGTGATGATAAGATTCCACCGTGCCTATTTGGCCGGGCATGTCACCGCGAATGCGGGCTGTGTATGATTTCACCGCGCCTATATGGCCGGGCATGTCACCGCTAATGCGGGCTGCTATGTTTATACCGAGCCTAGAGGGCCGAGCATGATCACCACTAGTGGGCGGCATATGAGGATTACCCGAACGCGGGTAATGATGCAGAATACGATGTGACGATGTACGTGATGAAGTGTGTGATGATGTGTGTGATGATGAATGTGATGATATTGGGATATGACAAACATATACTATGTTGATGTAAAATATGATATATGTAACAAGTATGTTGCTTATAACACTCGAGCAGGTTATATCTTTTCTTATGATTCATGATGCTTCTATGACATTGTTCATTTCATTCCTGCCTTACATACTCAGTACAATGTTCGTACTGACGTCCCTTTTCTTTGGACGCTGTGTTCATTCCCACAGGTAGACAGAAGGAGATTTTGCTCTGGACTCTTAGAAGCTGTTAGCTGACTGAAAGCACTCCCTTGTTCCGGTGGTGCTTATGATGAATCTTTTGTGTACAGTTGTATGTGTAATCCAACAGAGGCTCGTAGATACTCAATGTGGATTATGTGGTTTCACGATGTGGATATTATGTAAATATATTGATATATGTTATTGTATAAAAACATTATGTTTTGTAATGAAAAGCAGTTTCCTTCGTAAAATGAGTAGGAAATCGATAAATGATTGTTGAATGAGTCTAAGAAGTAATAGTACAAGCGGTGCTCGGTGGTTAGCCCCGGGTACCCGTCGCGGCCCCTAGCTGGGTCGTGACAGCTTCACGAGCAGGATTGTACAAGCCGTATAACATTACACGGACCGTGGAAGGCCAGTTCGTATTATTCTCTGCTGACACTGGATGAAGGCCATATAAGTCTAGTACAGTCCGTGGAAAGTTGTACGGACCGTATAAGTTCCGCCTGGGACTTAAGTGCAAATTCTGTAATTTTACGTTTTTGAAACCTATAAACAGTCCATTGTAGTGTTTTTATTATTATTATTATCAATTATTATATTTTGACTTTTGGCTTAGAACATTAAATACTCTCTAGTTTTTGAAGGTTCAAATATCAATTCAAGTATTATCAATTCTTTTTTTCTTCCAAAGTAAGCAATTATGAATTCTTCAATTTCTTATTTCTTGTTCTTTGTCATGAGTTGCTAAATTCCCTTACTAGGATTGTGAACCCAATGATGGGTGTTTTGTGAATGGGTTGTGATTGATATACACATAATGAATTATTTGGGTTTATTTATTCTTCATTCTTCATTCATAATTAATGGTTGCAAACATTGATTAAAGCCATAAACCTTGATTTATTTGGGAAAATAGTTAGGGTTGGTAAAAATAAATAACAAGGACTCAAAGCTTTAAAGTTTGTTTACTAAATTCACTTAGGAATAAGAAGAACTTACTTGGCATGATTAATCGTTCCTCATAGTTACTTTCTTATATTTAGGAAAATCATAGAAAGAGATAATCTTTATTTATTGGGAAATAGTAGAGATTCATATAGAGATTGAGCGCATCCATATTGTTACACCCCAGAAAATTTCGTGTTACTAAGGCTACAGACGGCTTAATGTGAGCTCGAGGAGGAGCAAATATTACAAGTATAAAGAATGAAATTCTACTGTAGTAGCATGAGTATGATATTTGGAATTCGTACAATATGATTGGAATGATATGTTAAAAGATATATAGCCCTCGTAACCGTAAACTGAGGTGGGGCCCACATGATGGGATTTTTATAAAGGACATATGATAAGTTATATGGACAACATATGTGAAGTTAAACACAACTCAAGAAGGACCCTTGAGCCAAATCCAAGTGTAAGCCCTCCAAAAAGATGTTTTTAAGTTACGTTTTCGGGTGATCTGACTTCGGAGACCATAACCCCATCATTATTTGGGAATTTGGGAAAACCACAAATAATAAAGTTGTAGATAATTGAATTAGCTTTCCAACCATAGGTCGTGGGCCTTCACACGACAAAGGGATAAAACGTTATGGACGTTTTAATGCAGGAAAGTCAAGCTGGGCAGTGGGCTCGGCCCAACCCGACTCAAGGTCGGTGGGAACCGACCCAAGACCCATATATAAGGGATAAATGCATAAAAATTCGTTCATTTACAAATCAAACAGTCCAAAAACTTTTAGATAGAGAGATAGGAGAGTTAGAAAGAGAATGTGGAGAATCGAGCAAGTTCGAGGCCCCGAATCCCCAGGCTCGTGAAGGATAAAGTGTAGTACGAGTTGTTGTCATCGTTTTAAGCTAATTATTGAGCTTGGGGGATGATATTTCGTGATTGATCTGCTTCTAAGGTATGTGTAAGGTTCCTCTTATGTTATTAAAGTGTTTATTTAGAGTTTTAACGGATTAGAATGGAGGAAATAATGTTAAAAGCTCGTTTGGCATTTTTTGGAGGTTTATGAAGGTGGGGCTGTTTCAGTGGAGTTAAATGGATGGAAATATCTGATTTATGATGTATATTGATTGTCGATATTTTTGGTTGACGTTGTTGCTGATAAGTTAGCTGAATTGGACTTTCGCGTTTATCCAGTTTATAAAGGAAATGCTGTCGAAATTCCGTTAGAAATAGAGATAAGTTTAAGGGATTGATTTTAAGGATATATATTGGAGGATTGTTGCAGTAAATTAAGTATATTGTTGTGTTTTTGAGATTTATTTGTTGTTGGGCTGTTGTGCTGATATACCGAATTGGGAGACAGTAATGATATAGGGGAGATGCTGCCTGTTTCGTTTTAGAATTAAGTTATCAATTAATATATATGATATAGGAAAGCCTTCTTAAGTCACGTTCATATTCTTAAGATTATAGGTTTGGCATACTAATTGTGAAAAGTTCGTGATTAAGTTGAGTTCCTTGGACGACGTAAGGTATGTAAAGCTAACTCTTCTTTCTTTTTGGCATGATCTTTATAAACAAACAGACGACGAGTGTAAAACTCCAAAGAAGTTCCTATTCTTAGAGACACTAGGATGGCTAATGTCTTTGATTTCCAGAACCTATTTCATTATGTTTTGATACGTGTCTATGATTCCAGAAGCCCTATTTTGATATAATCCATAATGACATTCGAGGGGTACTTCACATGACTGTTGTCTTTGATTCTCAAGTGTTGTTAGTTCATTCTAATTATTCTATTGAGTCGCAGATGATAATTTAGTTAGCGCATGGTTGCTCACTACTCTGCTCGTGCATGCCGTAATATATCTTTCACCGAGTCCCTCACTAGAGGTATGTTTTCGTGCACAGTTTCACTGCATTGTTCACCGAGTCCTCAGTAGAGGGCCGGGTACGATATATATATATATATATATATATGATGATGATGATGTGATTATGGCGCCGAGGATGGTATATGATGACTTATTCACTGATTCCCATAATGGGCCGGATATGGTATACAATATAGACATGCATGATTTTCATATCGTAAGGCACAGGTGCATTGGTATCTTTGATTATCATACTTGCCTCCTGTAAACGTCTATGCAGTTGTGATTTTCCTTATTGCATTACATGCTTTATATACTCAGTACATATTCTGTACTGACCCCCTTTCTTCGGGAGCTGCGTTTCATGCCCGCAGGTACAGATACTCGATTTGGTGATCTTCCAGCTTAGGACTTCTGCTCAGCTGTTTGGAGAGCTCCATTGTTCCGGAGCCTAGACTATTTTGGTACAGATCTTTTGATATAGACTTATGTATATGTCCTGGGGTACGGCTGTTATATCCCGTACTTTCGTATGTTCGGGAAAATCCGAAATAATTTTGATTTGTAAGGAATGAGGTTATATGTTGGTTTGAGTTAAAATGTGTGTGTGTTGTCTATGAGAAAAATTATTGTGGAGTTGTTGAAGAAGGCCAAGCGCAACATCGAGATTTCGGAAATTAGTTTCGGGAATTACAAAACGAGAGTGTAATGAATTGGGCTCAACAAAATGAAAACAATTTTGGGCCCAATAACTATAGGGGTGGCCGGCCATTGAGGCTTGGCCCAAGCCCAAAATAATTGTTAGCATGTGATATATTAATAAGGGGGCAATATTATATAATCATACCAATCCATTAGAAGGTTCAAGAAACAAGTACAACACAAGAAAAATTGAAGAAACCCTTTTGAGGAGCTCTCGGCTAAGCACAAAAAAAAAAAATCCCTAGCCTTTGATCTTGAACCAAAAATCTTACTCTTCTTGAATCCTTAACAAGTGCAAGACGCTCTACAACGTGGTGCAATTAGTTTGGCGAGGAGGCAACGTTTGTGGCAAGTGAAAGTTGGAAGAAAAGGTAAGGATTCCATGTTCTTGTTATGTTATGAAAGATTATATATGTGTTGTGATGTATGGAAATGAATGAAAGTGTGAAAATTTGGTGTGTTGAGAATATGTGTGTGTGGCCGTGTGCTATATGGGAGGAGGAGGAACATGGATTAAATTATTTGATATGTTAATTGTGGTGTTGTAGCCTTATGATGTAAATGGAAGCATAATGGTTCAAAACTTGCGTGAAAATTGGTTGTAAGTTGTTGTGGAAAGATTATGTGAATTTACTTAGTTTAATGTAATCATGGAAGTGGAATTACTAAAGTGGGAAATGATGTTGTTGTTAATGAATTTGGAAGAAGACGACGCAACTTTATTGTTTTGTCGCATTTGTTGAAGTATCGGATAGAGTATGGAATTGGTGAATTGTTTGAACCCTTGAGTGTTGTTTAAAATATCGTCGAAATGTACTTGAGTGATTCTTAATTAGTTAATGGATATGGAAAACATGGATAGTAGCTTGATATTGTGGAGTTGAAATGAAAGTTTTTGTTTTATGAAGAAAAGAGGAATCTTTGCATTCTAGTGCGATCTGTGGTAGTTGTTTATATTGTTGAATGGGTTGTTGTTGTTGTTGTTGATATATTGAGCCGAGCTAAGTCTCGGGGATGCTATATGTATAAGGGAGATGCTGCCGAAATTTCGGTAGGCCAGTATAGACTTAAGTGATTTCTTAAAAGCTCGCAACTTACAATTGGTAAATGTGACCATTTGTAGATTTTTGGCGAACTTGAGGCTTGGTTTTGGAGACGTATAGGTGGCGGAAAAAGGTATTTAAAGCTCATCCTTCCCTTCTTTGGCATGCCCTAGATCTATTAGGTTGAGATTTCGGCCTCGGGGACAATTCTGCTCTTCGTAATCCGAGATTTGGGTTTTGTTACTATTCATTCAGTGCCATTGAACCCCAAAAGGTGCATTTTGCTTGAAAAGTGGCTAAACCTCCATAACTTTTACAAATGTAACCCGATCACTCTGAAACTTTCCTGGATGACTCCGTAGAGTCTAATAGGCGTGATTCTTGTCCGCCGCCTCGACTTGGCCCGAGGTGGGCCCACTATCCCTGATGCCCCTTTTATTGTTTTGTTTGTCCTATTCTCGTACGGTAAGTCAAGGGAACTCATGGTTATTGTTCCGACTACTAAGCGGGAGATATTTTATCTATCCGAGACGGATTTTTAATGATTATTGAACCAATTGCGGGGATAGAAACCCTGATATGTGCTGTATGGCTTTAGCCAATGTACTTTTGTCCGGAGTTCGCAGGTAACTCCTGGTCATTAGGCTGTTTACTATACGATAGGTGTTATGACCACCTTTATGATCATTATAAAATGTTTTTGACATCTAAAGCGTTTTAAAAATCTTACCCTGAGATTTTAGACAAACTACTTATTTTCTGTGTTTTCCGATATACGATTTTGGTATACCTGAGCCCTGTGTGATGCATGATCCTGGCATGTGTGATTTACGTGTGGGAAGTGATAATTTGGCATTCTGTATGGTTATTTTCTGTTTGGCCGAGTCCCGGGCCGGTTATGTGAATATGCGCATATGTAATATTGGCCGCTGGACCCTCGACCGCGGCGTGTCCGACATTGACTGCTGGACCCTCGACCGCGTCATGCCGGACGTGTGGCATTGACTGCTGGACCCTTGACCGCGTCTGCCGCACTTGTGATTATGCCCGACATAGACCGCTGGACCCTTGACCGCGGTATGTCGAATTTGTGATAGTGACCGCTGGATACTCGACCGCGGTATTTGTGATTGTGACCGCTGGATACTCGGTCGCGGTTTGTGTGATAGCGACCGTTGGACTTAGGGCCGCGGAAACGGCGCGTTGATTTTCCTATGTGAGCGAAACAAAAAGGTTTTCCAAAAGAAAGCAAACATTTTGGCATTCCGATTGCCGTGTTGATTTTCCGAAACTTCTTTTGCTGTTGTACGCCGGATACGACTCCTTAGTATTCTGGCTATTGTGCTCGCTTTCTATATATCGTATTTCAGTTGTGACCTTGCTTTCTGTGTGGTATGCTTTACATACTCAGTACATATTTCGTACTGACCCCCCTCTTTTCGGGGGGCTGCGTTTCATGCCCGCAGGTACAGATCCACATTTTGGTGACCCGCCGGCATAGGATTCCATCTTGCAGTTTGAGGTGCTCCCTTTGTTCCGGAGCCGATGTTTTGGTATATACTCTTCAGATGTACATGTTATGTTGTTCAGGGTACGGCAGGGCCCTGTCCTGCCAGGTGATTCTGTCGTATTGTATTAGAGGTCTGTAGACATACACGTGGGTAATGTACAGTTTTGTCTGGATGTGTCGTGTGAGTTGGGTTTGGGCGGCTCATCCGCCGTGGCGACCCTATTGGTTGCATGTATATATGTTTCAATACGCTATGTATAAACTGAAAGCCTTGCCGACTTCTGTGCGGTGTATATGGTTGTAGGTACCCGGGTGGAGCCTCGTCTGGTATTTATTTATATACAGGCCATTTGTATGCTGGATTTGGTAAATGAGCACCTAGGGGGTGCCCAAGTCGGGCACCAGTCACGGCCCACGGGGATGGGTCGTGACAACGGCGGGGCCCTGTCCCGTCATATTTCACTTTCATACTCTTAGAGGTCTGTAGACATGTGTGGGTTGTATATGGGTTATGATCAGGTGTGTCTATATGTTTTGCTATGGACATCCTCGTGTATAATGGCAGCCTTGTCGGCTTGCGTATTGTGTTATTGTGATGTTGTGGTTAGCCGTGAATCCTCGGGTGACAGGTTTATGATATATGGTGTTGCGAACCCTTCGTTTGTTTCTTTTACAAGTTTCCATATTGTCCTTAGTTTCAGTTTGACTATATTGAACAGGTCCGTATACGAGTGTCCAGTTCGGGAACTGGTCATGGCCCATGGGGTTGGGTCGTGACAAAAGTGGTATCAGAGCAGTTCATCCTCGGAGTGTCTACAGACCGTGTCTAGTAGAGTCTTTTTTATCGGTGTGTTGTGCACCACATATATAAACAGGAAGCTACAGGACATTTAGGATGTTACATTTCCTTCTTACTCTAGATCGTGCGATAGAGCCAAGAGATAGGAAATGATATCCCTTATATACTGACCTTTGATTTCAGCAGGAGAATGGTGTCGGCAAGAGGAGGTAAAAAAAATGATACTGGGAGTTACAGAGGTAGGATATTTCATTGAGGTTACATTATCAGAATTTGTATATACAGAGTGGCAAACTGGCCATTATCAAGGTAAGTTATTGTAAGTATAGTAAGAAAATGGATTGAATGTATATATATTGTTGATAAGTTCAGTTATAAGGTGCGCACAGAAGAAGATGAAGGAATCAGTAACGGTAAGCAGAATACATGTCAGATATAGAGTGAATGTTGCAGGTATGATTGAAACCTGCAGTTAAAGATTGAAAGGGAAAATAAACAGGAAAGTGTAACAGATACAGTTTGAGTTGGACATACGAGGTAAGTTCATCATTTTCATACTGTTATTGATTGGGGAGCCCTGTGCGGCTATGATACGATATAATATATATGGATATATGTTGGCCCAGTGAGGCATTGTTAGTATTTCCTGCGTGCAGGTTTTGAGATAGTAAGAAATACAGAGGAAACTCTGCCAAAATTTTCCTAGAAATAAAAAAAGAATGAGGTATAAGTTCGTAATATTCTTGAAAGGTCGTGTCAATAGTAATGATAGGATTTGACTAAGTGGTGAGTACAGCTGACTTCGAGAAATAAGTTAACTATTAAATTGATAGTAATAGTAATCATGAGGTCGATGTCGATATGGTAAAAAGAAATGCTAGGATAATTTGGAAGGGCTTGTGATACTAAGAGATGATTTAGAAAATGCTGACAAATCTTAATAGAGTGTTATATTGAGGTATCGATTGAATTGATAAACAGGGATAAATTACGACGAGTTTATAGTTAAAAGAAGTAATAATATGATTGAGACAAGAGTATAGAGGAAGAAGAATTGTGACGAATATGAATGTGTTGATATGGCAGCTTGTGAGGTGTTAAGGATAAAATTGACCCGAAAGGGTAAAAGGTTAAGCACACCTACTCCATAGAGTGTAGTTAAACTATAGTAAGAATCGTGAATAAGGTTAAGAAGTGCTACACTATAGGATTCATTGCAAACAGGATATAAGTAAATCCTAGTGAGGAAGTGACTAAAATATATGACGTGATCCATGTAACTAGAGTATAAAGGCAAGTGTGAAACGGAAAATCGAGCTATAGAACGAATAAGAAAGACTTATAAAGTTCAAAATAAAGATTATGTGGAAACAGAAATGATAGCGAGCACAAAAAAAGGGAGTAATTGAAAGAAGGAAATAAGAAGAAGGCGAGATAACAGTGTAGTAACGGGTTATGACACGTATAGCCGAAAACATGAGTAGTATAAATGACGGAATTATGAAAGACCAAACTACAGAAAGATGTGCAACGAGGTAGAATGAGTGCGAGAAAATGACTGGGATGATAAGAACAAACAGGGATGAACAAAATACAGTTTAAAAATGAGAAAGGGGTTAGGCAGAAGTAATGTTTTCCGAAGGATAGAGGAGAAGCATAAGATTCCTCGTGCACAGAATAAAAGATGGACATAGACTGGAGAATGGTAAGGGAATTCTAAAGGAAGCACCTAAGATAGACGTAATTGATTGAGTATGAGTATAAGAAAAAGGGGGAAATATATAGCTACGAACTTAAAGGCGTAGTACGGCGATAAGGTGATAAGATAAGACTATCATTAAGATGAACTTGATTTGATTCTGAATAAGTTAGAAGTCGGTACTGGGTGCACAACAAGGATAAAAGAGCATAAGGCATAAAGGAGTACTGCATGTATATGACTCCACCTTAGAAACAGTGGAATCCTTAAAGGATAAGGACTGTAGGCTTGAGGAACAAATGATGTATTGTAAATTTGTTAAAAGAAACAGATGATATAGGTTGGGATCAAGACAATGTTACAAGAAAACTTTGGACACTTATCATCAGCATATAAGTGTTACCTAATTGAGAATTTGGAACGATTATAAGTGCTGATTAATTGTTGATTGGAGTAAACGGAATGTGGCCTTGGGTGAGTTACTACATTGGTTGCATTACTCGAGTACAGATTATCATATTAGAGTTTATACCATATATAGAAAGGTTCTCATTTCTTTGAGATTTTGTTAAGGTTTCGTACGTGGATAATCAAAGTTATAAATTATAAAGAAAGGACATGGATTTGGTACAATATACCAAGTGAATTAGAAAAGGGTCAGATAAATTTGAGATTGAAAATGGGGACATAGAGTAGAATATAAATAGATAATGATAAGTACATCCTAAAGGGGGGAAGCGGGTGAGAGAAACGCAGGTGTTAGACGGAAACGATTGACACTGAATATATTTGATATAGATGCTTAAATTTCGATTGAGATCCCTTGCTGAAACAAGTTAGTAAGATCTGAAAGCCAACAATAAATGGGTAGAAGCCAGGGTGCTATTTGAGACAGTGCTGAGAATAATTTCTAAAGGTCAATTGTATGACATTAAAAGTGGGTGCTTATAAAAAGAAAGAGTACGACAAGAGAATGGTAACGAGTAACTTAAGAGATATTATAAAGGATAGCAATGCTATACTACATTAGAGGCTAAGATTTGGCAATAGAGTTTTGCGCAAGTAGCAAAGGGAAGGGATAGAAAATCTCTTATAGTAGGATATGAGAAAATCAAAGGGGTGAATAAAGGAAGGGAAAGGAGTATAACAAGATAGGCTACGAGCGAGTTTTAGTACGGATGAGTTATGTAAAGCAGAAAGAACCAGGAGAAGGAAAGACTATAACTAAGATTGGATATACTTCATACATGTTGTACAAGAATAGTTATACAACCTACGAATATTTGTATGATAAGAATGAGACCAAGTGAGTACTTGATAAGAAGAGTAAGGATTCAGTAATAACAGTGTGGTTACGATATTTCGGGCGCATTAAGGAAAGATGTAAAGATGGTTTAAGCCAAATTAGTGAGATAGAATTAATACTAAGGGAAAATAGGACATGGCCATTGCTGAGCCGAAGATTTATCCCGATACCGATTGTAAGATAAGAAAGGAGAAGGAAAGGTAAAACATGAAGACTACTGAGACGACGTTAAGATATCTCTTGGGCTCATTTGAGCACTTACGCATATTCTGATGCGTGATAGGAGAACTAAGAGCAAAATCTGACTAAAGAGGCAATAGAAGAGTTTGAATTAAAGATAAAGAAACGACACGGGATAATATGACTAAAGTGTTATAAGTGGGATTAAGGGAAATTGTGAAATGGTTTAAGCGAGACAACCAGAACGAGATTGTTAAGACAGTATGTCAAAAATAAAAAATTCTTTCAGAATTATACCAGTTAATGATAGACAGATTACAAAGAAGCTATGTAAAGTTATAATATGAGGGAACTCCAGTGCTACTTGATAGCCAACTCTAAAGATCGAGATTAAGAGCTAAAAGGAAAAGTGACAGTGAAAGTAGAGAAGTGATACATGATGCTGAAAATTCCAAAATATGGACTGTAATAACAGAGCAATGTAAGGTTATTGAAGTAAAATAATGTTACACCTTGGGCAATTTCGTTTTATTCGTAGAGTCTGCGAAGGGTCTACAGGTTACCAGAGGCATGAAATACTCCAAGGATTGTAAAGTCTAATAAATTGACGAGGGATGTCTGGGCGTTATAAAATCTTATTTAAAGATTAAGAGGTAAGGTAAAGTGAGCGATACATCTTAAAGGAGTAACTATAGAAGAAGAAAGAGTCGAGTTAAGACTAAGTGCACCAGGGAGAGAGTAAGATTTCAACGGAAGAGCTCGCAATACAACCGTCAACCAACTGCGAAATGAAGAGGACAGTAAAGACAACGGCGTGGAATTATCACCTCGAGAGTAAGAAGAAATATTACGGGAATGGTTACTTAGAGAGCTGGAATGCGTCATAATAAAGTGAAGGGATTCGACCAATGAAAAAGGCTTTTGAAAAGCATCATAATTCAATAAAAGGACATTTCAGATTGAATTTATCTAGACTCTACATATGTGAATCAATACCATTTTCATGGTCATATGGAAGAAACGAAGTGGTAGAGATTTGCAAACCATGTGAGACTTAATACCATTATTGAGCAAGAAAAAGGATCGACGAGTCCGAGTATCATGGGGGTTCTGCCAAAGTTTTGTTAAAGTTGATTGTGATCAGTATATATATGTGTGCTATGATCAGTAAGATACACAAGTGTAAACTGAAGAATGAAAGGTTAATAATAGTTGTAAATTGACTGAAATGAGGGTTAAGATAAGTTCTCTCGGGGATTAGAAGTACGGTTGATGAACTAAGATTAATGTGATTCGGATAATGTGATAAGATTATGAGGAGAGACTTAAGAGGGGAAGCAATGATAAGCAAGGAGTCATTCCAGAGGTGAGTTAGTATAAAAAGTGTAAGCTTAAACGAGTAAAGAATGAAACAAGGAAGAGAAAGAAACATGATTACATGTGTTTTCGGAAAGAGAGTAATGTGTCCCTTATAGAAATCAATATAACTGAAAGCATCAACTGGGTAAGGGAAGTTGAAGCTTATAGAGGAAAGATAAGTATTGAAAAGGACAATGAATTTGAAGTTTATAGAGGAAAAATAAGTATTGAAAAGCACTTTAGGAATTGTGAAGGGTTGAGTGATAATAGTAAGCATTGGAATTGGATACGAGTATTAGTCTTCATTTAACATTCGAGGAAGAATGTTTCTAAGAGGGGAAGGATGTTATACCCCAGAAAATTTCGTGTTACTAAGGCTGCAGACGGCTTAATGTGAGCTCGAGGAGGAGCAAATATTACAAGTATAAAGAATGAAATTCTACTGTAGTAGCATGAGGATAGAATGAGTATGATATTTGGAATTCGTACAATATGATTGGAATGATACGTTAAAAGATATATACCCCTCGTAACCGTAAGCTGGGGTGGGGCCCACATGATGGGATTTTTATAAAGGGCATATGATAAGTTATATGGAAAATATATGTGAAGTTAAACACAACTCAAGAAGGACCCTTGAGCCAAATCCAAGTGTAAGCCCTCCAAAAAGATGTTTTTAAGTTACGTTTTCGGGTGATGTGACTTCGGGAGACCATAACCCCATCATTATTTGGGAATTTGGGAAAACCACAAATAATAAAGTTATAGATAATTGAAATATCGTTCCAACCATAGGTCGTGGGCCTTCACACGACATAGGGATAAAACGTTATGGACGTTTTAATACAGAAAGGTAAAGCTGGGCAGTGGGCTCGGCCCAACCCGACTCAAGGTCGGTGGGAACCGACCGAAGACCCATATATAAGGGATAAATGCATAAAAATTCGTTCATTTACCAATAAAACAGTCCAAAAAATTTTATAGAGAGAGATAGGAGAGTTAGAAAGAGAAAGTGGAGAATCGAGCAAGTTCGAGGCCCCGAATTCCCAGGCTCGTGAAAGATAAAGTGTAGTACGAGTTGTTGTCATCGTTTTAAGCTAATTATTGAGCTTGGGGGATGATATTTAGTGATGGATCTGCTTCTAAAGTATGTGTAAGGTTCCTCTTATGTTATTAAAGTGTTTATTTAGAGTTTTAACGGATTAGAAAGGAGGAAATAATGTTAAAAGCTCGTTTGGCATTTTTGGGAGGTTTATGAAGGTGGGGCTATTTCGGTGGAGTTAAATGGATGGAAATATCTGATTTATGATGTATATTGATTGTCGATATTGTTGTTTGACGTTGTTGCTGATAATTTAGCTTAATTGGATTTTCGGGTTTATCCAGTTTATAAAGGAAATGCTGTCGAAATTCCGTTAGAAATAGAGATAAGTTTAAGGGATTGATTTTAAGGATATATATTGGAGGATTGTTGCAGTAAATTAAGTATATTGTTGTGTTTTTTAGATTTATTTGTTGTTGGACTGTTGTGGTGATATACCGAATTGGGAGATACTAATGATATAAGGGAGATGCTGCCTGTTTCGTTTTAGAATTAAGTTATCAATTAATATATATGATATAGGAAAGCCTTCTTAAGTCACGTGCATATTCTTACGATTATAGGTTTGGCATACTAATTGTGAAAAGTTCGTGATTAAGTTGAGTTCCTTGGACGACGTAAGGTATGTAAAGCTAACCCTTCTTTCTTTTTGGCATGATCTTTATAAACAAACAGACGACGAGTGTACAACTCCAAAGAAGTTCCTATTCTTAGAGAGACTAGGATGGCTAATGTCTTTGATTTCCAGAACCTATTTCATTATGTTTTTATATGTGTCTATGATTTCAGAAGTCCTATTTTGATATAATCCATAATGACATTCGAGGGGTACTTCACGTGACTGTTGTCTTTGATTCTCAAGTGTTGTTAGTTCATTTTAATTATTCTATTGAGTCTCAGATGATAATTTAGTTTGCGCATGGTTGCTCACTACTCTGCTCGTGCATGCCATAATATATCTTTCACCGAGTCCCTCACTAGAGGTATGTTTTCGTGCACAGTTTCACTGAATTGTTCACCGAGTCCTCACTAGAGGGCTGGGTCCGATATATATATATATATATATATATATATATATATATATATATATATATATATATATGATGATGTGATTATGGCGCCGAGGATAGTATATGATGACTTATTCACCGAGTCCCATAATGGGCCGGATATGGTATACGATATAGACATGCATGATTTTCATATTGTAAGGCACAGGTGCATTGGTATCTTTGATTATCATACTTGCCTCCTGTAATCGTCTATGCAGTTGTGATTTTCCTTATTGCATTACATGCTTTATATACTCAGTACATATTCCGTACTGACCCCCTTTCTTCGGGGGCTGCGTTTTATGCCCGCAGGTACAGATACTCGATTTGGTGATCCTCCAGCTTAGGACTTCTGCTCAGCTGTTTGGAGAGTTCCATTGTTCCGGAGCCTAGACTATTTTTGTACAGATCATTTGATATAGACTTATGTATATGTCCAGGGGTATGGCAGGGCCCTGTCCCGTCATATTTCACTTTCGTACTCTTAGAGATCTGTAGACATGTGTGGGTTGTATATGGGTTATGGTCAGCTGTGTCTATATGTTTTGCTTTGGACATCCTCGTGTATAATGGAAGCCTTGTCGGCTTGCGTATTGTGTTATTGTTATGATGTGGTTAGCCGTGACTCCTCGGGCGACAGGTTTATGATATGTGGTGTTGCGAACCCTTCGTTTGTTTCTTTTACAAGTTTCCATATTGTCCTTAGTTTTAGTTTGACTATATTTAACAGGTCCGTATCCGAGTGTCCAGTTCGGGCGCTGGTCATGGCCTATGGGGTTGGGTCGTGACAAAAGTGGTATCCGAGCAGCTCATCCTCGGAGTGTCTGTAGACCGTGACTAGTAGAGTCTTGTTTATCGGTGTGTTGTGCACCACATCTATAAAAAGGAAGCTACAGGACATTTAAGATGTTACCTTTCCTTCTTACTCTAGATCGTGCGATAGAGCCAAGAGATAGGAAATGATATCCCTTATATACTGACCTTTGATTTCAGCAGGAGAATGGTGTAGACAAAAGGAGGTAAAAAAAATGATACTGGGAGTTACAGAGGTAGGATATTTCATTGAGGTTACATTATCAGAATTTGTATATACAGAGTGGCAAACTGGCCATAATCAAGGTAAGTTATTGTAAGTATAGTAAGAAAATCGATTGAATGTATATATATTGTTGATAAATTCAGTTATGAGGTGCGCACAGAAGAAGCTAAAGGAATAAGTAACGGTAAGCAGAATACATGTCAGATATTGAGTGAATATTGCAGGTATGATTGCAACCTGCAGTTAAAGATTGAAAGGGAAAATAAACAGGAAAGTGTAACAGATACAGTTTGAGTTGGACATACGAGGTAAGTTTATCATTTTCATACTGTTATTGATATGGGGAGCCCTGTGCGGCTATGATACGATATAATATATATGTATATATGTTGGCCCTGTGAGGCATTGTTGGTATTTCCTGCGTGCAGGTTTTGAGATAGTAAGAAATACAGAGGAAACTCTGCCAAAATTTTCCTTCAAATAAAAAAAGAATGAGATATAAGTTCGTAATATTCTTGAAAGGTCGTGTCAATAGTAATGATTGGATTTGACTAAGTGGTGAGTACAGCTGACTTCGAGAAATAAGTTAACTGTTGAATTGATGGTAATAGTAATCATGAGGTCGATATCGATATGGTAAAAAGAAATGCTAGGATAATTTGGAAGGGCTTGTGATACTAAGAGATGATTTAGAAAAGGCTGACAAATCTTAATAGAGTGTTATATTGAGGTATCGATTGAATTGATAAACAGGGACAAATTATGACGAGTTTATAGTTAAAAGAAGTAATAATATGATTGAGACAAGGGTATTGTGATGAATATGAATATGTTGATATGGCAGCTTGTGAGGTGTTAAGGATAAAATTGACCCGAAAGGGTAAAAGGTTAAGCACACCTACTCCATAGAGTATAGTTAAACTATAGTAAGAATCGTGAATAAGGTTAAGACGTGCTACACTATAAGATTCATTGCAAACAGGATATAATGTGAATATAATAAGGATTGTTATGATAATAAGTAAAGCCTAGTGAGGAAGTGACTAAAAGATATGACGTGATCCATGTGACTAGAGTATAAAGGCAAGTGTGAAACGGAAAAGTGAGCTATAGAACGAATAAGAAAGACTTATAAAGTTCTGTAGGGAAAGTTCAGAATAAAGATTATGTGGTAACAGAAATGATAGCGAGCACAAAAAAAAAAGTAATTGAAAGAAGGAAATTAGAAGAAGGCGAGATAACAGTGTAGTAACGGGTTATGACATGTATAGCCGAAAACACGAGTAGTATAAGTGACGGAATTATGAAAGACAAAACTACAGAAAGATGAGCAACGAGGTAGAATGAGTGCGAGAAAATGACTGGGATGATAAGAACAAACAGGGATGAACAGAATACAGTTTAAAAATGAGAAAGGGGTTATGCAGAAGTAATGTTTTCCGAAGGATAGAGGAGTAGCATAAGATTCCTCGTGCACAGAATAAAAGATAGACATAGACTGGAGAAATGGTAAGGGAATTCTAAAGGAAGCACCTAAGATAGACGTAATTGATTGAGTATGAGTATAAAAAAAAGGGGGAAATATATAGCTACGAACTTAAAGGCGTAGTACGACGATAAGATGATAAGATAAGACTATCATTAAGATGAACTTGATTTGATTCTGAATAAGTTAGAAGTCGGTACTGGGTGCACAACAAGGATAAAAGAGCATAAGGCATAAAGGAGTACTGCATGTATATGACTCCACCTTAGAAACAGTGGAATCCTTAAAGGACAAGGACTGTAGGCTTGAGGAACAAATGATGTATTGTAAATTTATTAAAAGAAACAAGTGATATAGGTTGGGATAAAGACAATGTTACAAGAAAACTTTTGACACTTATCATCAGGATATAAGTGTTACCTAATTGAGAATTTGGAACGATTATAAGTGTTGATTAATTGTTGATTGGAGTAAACGGAATGTGGCCTTGGGTGAGTTACTACATTGGTTTCATTACTCGAGTACATATTATCAGATGAGATTTTATACTATATATAGAAAGGTTCTCGTTGCTTCGAGATTTTGTTAAGGTTTCGTACGTGGATAATCAAAGTTATAAATTATAAAGAAAGGACATGGATATGGTACAATATACCAAGTGAATTAGAAAAGGGTCAGATAAATTTGAGATTGAAAATGGGGACATAGAGCAGAATATAAATAGATAATGATAAGTACACCCTAAAGGGGGGAAGCGGGTGAGAGAAACGCAGGTGTAAGACGGAAACGATTGACACCGAAATATATTTGATATCGATGCTTAAATTTCGACTGAGATCCCTTGCTGAAACAAGTTAGTAAGATCTGAAAGCCAGCAATAGATGGATAGAAGCCAAGGTGGTATTTGAGACAGTGCTGAGAATAATTTCTAAAGGTCAATTGTATGACATTAAAAGTGGGTGCTTATAAAAAGAAAGAGTACGACAAGAGAATGGTAACGAGTAACTTAAGAGATATTATAAAGGATAGCAATGCTATACTACATTAGAGGCTAAGATTTGGCAATAGATTTTTGCGCAAGTAGCAAAGGGAAGGGATAGAAAATCTCTTATAGTAGGATATGAGAAAATCAAAGGGGTGAATAAAGGAAGGGAAAGGAGTATAACAAGATAGGCTACGAGCGAGTTTTAGTACGGATGAGTTATGTAAAGCAGAATGAACCAGGAGAAAGAAAAACTATAACGAAGATTGGATATACTTCATACAAGTTGTACAAGAAAAGTTATACAACCTACGAATATTTGTATGCTAAGAATGAGACCAAGGGAGTACTTGATAAGAAGAGTAAGGATTCAGTAATAAAAATGTGGTTACGATATTTTTGGTGCATTAAGGAAAGATGTAAAGATGGTTTAAGCCAAATTACCGAGATAGAATTAATACTAAAGGAAAATAGGACATGGCCATGGCTGAGCTGAAGATTTATCCCGATACGGATTGTAAGATAAGAGAGGAGAAGGCAAGGTAAAACATGAAGACTACTGAGACGATGCTAAGATATCTCTTGGGCTCATTTGAGCACTTACGCATATTCTGATGCGTTATAGGAGAACTAAGTGCAAAATCTGACTAAAGAGGCAATAGAAGAGTTTGAATTAAAGATAAAGAAACGACACGGGATAATATGCCAAAAGTGTTATAAGTGGGATTAAGGGAAATTGTGAAATGGTTTAAGCGAGACAACCAGAATGAGATTGTTAAGACAGTGAATTTATATGTCAAAAAACAAAACATTCTTTAAGAATTATACCAGTTAATGATAGACAGATTACAAAGAAGCTATGCAAAGTTATAATATGAGGGAACTCCAGTGCTACTTGATAGCCAACTCTAAATATCGAGATTAAGAACTAAAAGGAAAAGTGACAGTGAAAGTAGACAAGTGATACATGATGCTGAAAATTCTAGAATATGGACTGTAACAGTAGAGCAATGTAAGGTTATTGAAGTAAAATAATGTTACACCTTGGGCAATTTCGTTTTATTCGTATAGTCTGCGAAGGGTCTACAGGTTACCAGAGGCATGAAATACTCCAAGGATTGTAAAGTCTAATAAATTGACGAGGGATGTCTGGGCGTTATAAAATCTTATTCAAAGATTAAGAGGTAAGGTAAAGTGAGCGATACATCTTAAAGGAGTAACTATAGAAGAAGAAAGAGTCGAGTTAAGACTAAGTGCACCAGGGAGAGAGTAAGATTTCAACGGAAGAGCTCGCAATACAACCGTCAACCAACTGCGAAATGAAGAGGAGAGTAAAGACAACGGCGTGGAATTATCACCTCAAGAGTAAGAAGAAATATTACGGGAATGGTTACTTAGAGAGCTGGAATGCGTCATAATAAAGGGAAAGGATTCGACCAATGAAAAAGGCTTTTGAAAAGCATCATAATTCAATAAAAGGACATTTCAGATTGAATTTATCTAGACTCTACATATGTGAATCAATACCATTGTCATGGTCATATGGAAGAAACGAAGTGGGAGAGATTTGCAAACCATGTGAGACTTAATACCATTATTGAGCAAGAAAAAGGATCGACGAGTCCGAGTATCAAGGGGGTTCTGCCAAAATTTTGTTAAAGTTGATTGTGATCAGTATATATATGTGTGCTATGATCAGTAAGATACACAAGTGTAAACTAAAGAATGAAAGGTTAATAATAGTTGTAAATTGACTGAAATGAGGGTTAAGATAAGTTCTCTCGGGGATTAGAAGTACGGTTGATGAACTAAGATTAATGTGATTCGGATAATGTGATAAGATTATGAGGAGAGACTTAAGAGAGGAAGCAATGATAAGCAAGGAGTCATTCCAGAGGTGAGTTAGTATAAAAAGTGTAAGCTTAAACGAGTAAAGAATGAAACAAGGAAGAGAAAGAAACATGATTACATGTGTTTTCGGAAAGAGAGTAATGTGTCCCTTATAGAAATCAATATAACTGAAAGCATCAACTGGGTAAGGGAAGTTGAAGCTTATAGAGGAAAGATAAGTATTGAAAAGGACAATGAATTTGAAGTTTATAGAGGAAAAATAAGTATTGAAAAGCACTTTAGGAATTGTGAAGGGTTGAGTGATAATAGTAAGCATTGGAATTGGATACGAGTATTAGTCTTCATTTAACATTCGAGGAAGAATGTTTCTAAGAGGGGAAGGATGTTATACCCCAGAAAATTTCGTGTTACTAAGGCTGCAGACGGCTTAATGTGAGCTCGAGGAGGAGCAAATATTACAAGTATAAAGAATGAAATTCTACTGTAGTAGCATGAGGATAGAATGAGTATGATATTTGGAATTCGTACAATATGATTGGAATGATACGTTAAAAGATATATACCCCTCGTAACCGTAAGCTGGGGTGGGGCCCACATGATGGGATTTTTATAAAGGGCATATGATAAGTTATATGGAAAATATATGTGAAGTTAAACACAACTCAAGAAGGACCCTTGAGCCAAATCCAAGTGTAAGCCCTCCAAAAAGATGTTTTTAAGTTACGTTTTCGGGTGATGTGACTTCGGGAGACCATAACCCCATCATTATTTGGGAATTTGGGAAAACCACAAATAATAAAGTTATAGATAATTGAAATATCGTTCCAACCATAGGTCGTGGGCCTTCACACGACATAGGGATAAAACGTTATGGACGTTTTAATACAGAAAGGTAAAGCTGGGCAGTGGGCTCGGCCCAACCCGACTCAAGGTCGGTGGGAACCGACCGAAGACCCATATATAAGGGATAAATGCATAAAAATTCGTTCATTTACCAATAAAACAGTCCAAAAAATTTTATAGAGAGAGATAGGAGAGTTAGAAAGAGAAAGTGGAGAATCGAGCAAGTTCGAGGCCCCGAATTCCCAGGCTCGTGAAAGATAAAGTGTAGTACGAGTTGTTGTCATCGTTTTAAGCTAATTATTGAGCTTGGGGGATGATATTTAGTGATGGATCTGCTTCTAAAGTATGTGTAAGGTTCCTCTTATGTTATTAAAGTGTTTATTTAGAGTTTTAACGGATTAGAAAGGAGGAAATAATGTTAAAAGCTCGTTTGGCATTTTTGGGAGGTTTATGAAGGTGGGGCTATTTCGGTGGAGTTAAATGGATGGAAATATCTGATTTATGATGTATATTGATTGTCGATATTGTTGTTTGACGTTGTTGCTGATAATTTAGCTTAATTGGATTTTCGGGTTTATCCAGTTTATAAAGGAAATGCTGTCGAAATTCCGTTAGAAATAGAGATAAGTTTAAGGGATTGATTTTAAGGATATATATTGGAGGATTGTTGCAGTAAATTAAGTATATTGTTGTGTTTTTTAGATTTATTTGTTGTTGGACTGTTGTGGTGATATACCGAATTGGGAGATACTAATGATATAAGGGAGATGCTGCCTGTTTCGTTTTAGAATTAAGTTATCAATTAATATATATGATATAGGAAAGCCTTCTTAAGTCACGTGCATATTCTTACGATTATAGGTTTGGCATACTAATTGTGAAAAGTTCGTGATTAAGTTGAGTTCCTTGGACGACGTAAGGTATGTAAAGCTAACCCTTCTTTCTTTTTGGCATGATCTTTATAAACAAACAGACGACGAGTGTACAACTCCAAAGAAGTTCCTATTCTTAGAGAGACTAGGATGGCTAATGTCTTTGATTTCCAGAACCTATTTCATTATGTTTTTATATGTGTCTATGATTTCAGAAGTCCTATTTTGATATAATCCATAATGACATTCGAGGGGTACTTCACGTGACTGTTGTCTTTGATTCTCAAGTGTTGTTAGTTCATTTTAATTATTCTATTGAGTCTCAGATGATAATTTAGTTTGCGCATGGTTGCTCACTACTCTGCTCGTGCATGCCATAATATATCTTTCACCGAGTCCCTCACTAGAGGTATGTTTTCGTGCACAGTTTCACTGAATTGTTCACCGAGTCCTCACTAGAGGGCTGGGTCCGATATATATATATATATATATATATATATATATATATATATATATATATATATATATATATATATGATGATGTGATTATGGCGCCGAGGATAGTATATGATGACTTATTCACCGAGTCCCATAATGGGCCGGATATGGTATACGATATAGACATGCATGATTTTCATATTGTAAGGCACAGGTGCATTGGTATCTTTGATTATCATACTTGCCTCCTGTAATCGTCTATGCAGTTGTGATTTTCCTTATTGCATTACATGCTTTATATACTCAGTACATATTCCGTACTGACCCCCTTTCTTCGGGGGCTGCGTTTTATGCCCGCAGGTACAGATACTCGATTTGGTGATCCTCCAGCTTAGGACTTCTGCTCAGCTGTTTGGAGAGTTCCATTGTTCCGGAGCCTAGACTATTTTTGTACAGATCATTTGATATAGACTTATGTATATGTCCAGGGGTATGGCAGGGCCCTGTCCCGTCATATTTCACTTTCGTACTCTTAGAGATCTGTAGACATGTGTGGGTTGTATATGGGTTATGGTCAGCTGTGTCTATATGTTTTGCTTTGGACATCCTCGTGTATAATGGAAGCCTTGTCGGCTTGCGTATTGTGTTATTGTTATGATGTGGTTAGCCGTGACTCCTCGGGCGACAGGTTTATGATATGTGGTGTTGCGAACCCTTCGTTTGTTTCTTTTACAAGTTTCCATATTGTCCTTAGTTTTAGTTTGACTATATTTAACAGGTCCGTATCCGAGTGTCCAGTTCGGGCGCTGGTCATGGCCTATGGGGTTGGGTCGTGACAAAAGTGGTATCCGAGCAGCTCATCCTCGGAGTGTCTGTAGACCGTGACTAGTAGAGTCTTGTTTATCGGTGTGTTGTGCACCACATCTATAAAAAGGAAGCTACAGGACATTTAAGATGTTACCTTTCCTTCTTACTCTAGATCGTGCGATAGAGCCAAGAGATAGGAAATGATATCCCTTATATACTGACCTTTGATTTCAGCAGGAGAATGGTGTAGACAAAAGGAGGTAAAAAAAATGATACTGGGAGTTACAGAGGTAGGATATTTCATTGAGGTTACATTATCAGAATTTGTATATACAGAGTGGCAAACTGGCCATAATCAAGGTAAGTTATTGTAAGTATAGTAAGAAAATCGATTGAATGTATATATATTGTTGATAAATTCAGTTATGAGGTGCGCACAGAAGAAGCTAAAGGAATAAGTAACGGTAAGCAGAATACATGTCAGATATTGAGTGAATATTGCAGGTATGATTGCAACCTGCAGTTAAAGATTGAAAGGGAAAATAAACAGGAAAGTGTAACAGATACAGTTTGAGTTGGACATACGAGGTAAGTTTATCATTTTCATACTGTTATTGATATGGGGAGCCCTGTGCGGCTATGATACGATATAATATATATGTATATATGTTGGCCCTGTGAGGCATTGTTGGTATTTCCTGCGTGCAGGTTTTGAGATAGTAAGAAATACAGAGGAAACTCTGCCAAAATTTTCCTTCAAATAAAAAAAGAATGAGATATAAGTTCGTAATATTCTTGAAAGGTCGTGTCAATAGTAATGATTGGATTTGACTAAGTGGTGAGTACAGCTGACTTCGAGAAATAAGTTAACTGTTGAATTGATGGTAATAGTAATCATGAGGTCGATATCGATATGGTAAAAAGAAATGCTAGGATAATTTGGAAGGGCTTGTGATACTAAGAGATGATTTAGAAAAGGCTGACAAATCTTAATAGAGTGTTATATTGAGGTATCGATTGAATTGATAAACAGGGACAAATTATGACGAGTTTGTAGTTAAAAGAAGTAATAATATGATTGAGACAAGGGTATTGTGATGAATATGAATATGTTGATATGGCAGCTTGTGAGGTGTTAAGGATAAAATTGACCCGAAAGGGTAAAAGGTTAAGCACACCTACTCCATAGAGTATAGTTAAACTATAGTAAGAATCGTGAATAAGGTTAAGACGTGCTACACTATAAGATTCATTGCAAACAGGATATAATGTGAATATAATAAGGATTGTTATGATAATAAGTAAAGCCTAGTGAGGAAGTGACTAAAAGATATGACGTGATCCATGTGACTAGAGTATAAAGGCAAGTGTGAAACGGAAAAGTGAGCTATAGAACGAATAAGAAAGACTTATAAAGTTCTGTAGGGAAAGTTCAGAATAAAGATTATGTGGTAACAGAAATGATAGCGAGCACAAAAAAAAAAGTAATTGAAAGAAGGAAATTAGAAGAAGGCGAGATAACAGTGTAGTAACGGGTTATGACATGTATAGCCGAAAACACGAGTAGTATAAGTGACGGAATTATGAAAGACAAAACTACAGAAAGATGAGCAACGAGGTAGAATGAGTGCGAGAAAATGACTGGGATGATAAGAACAAACAGGGATGAACAGAATACAGTTTAAAAATGAGAAAGGGGTTATGCAGAAGTAATGTTTTCCGAAGGATAGAGGAGTAGCATAAGATTCCTCGTGCACAGAATAAAAGATAGACATAGACTGGAGAAATGGTAAGGGAATTCTAAAGGAAGCACCTAAGATAGACGTAATTGATTGAGTATGAGTATAAAAAAAAGGGGGAAATATATAGCTACGAACTTAAAGGCGTAGTACGACGATAAGATGATAAGATAAGACTATCATTAAGATGAACTTGATTTGATTCTGAATAAGTTAGAAGTCGGTACTGGGTGCACAACAAGGATAAAAGAGCATAAGGCATAAAGGAGTACTGCATGTATATGACTCCACCTTAGAAACAGTGGAATCCTTAAAGGACAAGGACTGTAGGCTTGAGGAACAAATGATGTATTGTAAATTTATTAAAAGAAACAAGTGATATAGGTTGGGATAAAGACAATGTTACAAGAAAACTTTTGACACTTATCATCAGGATATAAGTGTTACCTAATTGAGAATTTGGAACGATTATAAGTGTTGATTAATTGTTGATTGGAGTAAACGGAATGTGGCCTTGGGTGAGTTACTACATTGGTTTCATTACTCGAGTACATATTATCAGATGAGATTTTATACTATATATAGAAAGGTTCTCGTTGCTTCGAGATTTTGTTAAGGTTTCGTACGTGGATAATCAAAGTTATAAATTATAAAGAAAGGACATGGATATGGTACAATATACCAAGTGAATTAGAAAAGGGTCAGATAAATTTGAGATTGAAAATGGGGACATAGAGCAGAATATAAATAGATAATGATAAGTACACCCTAAAGGGGGGAAGCGGGTGAGAGAAACGCAGGTGTAAGACGGAAACGATTGACACCGAAATATATTTGATATCGATGCTTAAATTTCGACTGAGATCCCTTGCTGAAACAAGTTAGTAAGATCTGAAAGCCAGCAATAGATGGATAGAAGCCAAGGTGGTATTTGAGACAGTGCTGAGAATAATTTCTAAAGGTCAATTGTATGACATTAAAAGTGGGTGCTTATAAAAAGAAAGAGTACGACAAGAGAATGGTAACGAGTAACTTAAGAGATATTATAAAGGATAGCAATGCTATACTACATTAGAGGCTAAGATTTGGCAATAGATTTTTGCGCAAGTAGCAAAGGGAAGGGATAGAAAATCTCTTATAGTAGGATATGAGAAAATCAAAGGGGTGAATAAAGGAAGGGAAAGGAGTATAACAAGATAGGCTACGAGCGAGTTTTAGTACGGATGAGTTATGTAAAGCAGAATGAACCAGGAGAAAGAAAAACTATAACGAAGATTGGATATACTTCATACAAGTTGTACAAGAAAAGTTATACAACCTACGAATATTTGTATGCTAAGAATGAGACCAAGGGAGTACTTGATAAGAAGAGTAAGGATTCAGTAATAAAAATGTGGTTACGATATTTTTGGTGCATTAAGGAAAGATGTAAAGATGGTTTAAGCCAAATTACCGAGATAGAATTAATACTAAAGGAAAATAGGACATGGCCATGGCTGAGCTGAAGATTTATCCCGATACGGATTGTAAGATAAGAGAGGAGAAGGCAAGGTAAAACATGAAGACTACTGAGACGATGCTAAGATATCTCTTGGGCTCATTTGAGCACTTACGCATATTCTGATGCGTTATAGGAGAACTAAGTGCAAAATCTGACTAAAGAGGCAATAGAAGAGTTTGAATTAAAGATAAAGAAACGACACGGGATAATATGCCAAAAGTGTTATAAGTGGGATTAAGGGAAATTGTGAAATGGTTTAAGCGAGACAACCAGAATGAGATTGTTAAGACAGTGAATTTATATGTCAAAAAACAAAACATTCTTTAAGAATTATACCAGTTAATGATAGACAGATTACAAAGAAGCTATGCAAAGTTATAATATGAGGGAACTCCAGTGCTACTTGATAGCCAACTCTAAATATCGAGATTAAGAACTAAAAGGAAAAGTGACAGTGAAAGTAGACAAGTGATACATGATGCTGAAAATTCTAGAATATGGACTGTAACAGTAGAGCAATGTAAGGTTATTGAAGTAAAATAATGTTACACCTTGGGCAATTTCGTTTTATTCGTATAGTCTGCGAAGGGTCTACAGGTTACCAGAGGCATGAAATACTCCAAGGATTGTAAAGTCTAATAAATTGACGAGGGATGTCTGGGCGTTATAAAATCTTATTCAAAGATTAAGAGGTAAGGTAAAGTGAGCGATACATCTTAAAGGAGTAACTATAGAAGAAGAAAGAGTCGAGTTAAGACTAAGTGCACCAGGGAGAGAGTAAGATTTCAACGGAAGAGCTCGCAATACAACCGTCAACCAACTGCGAAATGAAGAGGAGAGTAAAGACAACGGCGTGGAATTATCACCTCAAGAGTAAGAAGAAATATTACGGGAATGGTTACTTAGAGAGCTGGAATGCGTCATAATAAAGTGAAAGGATTCGACCAATGAAAAAGGCTTTTGAAAAGCATCATAATTCAATAAAAGGACATTTCAGATTGAATTTATCTAGACTCTACATATGTGAATCAATACCATTGTCATGGTCATATGGAAGAAACGAAGTGGGAGAGATTTGCAAACCATGTGAGACTTAATACCATTATTGAGCAAGAAAAAGGATCGACGAGTCCGAGTATCAAGGGGGTTCTGCCAAAATTTTGTTAAAGTTGATTGTGATCAGTATATATATGTGTGCTATGATCAGTAAGATACACAAGTGTAAACTAAAGAATGAAAGGTTAATAATAGTTGTAAATTGACTGAAATGAGGGTTAAGATAAGTTCTCTCGGGGATTAGAAGTACGGTTGATGAACTAAGATTAATGTGATTCGGATAATGTGATAAGATTATGAGGAGAGACTTAAGAGGGGAAGCAATGATAAGCAAGGAGTCATTCCAGAGGTGAGTTAGTATAAAAAGTGTAAGCTTAAACGAGTAAAGAATGAAACAAGGAAGAGAAAGAAACATGATTACATGTGTTTTCGGAAAGAGAGTAATGTGTCCCTTATAGAAATCAATATAACTGAAAGCATCAACTGGGTAAGGGAAGTTGAAGCTTATAGAGGAAAGATAAGTATTGAAAAGGACAATGAATTTGAAGTTTATAGAGGAAAAATAAGTATTGAAAAGCACTTTAGGAATTGTGAAGGGTTGAGTGATAATAGTAAGCATTGGAATTGGATACGAGTATTAGTCTTCATTTAACATTCGAGGAAGAATGTTTCTAAGAGGGGAAGGATGTTATACCCCAGAAAATTTCGTGTTACTAAGGCTGCAGACGGCTTAATGTGAGCTCGAGGAGGAGCAAATATTACAAGTATAAAGAATGAAATTCTACTGTAGTAGCATGAGGATAGAATGAGTATGATATTTGGAATTCGTACAATATGATTGGAATGATACGTTAAAAGATATATACCCCTCGTAACCGTAAGCTGGGGTGGGGCCCACATGATGGGATTTTTATAAAGGGCATATGATAAGTTATATGGAAAATATATGTGAAGTTAAACACAACTCAAGAAGGACCCTTGAGCCAAATCCAAGTGTAAGCCCTCCAAAAAGATGTTTTTAAGTTACGTTTTCGGGTGATGTGACTTCGGGAGACCATAACCCCATCATTATTTGGGAATTTGGGAAAACCACAAATAATAAAGTTATAGATAATTGAAATATCGTTCCAACCATAGGTCGTGGGCCTTCACACGACATAGGGATAAAACGTTATGGACGTTTTAATACAGAAAGGTAAAGCTGGGCAGTGGGCTCGGCCCAACCCGACTCAAGGTCGGTGGGAACCGACCGAAGACCCATATATAAGGGATAAATGCATAAAAATTCGTTCATTTACCAATAAAACAGTCCAAAAAATTTTATAGAGAGAGATAGGAGAGTTAGAAAGAGAAAGTGGAGAATCGAGCAAGTTCGAGGCCCCGAATTCCCAGGCTCGTGAAAGATAAAGTGTAGTACGAGTTGTTGTCATCGTTTTAAGCTAATTATTGAGCTTGGGGGATGATATTTAGTGATGGATCTGCTTTAAGGTATGTGTAAGGTTCCTCTTATGTTATTAAAGTGTTTATTTAGAGTTTTAACGGATTAGAACGGAGGAAATAATGTTAAAAGCTCGTTTGGCATTTTTCGGAGGTTTATGATGGTGGGGCAGTTTCAGTGGAGTTAAATGGATTGAAATATCTTATTTATGATGTCTATTGATTGTCGATATTGTTGTTTGACGTTGTTGCTGATAATTTAGCTGAATTGGATTTTCGGGTTTAACCAGTTTATAAAGGAAATGCTGTCGAAATTCTGTTAGAAATAGAGATAAGTTTAAGGGATTGATTTTAAGGATATATATTGGAGGATTGTTGCAGTAAATTAAGTATGTTGTTGTGTTTTTGAGATTTATTTGTTGTTGGGCTGTTGTGGTGATATACCGAATTGGTAGATACTAATGATATAGGGGAGATGCTGCCCGTTTCGATTTAGAATTAAGTTATCAATTAATATATATGATATAGGAAAGCCTTCTTAAGTCACGTTCATATTTGTACGATTATAGGTTTGGCATACTAATTGTGAAAAGTTCGTGATTAAGTTGAGTTCCTTGGACGACGTAAGGTATGTAAAGCTAACATTTCTTTCTTTTTGGCATGATCTTTATTAACAAACAGACGACGAGTGTACAACTCCAAAGAAGTTCCTATTCTTAGAGACACTAGGATGGCTAATGTCTTTGATTTCCAGAATCTATTTCATTATGTTTTGATACGTGTCTATGATTCCAGAAGCCCTATTTTGATATAATCCATAATGACATTCGAGGGGTACTTCACATGACTGTTGTCTTTGATTCTCAAGTGTTGTTAGCTCATTCTAATTATTCTATTGAGTCTCAAATGATAATTTAGTTTGCATATGGTTGCTCACTACTCTGCTTGTGCATGCCGTAATATATCTTTCACCGAGTCCCTCACTAGAGGTATGTTTTCGTGCACAGTTTCACTGCATTGTTCACCGAGTCCCTCACTAGAGGTATGTTTTCGTGCACAGTTTCACTGCATTGTTCACCGAGTCCCTCATTAGAGGGCGGGTACGATATATATATATATGATGATAATGATGATGATGATGATGTGATTATGGCGCCGAGGATGGTATATGATGACTTATTCACCGAGTCCCATAATGGGCCGGATATGGTATACGATATAGACATGCATGATTTTCATATCGTAAGGCACAGGTGCATTGGTATCTTTGATTATCATACTTGCCTCCTGTAATCGTCTATGCAGTTGTGATTTTCCTTATTGCATTACATCCTTTATATACTCAATACATATTCCGTACTGACCCCCTTTCTTCGGGGGCTGCATTTCATGTCCGCAGGTACAGATACTCGATTTGGTGATCCTCCAGCTTAGGACTTCTGCTCATCTGTTTGGAGAGCTCCATTGTTCTGGAGCCTAGACTATTTTGGTACAGATCTTTTGATATAGACTTATGTATATGTCCAGGGGTACGACGGGACCCTGTCCCGTCATATTTCACTTTCGTACTCTTAGATGTCTGTAGGCATGTGTGGGTTGTATATGGGTTATGGTCAGCTGTGTCTATATGTTTTGCTTTGGACATCCTCATGTATAATGGGAGCCTTGTCGGCTTACGTATTGTGTTATTATTACACTGTGGTTAGCCGTGAATCCTCGGGCGACAGGTTTATGATATGTGGTGTTGCGAACCCTTCGTTTGTTTCGTTTACAAGTTTCCATATTGTCCTTAGTTTCAGTTTGACTATATTGAACAGGTCCATATACGAGTGTCCAGTTCGGGCACTGGTCATGGCCCATGGGGTTGGGTCGTGACAAAAGTGGCATCAGAGCAGTTCATCCTCGGAGTGTCTGCAAACTGTGTCTAGTAGAGTCTTGTTTATCGGTGTGTTGTGCACCACATCTATAAACAGGAAGCTACAGGACATTTAGGATGTTACCTTTCCTTCTTACTCTAGATCGTGCGATAGAGCCAAGAGATAGGAAATGATATCCCTTATATACTGACCTTTGATTTCAGCAGGAGAATGGTGTCGACAAGAGGAGGTAAAAAAAATGATACTGGGAGTTACAGAGGTAGGATATTTCATTGAGGTTACATTATCAGAATTTGTATATACAGAGTGGCAAACTGGCCATCATCAAGGTAAGTTATTGTAAGTATAGTAAGAAAATGGATTGAATGTATACATATTGTTGATAAGTTCAGTTATAAGGTGCGCCCAGAAAAAGCTGAAGGAATCAGTAACGGTAAGCAGAATACATGTCAGATATTGAGTGAATGTTGCAGGTATGATTGCAACATGCAGTTAAAGATTGAAAGGGAAAATAAACAGGAAAGTGTAACAGATACAGTTTGAGGTGGACATACGAGGTAAGTTTATCATTTTCATACTGTTATTGATATGGGGAGCCCTGTGCGGCTATGATACGATATAATACATATGTATATATGTTGGCCCTATGAGGCATTGTTGGTATTTCCTGCGTGCAGGTTTTGAGATAGTAGGAAATACAGAGGAAACTCTGGCAAAATTTTCCTAGAAATAAAAAAAGTATGAGATATAAGTTCGTAATATTCTTGAAAGGTCGTGTCAATAGTAATGATAGGATTTGACTAAGTGGTGAGCACAGCTGACTTCGAGAAATAAGTTAACTGTTGAATTGATGGTAATAGTAATCATGAGGTCGATATCGATATGGTAATCATGAGGTCGAAAGGGGTTATGCAGAAGTAATGTTTTCCGAAGGATAGAGGAGTAGCATAAGATTCCTCGTGCACAGAATAAAAGATAGACATAGACTGGAGAAATGGTAAGGGAATTCTAAAGGAAGCACCTAAGATAGACGTAATTGATTGAGTATGAGTATAAAAAAAAGGGGAAAATATATAGCTACGAACTTAAAGGCGTAGTACGACGATAAGGTGATAAGATAAGACTATCATTAAGATGAACTTAATTTGATTCTGAATAAGTTAGAAGTCGGTACTGGGTACACAACAACGATAAAAGAGCATAAGGCATAAAGGAGTACTGCATGTATATGACTCCACCTTAGAAACAGTGGAATCCTTAAAGGACAAGGACTGTAGGCTTGAGGAACAAATGATGTATTGTAAATTTATTAAAAGAAACAAGTGATATAGGTTGGGATAAAGACAATGTTACAAGAAAACTTTGGCCACTTATCATCAGGATATAAGTGCTACCTAATTGAGAATTTGGAACGATTATAAGTGCTGATTAATTGTTGATTGGAGTAAACGGAATGTGGCCTTGGGTGAGTTACTACATTGGTTGCATTACTCGAGTACAGATTATCAGATGAGATTTTATACTATATATAGAAAGGTTCTCGTTGCTTCGAGATTTTGTTAAGGTTTCGTATGTGAATAATCAAAGTTATAAATTATAAAGAAAGGACATGGATATGGTACAATATACCAAGTGAATTAGAAAAGGGTCAGATAAATTTGAGATTGAAAATGGGGACATAGAGCAGAATATAAATAGGTAATGGTAAGTACACCCTAAAGGGGGGAAGTGGGTGAGAGAAATGCAGGTGTCAGACGGAAACGATTGACACTAAAATATATTTGATATAGATGCTTAAATTTCAATTGAGATCTCTTGCTGAAACAAGTAAGTAAGATCTGAAAGCCAGCAATAAATGGATAGAAGCCAGGGTGGTATTTGAGACAGTGTTGAGAATAATTTCTAAAGGTCAATTGTATGACATTAAAAGTGGGTGCTTATAAAAAGAAAGAGTACGACAAGAGAATGGTAACGAGTAACTTAAGAGATATTATAAAGGATAGCAATGCTATACTAGATTAAAGGCTAAGATTTGGCAATAGTGTTGTGCGCAAGTAGAAAAGGGAAGGGATACAAAATCTCTTATAGTAGGATTTGAGAAAATCAAAGGGTTGAATAAAAGAAGGGAAAGGAGTATAACAAGATAGGCTACGAGCGAGTTTTAGTACGGATGAGTTCTGTAAAGCATAATGAACCAGGACAAGGAAAGACTATAACTACGATTGGATATACTTCATACAAGTTATACAAGAATAGTTATACAACCTATGAATATTTGTATGCTAAGAATGAGACCAAGTGAGTACTTGATAAGAAGAGTAAGGATTCAGTAATAACAATGTGATTACGATATTTCGGGCGCATTAAGGAAAGATGTAAAGATGGTTTAAGCCAAATTACTGAGATAGAATTAATACTAAGGGAAAATAGGAAATGACCATGGCTGAGCCGAAGATTTATCCCGATACGAATTGTAAGATAAGAGAGGAGAAGGCAACGTAAATCATGAAGACTACTGAGACGACGCTAAGATATCTCTTGGGCTCATTTGAGCACTTACGCATATTCTGATGCGTGATAGGAGAACTAAGAGCAAAATCTGACTAAAGAGGCAATAGAAGAGTTTGAATTAAAGATAAATAAACGACATGGGATAATATGCCCAAAGTGTTATAAGTGGGATTAAGGGAAATTGTGAAATGGTTTAAGCGAGACAACCAGAACGAGATTGTTAAGACAGTGAATTTATATGTCAAAAATCAAAAATTCTTTCAGAATTATACCAGTTAATGATAGACATATTACAAAGCAGCTATGTAAAGTTATAATATGAGGGAACTCCAGTGCTACTTGATAGCCAACTATAAAGATCGAGATTAAGAGCTAAAAGGTAAAGTGAGAGTGAAAGTAGAGAAGTGATACATGATGCTGAAAATTCCAGAATATTGACTGTAACAACAGAGCAATGTAAGGTTATTAAAGTCAAATAATGTTACACCTTGGGAAATTTTGTTTTATTCGTAGTATCTGCGAAGGGTCTACAGGTTACCAGAGGCATGAAATACTCCAAGGATTGTAAAGTCTTATAAATTGACGAGGGATGTTTGCGCGTTATAAAATCTTATTTAAAGATTAAGAGGTAAGGTGAAGTGAGCGATACATCTTAAAGGAGTAACTATAGAAGAAGAAAGAGTCGAGTTAAGACTAAGTGCACCAGGGAGAGAGTAAGATTTCAGCGGAAGAGCTCGCAATACAACCGTCAACCAACTGCGAAATGAAGAGGTGCATATTCTTACTATTATAGGTGTGGCATACTAATTGTGAAAATTTCGTGATTAAGTTGAGTTCCTTGGATGATGTAAGGTATGTAAAGCTAACCCTTCTTTCTTTTTTACATTATCTTTATAAACAAACAGATGACGAGTGTACAACTCCAAAGAAGTTCCTATTCTTAGAGACACTAGGATGGCTAATGTCTTTGATTTCCAGAACCTATTTCATTATGTTTTGATACGTGTCTATGATTCCAGAAGTCCTATTTTGATATAATCCATAATGACATTCGAGGGGTACTTCACGTGACTGTTGTCTTTGATTCTCAAGTGTTGTTAGTTCATTCTAATTATTCTATTGAGTCTCAGCTGATAATTTAGTTTGCGCATGGTTGCTCACTACTCTGCTCGTGCATGCCGTAATATATCTTTCACCGAGTCCCTCACTAGAGGTATGTTTTCGTGCACAGTTTCACTGCATTATTCACCGAGTCCCTCACTAGAGGGCCGGGTCTGATATATATATATATATATATATATATATATATATATATATATATATATATATATATATATATATATATATATATATATATATATGATGATGATGATGATGATGATGATGATGATGATGATGATGTGATTATGGCGCCGAGGATGGTATATGATGACTTATTCACCGAGTCCCATAATGGGCCGGATATGGTATATGATATAGACATGCATGATTTTCATATCGTAAGGCACAGGTGCATTGGTATCTTTTATTATCATACTTGCCTCCTGTAATCATCTATGCAGTTGTGATTTTCCTTATTGCATTACATGCTTTATACACTCAGTACATATTCCGTACTGACCCCCTTTCTTCGGGGGCTGCGTTTCATGCCCGCAGGTACAGATACTCGATTTTGTGATCCTCCAGCTTAGGACTTCTACTCAGCTGTTTGGAGAGCTCCATTGTTCGGGAGCCTAGACTATTTTGGTACAGATCGTTTGATATAGACTTATGTATATGTCCAGGGGTACGACGGGGCCCTGTCCCGTCATATTTCACTTTCGTACTCTTAGAGGTCTGTAGGCATGTGTGGGTTGTATATGGGTTATGGTCAGCTGTGTCTATATGTTTTTCTTTGGACATCCTCGTGTATAATGGCAGCCTTGTCGGCTTGCGTATTGTGTTATAGTTATGTTGTGGTTAGCCGTAACTCCTCGGGAGACAAGTTTATGATATGTGGTGTTGCGAACCCTTCGTTTGTTTCTTTTACAAGTTTCCATATTGTCCTTAGTTTCAGTTTGACTATATTGAACAGGTCCGTATACGAGTGTCATGTTCGGGCACTGGTCATGGCCCATGGGGTTGGGGCGTGACACATATAATGATCCATTAGAAGTATATCAAGATCAATACCAATGGTCATACACCCTATCTAACGGGGACACAACCTTAGTTATACAAAAACCAACTATTACCAATATCATCGGATAAAGACATTAGACCTAAGCTTAGCATCCTTCGACTTTAGTAACCTTTTCACACCATATTCCCTGTGGGATTCGACCCCAACCTTGTTGGGTTACTATATTTGACAACGTCCGTGTTATACCATTAATAGGTCTAATTTGAGCGTACCACTCCTATATATATATATATATATATATATATATTCAAGTATGACTATTAAAAACATTGAGCTTATACAGCCGGGTATGATATCTATCGCGCGCACCACTGCAGTTGGGTACGAATAACACTGAGCCTTAGAAGGGCCAGGTATATTGTCACGACCCGGCTAGGGTCCATGACGGGTACCCGGGGCTAACCACCGAACACCACTCATTCTATTACTCATCATACTCATTATACACTTCTTTAATATTCATGTTCTCATAATCATAGGAAAACCATTTTTCATTTGGAAACATAATTACCTTTATGTACATAAGCCCTTCGGCTATCAAAATAATAATATAAATACAATAGTAACATCGTGAGACTATACTACCCACACCTGCGTATCTACGAGCCTCTACCAGAGTACTAGACATATGGACGGAACAAGACCCCGTCGTGCCCAAAATACATATATGTTCACAAAAGAATAAACCATATAGCACCTCCGGAATAATGGAGTGCTACTATAAATCTGCTGATGGTTCCTATGGATCTGCACCGTCTCCCTATCTACCTGTGTGCATGAACACAGCGTCCAAAGAAAACAGACGTCAGTACGAATATTGTACTGAGTATGTAAGGCATAAACAATAATGGTATATCAATGAAGTACGGAGACATCGAGTGAAGAGCGATCTGTAACTGACTGTCAATTAAAACTCAAATAATGCATGCTAACTTACTTCATAATCATCATCATATAATGTATGCATATATGTATAAGCTACCCGACCATATAGGTACGGTGTGATAATCATTAGCTTGCGTCCAGGCTCCCGCGTCCAGGGTACCATCTCATGCCGCCCACTAGTGGTGTCTGCCCATGCCATCTAGACATGGTGTATATGCTGCCCGCTTTAGCTGTGTCTGCCCGGCCATATAGGCGCGGTGTGATAGCATCATGTACATCTCATAGAATTATCATATTCTCATCATACTATTATCATAGTGCAGGACTGGAAACTTAAGACAATTATACTCTATCGGGGTGACATAAGGTCGTGAACCCCCGATTCCATTATGGAGCATTCATAAGAATTCTACCTCACCTTGAAGGAATTAGTATATAAGGTGAGTGTATACAATGAACAACATCAATGGATCATAATAAGAATCATTAGCTTTGTGGAAACATAGTATCATGGGCCTTAGACTCTTCAGACTTAGACTCATCATTATCATGTTCATAATATCTCTTATTCTTAACTCATATGACTATTCATGAGAATAGACTCTTAGTTTTTCCGGGATGTAGGAAATTCATGGAGGAGAAGGAAATATTATACCATAGTTTCATGCCTTAGAAAGAAGGGACTAGCCTTACATATCTCTTTCGTTTTAGCTATTCTATCGTTTGATCGTTCTTCTTCATTGCTCGCGTTTCTACCTTCAAGAAAGTTCACACTCATATTAGATAATCGATAACATAAGCGCATTTGAACTAAGCTAGAGAAAATTTAGCAACGTCTCCTTTATTTATACTACTTTCTCCATATCATTTATCAACTCCCAAACGTCAATAATAACAGTCATAATATCATCATCAATGACTTTAGTCAAATTCATCATTATCCAATCCCCACAATTTCCTCTCAAGGTCACCCATATTCATAATCATAATAAAATGTTACATTCATTCTTATCTAATGTTTCTCTCATTCTCTTAACATCAGTCATAACGTAATTACAATCACAATCATATCAATATTCATGATTCACCCCAAACTACTATTCAAAAATGGCACTATTCCCACATTCATGACCCATTTTCTATCTCCTTCTACAATCCAAGTGTTTCAACTTTTCAATACCTTAAATAACATGAAAATACCATAAAAATTACCTTAGATAGTGCAGAAATAATCCTTGAGTTGAAATATTTCTCTTGCACCAAAACCCTAGTTCACTTCTATTGATATGCCTTGGCTTGGATGAACTTTAATGTGTGTCTCACAATTAGTTTTGTTGGTTTGATGAAGTTGATCATCAATTTCTCATTAGTTCTTGTATTTGGAGTGTGTGGAAGGTTCTAGAGAATTCTTGAGTTGTGGAGAATGAAAAGGGAATGAACATAATGAACTTGGGGTGCTCTTTTTATAAATTAAAAATCTGTCCTGACGTCATTATACAGACAATTATATGGTCTGTATAAATTTATACGGTCCGTATAAGTGACCGTGAAACTACTTCAGCAACCATCCCTTTCTGTGGCAATTTGACGGCACATTATACAGTTCGTACAAATTTACACGGTCCGTATAAGTGACCGTAAAATCACCCCAATCAACAACTCATTCTGTGACAATTATACGACACATTATACGTTCCGTATAAGTGACCATATAATCCCATCAGTGAGGGACTTCACTGTGACGATTCTGCGGTACATTATACGGACCGTATAATCGGCCGTAGAACCCACCTTTTCTCCGATCTTGTTCTCGTCACTTCGTTTGATCTCCAATCCTTATGGAACCTTCTTGACACTTGTTTAACACCTCATTAACGATCTAAGGGAAATTATAATTTTTCTCCAAAATGTCATTAAGCCATCATAAATTCGATACTCATAAATTCTGCCCGGTACACAAAATATATCTTGCTTTTCTTTAACAATTTTCGTCTCCTATCTCCCATGTCTTTGAGATCTCATTTAAAATCATCAAATTTCATTTCTTTCTTATTAAAACATCGTATACGTCATTCCCTTCATTAGTCTACTCACTGTACGTTAACGAAAAATTTCCGGGGTGTAACATTCTTCCCCCCTTTTGGAGCATTCGTCCTCGAATGATAAGTACTCGGGAATTCTGTGAAAATTTCGCCATAGTTTCCCCTATAATATGGCACTACCATCCTGTCACAACAACCCATAATAATATTGCCTCACAGGGCTACAACACAATAACAACATAAGTTGGTCACACACGACTCATATGCATAGAAGAAAACATTCGTACCTCATAATCTTGGTGTCTCATCGTGGATTTCTTCTGAGGACTGAAATAAATGCAGGTATTTGGATTTCATACTCTCTTCTGCTTCCTAAGTCATTTCTTCTCGGTTGTTATTTCGCCATAAGACTTTAACTGAGGCCACTTTCTTATTTCGAAGTCTTCGTACTTTCCTGTCTAATATGGCAATGGGCACTTCTTCATATGCTAGCTTTTCTGTTACTTGAACATCATCTATTGGGAAAATTCTCGTAGTATCTCCAACACACTTACGGAGCATTGAGACATGGAAAACTGGATGGGCCAATTCAAGTTCTGGAGGCAAGTCCAATTCATAAGCTACTTGACCCACCTTGCGGATAATCTTATATGGTCCAATGTATCGAGGACTTAACTTTCCTTTCTTGCCAAATCTCATCACACCTTTCATTGGTGACACCTTTAAGAATACCCAATCATCAACTTGAAATTCTAAGTCTCGCTGGCGGTTGTCCACATAAGATTTTTGGCGACTTTGGGCTGTCAATAGTCAATCTCGGATCACCTTGACTTTTTCTACTGCTTGCTGAATCAACTCAGGGCCTATTAGCTGTACTTCTCCTATTTCAAACCATCCAATATGGGATCTACACTTTGTTCCATATAAAGCTTCATACGGAGCCATTTGGATACTGGAATGGTAACTATTATTGTATGCAAACTCGATTAGAGGTAAGTGGTCATCCCAACTACCACCGAAATCTAGTACACATGGCCGTAGCATATCTTCCAAGGTTTGAATAGTACGTTCAGCTTGCCCATCAGTTTGCTGATGGAATGCCATGCTGAGGTTTACTTGAGTACCTAGACCTTCTTGGATGATTTCTAGAACTTGGCTGTAAATTGCGCTCCCCTATCTGTGATGATAGATATCGGAATACCATGGAGTCGCACAATCTCCTTGAGATACAACCTTGCATAATCTTGTGCCGAGTATGTGGTCCTAACAGGAAGAAAATGAGCTTCTTTCGTCAATCTATCCACAATCACCCATATAGAATCATATTTGCTTCGGGAACGAGGTAATCCCACAATAAAATCCATGTTGATCACTTCCCATTTCCACGTAGGGATTTCCATTGCTTGCAATAATCCTCCTGGCTTTTGATGTTCAATTTTCACCTGCTGGCAATTTGGACATTGAGCTACAAATTCTGCTATGTCTCTCTTCATGCCATCCCACCGATATATCAACTTAAGATCATGATACATCTTCGTTTCACCTGGATGAATAGAATACCAAGAATAATGAGCTTCTTCTAGAATTCGACGATACAATTCTTCAACATTCGGCACACATAGCCTGCCTCGGTATCTAAGAATTTCATCCATAGAAGTTTCAAATGGAGACTTCTCTTTTCCATGAAGTGCGTCTCTATAATGGCTCAACTGAGGATCTTCACATTGATGCTCTTTTACTTCCATATTCAAGGATAAAACTGTGGGATTTTTAATACCAATTCTAGCACTACCCGAATCAATTAGACGTACTCCAAGATTAGCTACTTGGTGGAGCTCATGAATCAATTCTTTCCTATCCGGAGGAACTTCACATAGGCTGCCAATTGATCGGCGGCTAAGCGCATCGGCTACTACATTTACCTTTCTGGGGTGGTATAAAATGCTCACATCATAATCTTTCAATAATTCTAATCAGCGCCTCTGCCGCAGATTCAACTCCTTCAGTTAGAAAATATATTGAAGACTTTTGTGATTTGTATAGATGTCAACATGTACACCATACAAGTAATGTATCCATATCTTTAATGCATGAATAACTGTAGCCAACTCGAGATCATAAGTTGGGTAGTTCTATTCATGTTTCCGCAGCTTCCTCGAAGCATAAGCAATGACTCTAACGTGTTGCATTAACACACATCCTAACCTAACACCAGAAGCATCACAATATACAATATAGCCATCTGGCCCTTCTGGGAGTGTTAAGACTGGAGTTGAAGTTAATATGTACTTCAACTCTTGGAAGCTACGCTCGCAAGCATAGTTCCACTGGAACTTACCTGACTTTTGGGTTAGCTTCGTCAATAGGGCTAAAATAGAGGAAAATCCCTCTGCGAACCTTCTATAGTACCCTGCCAATCCCAGAAAACTACAGACTTCTGTAGGCGTCGTAGGCCTTGGCCAAGTCTTCACAGCTTTAATTTTTTGAGTATCAACTCGAATGTCATCATCTGAAATAACATGACCCAAAAATGTCACAAAATTCATCCAAAAATCGCACTTTGAAAATTTTGCATATAATTCTCGGGTTCGAAGAATCCCTAGAACAATACGTAAATGGTCTGCATGTTCGGATTCTGTGCGAGAGTATACCCGAATATCGTCAATGAACACTATTACGAGTAAATCCAAGAGAGGCCTGAATACATTATTCATCAAATTCATGAACACTGCCGGAGCATTAGTTAGCCCAAATGACATCACCCGGAATTCGTAATGGCCATATCTCGTCCTGAAAGCTGTTTTGGGAATATCTTCTTCTTTAATTCTCACTTGGTGATAACCTGACCTCAAGTCTATTTTGGAGAACCACTTGGCACCCTGTAGTTGATCAAACAAATTATCAATCCTTGGGAGAGGATATTTTTTCTTTATCGTCACCTTGTTCAACTGCCTATAATCGATGCACATTCCTAGGGAACCATCTTTCTTTCTCACGAATAGGACTAGTGCTCCCCACGGTGATGAACTGGGTCTAATAAACCCCTTCTCAAGCAAATCTTTCAATTGTGCCTTTAATTCTTTCAATTCTGCCGGAGCCATTCGGTACAGAGGAATAGAGATAGGCTTGGTGTCCGGCAACACATAATGGAAAAATCTGTCACGACCCAACTAAGGTCGTGACAGGTACCCGATACTTGTACCGAGCACCTCTTATCTCGTATCGTATTCTTATTACTAAGTGGGCCGTATGAACATCACCGTACTTTTTTTTTTCTGCTTAACATTAACATTAGTAGCATAATTATAACCATAGGCTAGCAAACTTTGCTAGCACATTACACAGCGACGAGGACCATCAAAAGTACAAAACATCTAACTGTACATATCTATCTACGAGCCTCTAAACATAGTACAAATATACATAGGAAGGGTCGAGTACTGTCGTGCCCGAATATATACACAAAAATAGTACCAAGGAACTGAGACTCCGGAACAACTGGAGCGCTACCAAGTACTGCTGATCGAGCTCCTAGGAATCAAATCCGCCTACCTGCCGACCTGCGCGGCATGAAACGCAGCGTCCACAAGAAGGGACGTCAGTACGAATAGTGTACCGAGTATGTAAGGCATGGAAAATAATACAATCAGAAACATAAGGTATGATTAACAATATCATGGGATCAAAGGACATATAGTGATACAAGAAAGTAATCTGTGCATAGGAATACCCTTTCAGGCCAGATACCATGCATGCTTGTCTTTCCCAAAGAAAAACATTTCTTTTTCATAAACATAGAAAATGGAACTTATATCATGTCATGTCTTATCACATCATATCATATCGTATCATATCATATGAGATCATGTCATATCATATCATATCGTGTCATATCATATCATGTCATATCATATCAGGTCATAGCATAGCACCGAACAATGTCAGCTCGCCCACATAGCACCGAAATACATCGGCTCGCCCATATATCCCGCGTCCGGGATGATAAGCCAGCTGACCAGGTGGAAATGAAACATGTTTCCCTTCCCATTTCCCCATGTGTCCCTTCCCCCCACCCCATGTACATATTCATATCTCATATACATATGTCATATAAGCATGCAGGAGAGCCCAAAGAAAATCATGTAGCCATCGGAGTGACATAAGGTCGGTGACCTCCGATTACATTATGGAACAATCGTGATCGCTTTGTCTCACCTTGAATGAACGAGTATTTTAAGGAAAGACTATCAACGGAGAATAGCATCAGAAGTAAACATAGTATGAAACCAGGGGCATCATAGACATCAATTCATGTTTTGAAATCTTTAGAAAATAGTGTCATGACCAAGGAATAGAATTAAAGATCAAGAACTAGTTGGACACTTTCATACTCATATTGAATCCTTAGCTTAAGACTCTTAGTCATGGAATCATTCTTGTCATACTTATCATAGACGTATTCCCTTCCTTAGCATCATCGTTATCATAGTCATCACAGACATATTTCCATTAGAATGGTACAGTACCTATCGTTTGATAATCGGGATAAGGATCAAAAGTTTCCTTTGGATTTTGCTTCAAAATAAGTCAAGCGAGATAATAAGGAAAATCCGGGAGCAATGGGCCCACCTCGGGCCGAATGAGGTAGCGTACACAATTTGTATATGTTACATGGCATGGCGTTACTTGTGAGGGTTTTAAGGTAGTCGGGTCCTATTTATGCAAGTTCTAGAGGTTTAGGAAGTTTTTCCAACATTTCACACAATTTTTAATTCAATTCTTCTGAATGAAAAAAGAGGTAACTTTAGGTGCGGAATCCGGAGAATAGAGTTGTCCCCAAGGCTCGTATCCGACCTATTACGTCTAAGACATGCCATAGAAGGAAGAGTAAAGCCTTACATACCTCTTTCCGCTCCTTATGCTATTCCAAATTCAAGTTGCAAATCCGCCACAATCTACAAATTGGTCATATTTACCAAACTTTGGTTAGATCATTTAGAATTGGAATCTTAAGATAATACTTGGCTACCGAAATTTCGGCAGCAGTTCCTCTGTAAATACACCATTCCCAAAAGTTCAACTTAGCCAATTTTCAATTAACAATCCGGGAATTCAACCCGGCCAAACTACCAACAATAATGCCAACCATCAAACTAATAACTTTAACAATCAACCCATTATTCGCAACCTTTGTCACACAATTCAACAACACTTCATTCACATTTAATTCGATTCACATAATATTCAAACGGCTTCAATAATACACTACTCCACCCGATACACTAACAATATCATTACCACCATTATAAGAAACTTCACTAGTGCCATTCTAACTTTTTCCATAATTCACAAGAAACCACAATTTCACTAGAATCATCCAATTTTTCATTATCAACCTAACACCCACAACAACAACAACCAAAAACTAGATAAAATAATTAAATCATTATTCCTACACCTATATATACATGCACGGCCAAACACCATATATATGGCCACAACATACATCTCTATTTTCATGATTTTCATTCACTTTTGCACACTACAACATACATAATCACCCATAACATATAAGAAAAGGGATTAAACCTCACCTTTTTCCTTGATTCTTCACTTTTATAGAACTTACAACTTGTATGAATATAGGTTTTTCTTGCTTCAATAACCACTCCACTTTGTTAAGGACCCTTCAAGGGATTGTTTGGCTAGGAGAAAATAATTTTTGGCAAAATTTTTCCAAGATTTTTGTTGGGGTTGAAGGTGGTCGAATGCCCCTTTTATCTTTCTCCTCCTTCTTTTGTTCTTGGAGCTTCTTGAAATTTCTAGGGAAATAAGTGAATAAGATGACTTAGTCATCTTTTATTTATCCATTAAGCTTCTAGATGGGCTAAGCCCACTCCAACTGTATGGCCCAAATGGCCCCTTTAATTCCAAGCCCATTTATTTCTTGGCTAGTTCTTATAATTCATGAAAACTATTTTTCCGAATTCCAAATTTGCCCTTCGTCTTCCTCCATATTTCCACGAGTCATATTGCGAATTTTTTCCTTTATACCCTTGACCTTTCTTAATATTCCCACTTCAAAATTTTCATAAACAACTCATATGCTTAACAAAATAAAAATATGGCCTTGCTTGTTGTCTTCCCGCGATTGTCTTGAATTATCCGACTGTACAAAAATGCGGGATATAACATCCTCCCCCCCTTTAGAACATTCGTCCTCGAATGTTAAACTGGCCTCATAGTGTATTATAATACCTCGGGGAGGTCTCCCTCGTAGATATCTCACATGTCGCTTAACATATCCATTTTAGGAGCTTAGGTTGCCTTTATATCGTAGGTCAATTGAGTTAGCTCTGAACGCTGGCCCTGCGTTAATAAGTCCCCTTTATTGGATCTTGAATCGTCATAGTCCATTTTAGGTCTAACATGTTCTCCCCCCCCCCCTTTATTAAGACGGTCTACGCAAGCCTATGCCCTTTAAATAATCGTCGCCTTCTGCGACCTTTTACAATTGTAATTCCTTCTTCATGGAGTCTGCCGCGTCTATCCCCTCACTAAATATGTTCTCGTATATCACCGTATTAGGGATTACTAGCCTTAACTCGTGTGGATTCAATATCGGTCTTACCCTGTGACATCTGTACTTATATCCCTCACCACGTCTCTTAGATCCCATCCGACTAGTATTTTCTATATATATCGCAACTTTGTTTCTGGGACTTAACAGTCACAATTAATATGTTACAAGCATATGTATATATATATATATATATATATATATATATATTACTACTATTTTACTTACAAACACTTCCAAACACTACTCAAACTTTCTTTATTCCCATAGCTCCGTCATGCTTTCTCCCCTTCTGCTAGTCTAGTCCGTCTCAACTTACATGACTTCTATAGGGTTTCTAACCACTTCATACACTCCAATTTACTTTAGGCCACCTAATTTCACATTCGTCTCTTGTTCCCACATTTATGAAATTTTCAACCTGTTTCCCAGGGGGTCACCCATCCTCCCGCCTTAGCACACTTAACCTCGAAACTTTGGTGCATTTCGGTTTCTTAGTGTTAGTATTTTCGCCTCCACTCCCCCTCACTACCTATATCACATAAGATGTGACAAGTTGGGGTCTTAGCAGTTTTCAAAACGCCCGCGTAACACGTCTTTTCTTTTAATTACAATTTTAACCTCCGCAATCCCTAGTATTCGTCTTTTTACCGATGTATACGGCTACTCTTGTCCTAAATTTCCCGAATTCCTAATACGTTCCGTAATACAAGGAACGGTGCATGATAAGGTAAAATCCAGTTCATTTTAACACACGCATATCATAGAAAAATGCCGAAAGGGTACCTGTGGTCGCATCTGCGGAAGGTTAAGGATCCTGCCGTCCTGCTAATGCGTATATACGGTGCGGAGGGCCGGCTGAACTGGGTGTCCCTCCTCGGCCTCGACCACGACCTGCTGGAGCCTGGGAGGCCTGTCTAGGAGGGCGCACGGACGGTGATGAACCCACTGCTGACCCGGCGGGCTGAGCTATGCTTCCCTCATTCCTTAGCGGACAATCTCGCATCAAATGGTCAGTCCGGCCGCAGGCATAACATGCACCTGTATCCCGGTAACACTGTCCGGAGTGTGGCCTGCCACACCGAGCACACCGTAGTGGGGGTTGCCCCGTCCTGCTGGAATCAGCTCTATACTGGGACCCCAAAGCTCTAGTACCCTGATCTGGTCCTGAATAGGCAGAGCGGTCAAATCCCCTATCCGCAAATCGAGGTGGTGCACTGGCCACTGATTGGCCTGAGTACCTAGATTGCTCCTGTGCCTGCCCCCCTCTGTACTCACTTCTAGTCCCGGAAAATCTGCCCCTTTTTGTGGAACCCCTATCTGGGTAACGCTCCTCTCTCCGTAACTGATACTGTTCCTCCAGGTTTTGGGCATGGGCCTGGATACGAGTAATAGTCATCCCATCCTGGAGTGAAGCCGTCAAGCACTCCTTAACTAAATGTGGCCCCAACCCACTCACAAACCGATGCATGTGATCTCCCGTATCAGCTATCATGGCTGGGGCATACCTGGATAACGAGTTAAAACGAAGACTGTATTCTCGAACGCTCAAATTTCCCTGTCTGAGGTTCAAGAACATATCGGCTCGAGCCCGTCGAACCTCCGGTGGTAGAAAATGTCGCAGAAATGCCTCAGTAAATTCCTGCCAAACAGGAGGGGGTGCATTTGCTCCCCTCGAAGATACCGAGCTATTGTACCACAGAACTGCCACATCCCGCAGCCTGTATGAAGCCAACTCTACGGACTCCGTATCCGAAGCATGTATGATCCTTAGAGTCCTCAGCATCTCATCTATGAAACTCTGCGGGTCTTCCTCTGGTTTGGATCCATAAAACTCCGGAGGTCTCACGGTGATAAAATCACGGGCCCTTGCACTCACCGCCCTGTCTCCCGGGTCTACATCTTGACGCTGAACCTGTGCGGCAACTAGCTGGGTCAATAACTGGATGGCCTCTGTCATCTGCTAGCCCAGAGCTGCTGGCGGTGGAACTGGAGGTGCTGGGGCTGGAGCTGGAACTCTTTCCTGCTCTGCTGATACAGGGGAAGCAGGAGAAGTCTGAGGGGGAGCTTCATTATTAGACTCGTCTTCTTCTAGCTCCCGTTCAACCCTGCTTCCAGTCGCCAACTTACCCTTCTGGGTCGCCGTAGCCTTCCTCTTCTTCGGCATTACTAAAACCATAACATAGGATTAAGAAAAGAACATGGAAACCTGGTAGCATAGCTCTATCGCGCGATCTAGAATACAAAGAAGGTCATATTTCCTAAATGCCCTGCAGCCTCCTGTCTATAAGTGTGGCGCGCTACACACCCATAAACAGGACTCTACCAGACACGGCTTGTAGACAAACCCCTAGGACCGCCTGCTTTGATACCACTTCTGTCACGACCCAACTAGGTCCGTGACGGGTACCCGATACTTGTACCGAGCACCTCTTATCTCGTATCGTATTCTTATTACTAAGTGGGCCGTATGAATATCACCGTACTTTTTTTTTCTGCTTAACATTAACATTAGTAGCATAATTATAACCATAGGCTAGCAAACGTTGCTAGCACATTACACAGCGACGAGGACCATCAAAAGTACAAAACATCTAACTGTACATATCTGTCTACGAGCCCCTAAACATAGTACACATATACATAGGAAGGGCCGAGTACTGTCGTGCCCGAATATATACACAAAAATAGTACCAAGGAACTGAGACTCCGGAACAACTGGAGCGCTACCAAGTACTGCTGATCGAGCTCCTAGGAATCAAATCCGCCTACCTGCCGACCTGCGCGGCATGAAACGCAGCGTCCACAAGAAGGGACGTCAGTACGAATAGTGTACCGAGTATGTAAGGCATGGAAAATAATACAATCAGAAACATAAGGTATGATTAACAATATCATGGGATCAAAGGACATATAGTGATACAAGAAAGTAATCTGTGCATAGGAATACCCTTTCAGGCCAGATACCATGCATGCTTGTCTTTCCCAAAGAAAAACATTTCTTTTTCATAAACATAGAAAATGGAACTTATATCATGTCATGTCTTATCACATCATATCATATCGTATCATATCATATGAGATCATGTCATATCATATCATATCGTGTCATATCATATCATGTCATATCATATCATGTCATATCATATCAGGTCATAGCATAGCACCGAACAATGTCGGCTCGCCCACATAGCACCGAAATACATCGGCTCGCCCATATATCCCGCGTCCGGGATGATAAGCCAGCTGACCAGGTGGCAATGAAACATGTTTCCTTCCCATTTCCCCATGTATCCCTTCCCCCCACCCCATGTACATATTCATATCTCATATACATATGTCATATAAGCATGCAGGAGAGCCCAAAGAAAATCATGTAGCCATCGGAGTGACATAAGGTCGGTGACCTCCGATTACATTATGGAACAATCGTGATCGCTTTGTCTCACCTTGAAGGAACGAGTATTTTAAGGTAAGACTATCAACGGAGAATAGCATCAGAAGTAAACATAGTATGAAACCAGGGGCATCATAGACATCAATTCATGTTTTGAAATCTTTAGAAAATAGTGTCATGACCAAGGAATAGAATTAAAGAACAAGAACTAGTTGGACATTTTCATACTCATATTGAATCCTTAGCTTAAGACTCTTAGTCATGGAATCATTCTTGTCATACTTATCATAAGCGTATTCCCTTCCTTAGCATCATCGTTATCATAGTCATCACAGACATATTTCCATTAGAATGGTACAGTACTTATCGTTTGATAATCGGGATAAGGATCAAAAGTTTCCTTTGGATTCTGCTTCAAAATAAGTCAAGCGAGACAATAAGGAAAATCCGGGAGCAATGGGCCCACCTCGGGCCGAATGGGGTAGCGTACACAATTTGTATATGTTACATGGCATAGCGTTACTTGTGAGGGTTTTAAGGTAGTCGGGTCCTATTTATGCAAGTTCTAGAGGTTTAGGAAGTTTTTCCAACATTTCACACAATTTTTAATTCAATTCTTCTGAATGAAAAAAGAGGTAACTTTAGGTGCGGAATCCGGAGAATAGAGTTGTCCCCAAGGCTCGTATCCGACCTATTACGTCTAAGACATGCCATAGAAGGAAGAGTAAAGCCTTACATACCTCTTTCCGCTCCTTATGCTATTCCAAATTCAAGTTGCAAAGCCGCCACAATCTACAAATTGGTCATGTTTACCAAACTTTGGTTAGAGCATTTAGAATTGGAATCTTAAGATAATACTTGGCTACCAAAATTTCGGCAGCACTTCCCCTGTAAATACACCATTCCCAAAAGTTCAACTTAGCCAATTTTCAATTAACAACAATCCGGGAATTCAACCCGGCCAAACTACCAACAATAATGCCAACCATCAAACTAATAACTTTAACAATCAACCCATTATTTGCAACCTTTGTCACACAATTCAACAACACTTCATTCACATTTAATTCGATTCACATAATATTCAAATGGCTTCAATAATACACTACTCCACCCGATACACTAACAATATCATTACCACCATTATAAGAAACTTCACTGGTGCCATTCTAACTTTTTCCATAATTCACAAGAAACCACAATTTCACTAGAATCATCCAATTTTTCATTATCAACCTAACACCCACAACAACAACAACCAAAAACTAGATAAAATAATTAAATCATTATTCCTACACCTATATATACATGCACGGCCAAACACCATATATATGGCCACAACATACATCTCTATTTTCATGATTTTCATTCACTTTTGCACACTACAACATACATAATCACCCATAACATATAAGAAAAGGGATTATACCTCACCTTTTTCCTTGATTCTTCACTTGTATAGAACTTACAACTTGTATGAATATAGGGTTTTCTTGCTTCAATAACCACTCCACTTTGTTAAGGACCCTTCAAGGGATTGTTTGGCTAGGAGAAAATAATTGTTGGCAAAATTTTTCCAAGATTTTTGTTGGGGCTGAAGGTGGCGGAATGCCCTTTTTATCTTTCTCCTCTTTCTTTTGTTCTTGGGGCTTCTTGAAATTTCTAGGGAAATAAGTGAATAAGATGACTTAGTCATCTTTTATTTATCCATTAAGCTTCTAGATGGGCTAAGCCACTCCAATTGTATGGCCCAAATGGCCCCTTTAATTCCAAGCCCATTTATTTCTTGGCTAGTTCTTATAATTCATGAAAACTATTTTTCCGAATTCCAAATTTACCCTTCGTCTTCCTCCATATTTCCACGAGTCATATTGCGAACTTTTTCCTTTATACCCTTGACCTTTCTTAATATTCCCACTTCAAAATTTTCATAAACAACTCATATGCTTAACAAAATAAAAATATGGCCTTGCTTGTTGTCTTCCCGCGATTGTCTTGATTTATCCGACTGTACAAAAATGCGGGATATAACAAAATCAGTCTCCCCCTTTTCTTCGGTGTCATGAACTCGGATTAAGTGATAAATATAGCTCTTAGCAATCATCTTCCTTGCCTTAAGGTAGGAAATAAACCTACCTTTTGGAGAGGTTGTATTACCCTTCCATTCAAACATGGGATCTCCCAGAAATTGAAATCGAACCACTTTCATTCGGCAGTCAACATTAGCATAACATGAGGCCAACCAATCCATACCCATAATTACATCGAAATCTAACATTTCCAGCTCAACTAAATCAGCTTTAGTCTGGCGGTCGCATATCACAATTACACAATTTCTATACACTTGTCTAGCTATCACGGATCACCTACCGGAGTAGATACCTCAAAAGGTTTAATTGGTTCGAGTTTCACCCCAATACGACCAGCAACATACGGTGTAATATAAGATAGGGTAGAACCCGGATCTATCAATGCATACACATCATGGGAAAATACTGACAATGTACCTGTAACCACATCTGGGGAGGACTCAAGGTCTTGTCGTCCTGCTAAAGCATACATACGAGGATGAGTGGCACCTGAAGTAGATGCTCCCCCTCTGCCTCTACCTCGGCCTACTGGAATCTGGGGAGTCTGCCCTACCGGGCGCACTGAAGATGAACCAGCTGCTAATCATATGGGCTGAATCCCAACTTTACCACTCATCGACGGGCAATCTCACATCATGTGCCCAACTTGGCCACAGGCATAGCAAGCATCTGAACCTTGGTGACACTGTCCGGAATGTAGTCTACCCCACTGGCTGTACCGCAGTACTGGGGGTCTCCTTTGACCATAATCTCCCCTGAACTGAGAATCTAAGGCCCTCGAACTCTGACCCTCTCCTGAACAAAAGAAGCGATCAAATCTCCAACCTGTAAATCGTGGAGGCGCACTAGTCGCTGATTGGGCCGAATGTCTAGAAAATGCCTGCATTGATCCCCCTCTATAATCACTTCTGGCCCCCATAGATCTGACCCTCTTGCTTTGCCTTCTATAAATATCACGATCACCCATTTGCGGATGTTGTTGTCCTTCTAAATTCTGGGCATGGGATTGAATTCGGGAAATATCTATCCCATTATGCAGCGAAGCCGTCAAACTATCCTTAAATAAGTCTGGCCCTAAGCCACTCACAAACCTGTGCACCCTATCTCCCATGTTGGCCACCATAGTCGGGGCATATCTAGCCAATGAATTGAACTGAAGGCTATACTCCCGGGCACTCATATTTCCTTATTTCAAATTTAAAAATCTATCCGCTCTAGCTCGGCGGACCTCGGGTGGCAAATAGTGGCGGATGAAGGCATCTACAAATTCTTGCCAAACGGGAGGAGGCGCATCCTCCTTTCTTGACGATATCCAATTATTATACCATCATACTGCCACATCTCAGAGTCTATAAGATACCAACTCCACAGATTCAGTTTCGGAGGCATGAATAATCTTCAACGTCCTCAACCTTTCATCAATAAAACTTTGCGGGTCTTCATATGGCTTTGACCTGAAAAATTTTGGAGGATTCAAACTCATGAAATCACGGGCTTTGGTACTAGCTACCCGATCACTTGGACCAGCATTCTGCCGCTGTGCCTGGGCGGCAACTAACTGCGTCAATAAATGAATAGCCTCGGTCACTTGTTGACCCGAAGCAATCGGTGGAGGAACTTGAGGCATATGAGCTGGAGCTGAAGCCCCCTCTTGTTCTTCTAAATTGGGCGGAGTGGAGGAAGTATTTGATGGGGCTTCATTATGTGACTCGCCCTCTTCTACATTCATTGGTGACTCGCTCTCTTCTACCAGCCTTTTCATCGTAGTCTTGCCCTTCTGGGCGGCTGTAGCTTTTTCCTTTGGCGGCATTTCAGAAATCATAGCACACTATTAAGAAGGGAAAATCTTATAACACAGCTCTATCGCACGATCTCTTAAGATAAAAGATGGTCATTTTTCCTAAATGCCCAGTAGCCTCTTATTTATTAGTGTGGCGCGCAACACACCATAAACAAGACTCTACTAGACACGGCTCGTAGACACGTCCTAGGACTGAACTGTTCTGATACCACCTTTGTCACGACGGGTACCTGGGGCTAACAATCGAGCACCACTCATTCTATTACTCATCATACTAATTATACACTTTTTTAATATTCATGTGCTCATAATCATAGGAAAACCATTTTTCATTTGGAAACATAATTACTTGTATGTACATAAGCCCTTCGGCTATCAAAATAATAATATAAATACAATAGTAACATCGTGAGACCATACTACCCACACCTGCATATCTACGAGCCTCTACTAGAGTACTAGACATATGGACGGGACAAGACACCGTCGTGCCCAAAATGCATATATGTACACAAAAGAATAAACCATATAGCACCTCCGGAATAATGGAGTGCTCCTGTAAATCTGTTGATGGCTCCTATGGATCTGCATCGTCTCCCGGTTTACCTGTGGGCATGAACACAGCGTCCAAAGAAACGGATGTCAGTACAAATATTGTACTGAGTATGTAAGGCATAAACAATAATGGTATATCAATGAAGTACAGAGACATCGAGTGGAGAGCGATCTGTAACTGACTGTCAATTAAAACTAAAATAATGCATGCTAACTTACTTCATAATCATCATCATATCATGTATGCATATATGTATAAGCTGTCCGACCATATAGGTACGGTGTGATAATCATTAGCCTGCGTCCAGGCCTCCCGCGTTCGGGGTACCATCTCATGCCGTCCACTAGTGGTGTTTGCCCATGCCATCTAGACATGGTGTATACGTTGCCCGCTTTACCGGTGTCTGCTCGGCCATGTAAGCGCGGTGTGATAGCATCATGTAAATCTCATAGACTTATCATATTCTCATCATACTATTATCATAGTCCATGACTAGAAACTTAAGACAATTATACCCTATCGGGGTGACATAAGGTCGTGAACCCCCGATTACATTATGGAGCATTCATAAGCATTCTGCCTCACCTTGAAAGAATTCACATATAAGGTGAGTGTATACAATGAACAATATCAATGGATCATAATAAGAATCATTAGCTTTGTAGAAACATAGTATCATGGGCCTTAGACTCTTCAGACTTAGACTCATCATTATCATGTTCATAATATCTCTTATTCTTAACTCATATGACTATTCATGAGCATAGATTCTTAGTATTTCTGAGATGTACGAAATTCATGGAGGAGGAGGAAATATTATACGATAGATTCATGCCTTAGAAAGAAGGGACTAGCTTTACATACCTCTTTCGTTTAGCTATTCTATCATTTGATCGTTCTTTTTCATTGCTCGCGTTTCTACGTTCAAGAAAGTTCACACTAATATTAGATAATCGATAACATAAGCGCGTTTAAACAAAGCTTGAGAAAATTGAGCAGTGTCTCCTTTATTTATACTACTTTCTCCATATCATTTATCAACTCCCAAACGTCAATAATAACATTCATAATATCATCATCAATGACTTTAGTCAAATTCATCATTATCAAATCCCCACAATTTCCTCTTAAGGTCACCCATAATCATAATCATAATACAACGTTCATTCATTCTCATCTAATGTTTGTCCCATACTCTTAACATCATTCATTACGTAATTACAATCACAATCATATCAATATTCATGATTCCCCCAAAACTACTATTCAAAAATGGCACTATTCCCACATTCATGACCCATTTTCTATCTCCTTCTACAATCAAAGTGTTTCAACTTTTCAATACCTTAAATAACATGAAAATACCATAAAACTCACCTTAGATAGTGTATAAATAAGCCTTGAGTTGAAATATTTCTCTTGCACCAAAACCCTAGTTCACTTCCATTGATATTCCGTGGCTTGGTTGAACTTTAATGTGTTTCTCACACTTATTTTTGTTGATTTGATGAAGTTGATCATCAATTTCTCATGGGTTCTTGTATTTGGAGTGTGTGGAAGGTTCTAGAGCATTCTTGAGTTGTGGAGAATGAAAATGGAATGAAAATAATGAACTTGGGGTGCTCTTTTTATAAATTAAAAATCTGTCCCGACGTCGTTATACGGACACTTATACGGTCCATATAAATTTATACGGTCCGTATAAGTGACCGTGAAATTGCTTCAGCAACCATCCTGTCACGACCCGACCGGAGGGTCGCGACGGGCACCCAGTGCTAGCCTACCCGGGCACCTCTTAACATACCTTTACATTCACATCTAGGTGAGCCACATATTAAATCATATATTCCATCCATCAATCATACTAATCCCATTGGACAATCAACACATTTATACATATCACCAATAATAGCAATGCCCATAGCAATGTACATAAGCCGACGTGGCTAACAAAATGACATCCAAAATATAGGTCGACAAGGTAAAACACATCTAACCATATACACATGTCTATCTCATGTTCTTAACATCATTTACAACATGGTTATGATCACATCATATCACGAATCATTACTCAATCCAAACTATTACTCAAAGATGACACTATTCCCACATTCAAGACCCATTTTCTATATTCTTCTACAATCCAAGTTTTTCAACTTTCAAACACCTCAAACAACATCGAAATACCATAAATATTACCTTAGATAGTGTAGGGATGAATTGTTATATCCCGCATTTTTGTACAGTCGGATAATTCAAGACAATCGCGGGAAGACAACAAGCAAGGTCATATTATTATTTTGTTAAGCATATGAGTTGCTTATGAAGAATTTAGAAGCGGAAATATTAAGAAAGGATAGGGGAAAAAAGGTAAAATGGAAATATGACTCGTGGAGATATGGAGGAAGACGAAGGGTAAATTTGGAATTTGGAAAATAATTTTTCATGAATTGCAAGACACAAAAAAAAAAAGAAGTGGGCTAGGGTTTGGGCCATGTTTGGCCGTCCACATGGTGTGGGCTTTAGCCCACATCAAGGTCTAAGGAGTCAACATAAAAAGGATGACTAAGTCATCTTTTCCATTGAGTTCTCTAGAATTTTCAAGAAATTGAAGAACAAGAAAGAAGGAGAAACTTCTCCAAGGCCATTCGGCCCCCTTAAACATGCAACAACTTTGAGCAATTTTTCACCAAAAATCATTCTCTTCTAGCCAAACAATTCCTTAAAGGGCCCTTAGCAAGGTGGAGTATTCATTGGAGAAAGAAAAACATATATTCACAAGTTGGAAATTCGAGCAAGTTAGAGAATCAAAGAAGGAGGTAAGAATTCATTCTCTTTACATGTTATGGATATTTTTGCATGTTGTTGTATACAAAAATGAGTGAAATTCATGAGGAATATGGAAGTGGGGGTGGTGGCCGTGTATGTGCATATGTGTGTGTAGAAATTATGTGCTAATTATTTTATTTAGTGTTTGGTTGTTATTGCTGTGAATGTTATGTTGATAATGGAAGTTGAATGATTTTGGAGAGGTTGTAGTTGTGTATGCATGATGTTGGCCGTGTAGTTGTGGTGTGGTGTGGAGGAAAATGAGTTAATTTTATTTAGTATATTGATTGTGGTTGTGTGGATTCTATATTGCTAATAAAAGCTTAATAATCTTAGGGAAATGGAAGAAGTTGGAGACTTGTGGTTGAAGTTTATGTAAATTGAATATTATGTTTTTACATGTATGGAAGACAATGATATTAGTATGGTGTTGTTGGAATATATATTATAAGGTTGTTATTGTTTTTATTGGAGTTGGAAGGTTTTGAAGGAAGTAGCATATTGATTGAGTGGTTATAATGTATCTTGGATTGAATATTGAAATTGTTAGTATGGTTGTTGACATTATGTTGATAGTTTGGCCGGGTTGAATTCCCGGATTGTTGTTGATTAAAAATTTGCTAAGTTGAATGTTGGGGATGGTGTATTTACAGGGGAAATGCTGCCGGAATTTCGGTAGCCAAGTATTATCTTAAGATTCCAATTCTAAATGCTCTAATCAAAGTTTGGTAAATGTGACCAATTTGTAGATTTCGGCGGATTTGCAACTTGAACTTGGAATAGCATAAGGAGCGGAAAGAGGTATGTTAGGCTTTACTCTTCCTTCTATGGCATGTCTTAGACATAATAGGTCGGATACGAGCCTTGGGGACAACTCTATTCTCCGGAATCCACACCTAAAGTTACCCCTTTTTCATTCAGAAGAATTGTATTAAAAATTGTGTGAAATGTTGGAAAAACTTCCTAAACCTATAGAACTTGCATAAATAGGAACCCTCACAAGTAACGCGATGACATGTAACATATGTAAATTGTGTACGCTACCTCACTCGGCCCGAGGTGGGCCCATTGTTCCCGGATTTTCCATATTGTTCCGTTTGACTTATTTTGAAGCAGAATCCAAAGGTAACTCTTGATCCTTATCCCGATTATCAAACGATAAGTACTGTACTATTCTAATGGAAATATGTCTATGATGACCATGATAACGATGATGCTAAGGAAGAGAATACGTCTATGATAAGTATGAAAAGAATGATTCCATGATTAAGAGTCTTAAGCTAAGGATTCAATGTGAATATGAAAGTGTTAAACTAGTTCTTAATCTTTAATTCTATTCCTTAGTTATGACACTATTTTCTAAAGATTTCAAAGCATAGGAATTGACGTCTATGATGCCCATAATTTCATTCTATGTTTACTTCTGATGCTATTCTTCGTTGATAGTCTCGCCTCAAAATACTCGTTCCTTCAAGGCAAGACAAAGCGATCACGGTTGTTCCATAATGTAATCGGAGGTTACCCACCTTACGTCACTCTGATGGATACATGATTTTCCTTAGGCTCTCCTGCATGCTTATATGATATATATATATATGAGATATGTATATGTACATGGGGTGGGGAAAGGGATATATGGGGAATGGGAAGGGAAACATGTTTCATTGCCACCTGGTCAGCTGGCTTATCATCCCGGACGCGGGATATATGGGCGAGCCGATGTATTTCGGTGCTATGTGGGCGAGCCGACATTGTTCGGTGCTATGCTATGACATGATATGATATAACATGATATGATATGACATGATATAATATGATATGATATGATATCATATGATAAGACATGACATGATATAAGTTCTATTTTCTATGTCTATGAAAAAGAAATGTTTTTAAACGGGAAAGACAAGCATGCATGGCATCCGGCCTGAAAGGGTATTCCTATGTACAGGTTACTTTCTCGTCTCACTATATGACCTATGATCCCATGATATTGTTAATCATGCCTTATGTTTCTGTTTGTATTATCTTCCATGCCTTACATACTCGGTACATTACTCGTACTGACGTCCCTTCTTGTGGACACTGCGTTTCATGCCGCGCAGGTCAGCAGGTAGGCGGATCTGATTCCTAGGAGCTCTATCAGCAGTAATTGGCAGCGCTCCAGTTGTCCCGGAGCCTCAGTCCCTTGGTACTGTTTTTGTGTATATATTCGGGCACGGCAGTACTCGGCCCTTCCCATGTATATGGGTACTATGTTTAGAGGCTCGTAGACAGATATGTACAGTTAGATGTTTTGTACTTTTGAGGGTCCTTGTCGCTGTACAATGTGTTAACAAAGCTTATTTGCCTATGTTTATAATTATGCTACTGATGTTAGTGTTAAGCAACAAAAAAAAATATGGTATAGTTCATACGGCCCACTCAGTAATAGAGGTAAATGATAGATAGGGGGTGCTCGGTACAAGTATCGGGTACCCGTCGCGGCCCTAGTTGGGTCGTGACAGAAGTGGTATCAGAGCAGGCGGTCCTAGGGGTTTGTCTACGAGCCGTGTCCAGTAGAGTCCTGTTTATGAGTGTGTAGCGCGCCACACTTATAGATAGGAGGCTGCAGGGCATTTAGGAAATATGACCTTCTTTGTATTCTAGATCGTGCGATAGAGCTATGCTACTAGGCTTCCTTATTCTTTTCCTAATCCTATGTTATGGTTTCAGTACTGTCGATGAAGAGAGAAGCTTCAGATAGTGGGCGCACCAAGAAGGCCCCTAGAGTATCTCCAGAGCCGAGTAAGGGGAGTCTCGGCTATTCGATCGAGACAGATCCGTCGGAGGACCCAGCCACAATTCCTCCAGAGTTCCTGACTCCCAGAGCAGAGGATCCCGCGGAGGACAGCTATGATACAGATCCGTCGGAGGACCCAGCAACAATTCCTCCAGAGTTTCTGACCCCTAGAGCAGGGGATTCCACGGAGGGTGGCTATGATACAGATCCCTCGGAGGATCCGACGATGACTCCTCCAGAGCTTCTTACCTCCAGGGAGGAGGACAGTTATGACACAGACCCATCGGAGCATTTTTCTGGGACAACGGAGGAGGAGACTTCCGAGGATATGCCAGCTGCTCCTGTGATGGAGCACTATGTCAGTCAGGCCACCTCGGAGAGTGCTACGGATTACTCCTGTCCTTTGTCCTGGTCATCAGTGAACCAGGAATCTTCTGGTTATGTATACTCTTCCGAGTCGGATGCGAGAAATGACGAGAGTCAAACGAGCGGAGAGCAGACAGACGAGGATGAGGAGCATACTTCACATGGCAGCTCCCCGGACCAGGCTCGAGATTGATCGGCTACAAGTATATGAGATTTTTTTGAAATTTTCTATGTTTACGTAATCTTTGCAAAATACTAATTAGTTACGGTAGGTAGAAATTCAAAATGGGGCCAAAGACTTAGCAGTTGTGAGTAATGTCGATTGAGATGTCTCCGTCACCAGTGCGAATTTTGAAACCCTGGATAAAAGATAATCATATGTATGGATGGGAGTAAATAGTGAAGATTTAAACAGAGGCAATATGGTAATTGTATGGTCAGGAAAGTGAAGATAGGAGTGGCACCCGCTGTGAGGACGTTTTGGAAGTTGCTAGAACCCCGACTTACCTTAAATTATGTGACAAAGGTCGTGCGGGGCAGTCGATATAATTATACCAGCATTCACGCATTTAAATGCACCAAAGTTTCGAGGTTAAGTGTGCTAAGGTGGGAGGATGGGTGCCCCTTGGGAAATATGCTGAAAATTTCGTAAATGTGGGAACAAGAGACGAATGTGAAATTAGGTAGCCTAAAGTAAATTAGAGTGTGTGAAGTGGTTAGAAACTCTATAGAAGTCATGTAGGCTGGGACGGACTAGACCAGCAGAAGGGGAGAAAGCATGACAGAGCTTCAGGACTAAAGAAAGTTTGATTAGCTTTTGGAAGTGTTTGTAAGAAAAAGAGTGGTGGAAATGTATATATGTATATGGCATCTTATCTGTGACTGTAGAACCCTAACAAACAGTGACGCGATACATATAACATGCTAGCTGGATGAAATTCGAAAGACGTGATGAAGGATATAAGTACGGATGTTACAGGGTAAGACCGATATTGAATCCACACTAGTTAAGGCTAGAAAGCTCTAATGCGGTAATATACGAGAACGTATCTAGCAAGGGAATAGACGCACAAACTCCGCGAAGAAGGAATTACGATTGTAAAAGATCGCGGAAGGCGACGATTATTTAAAAGGCATAGGCGTGTGCAGACCCTCTTAATGAAGAAAGGGAGAACGTGCTAGACCTAAAATGAACTACGACGATTTAGACTTCATAAAAAGGGACCTAGTAACTCAGGACTAGAGTCTGAAGTATGTTGGTGTATTGTGAAGGTTACGAAAGGACGCAAAAATAAGTTGACAGCGGGTGTAATATGAGCTACAAGAGATACCTGGAAAGGTCGCCGAATATAAGCGACAACTGAGACGGCACTAGGTGAGGATTGGTATAGTAGGATGTGTGAGTCATTAATCGGTTGGGTTGGTATTAGCGGAGCTAAGTCACTTGGCCGACAAGCAGCTTGAGCTTCTAAAACGAATATACCGAGTGATCGTACGTGACGACTATAAGGGAGACCCCCCCCCCCCCCGAAGTATTGTAATACACTATGAGGCTAGTTTAACATTCGAGGACGAATGTTCTAAAGGGGGGGAGGATGTTATATCCCGCATTTTTGTACAGTCGGATAATTCAAGACAATCGTGGGAAGACAACAAGCAAGGTCATATTTTTATTTTGTTAAGCATATGAGTTGCTTATGAAGAATTTAGAAGCGGAAATATTAAGAAAGGATAGGGGCAAAAAGGTAAAATGGCAATATGACTCGTGGAGATATGGAGGAAGACGAAGGGTAAATTTGGAATTTGGAAAATAATTTTTCATGAATTGCAAGACACAAAAACAAAAAGAAGTGGGCTAGGGTTTGGGCCATGTTTGGCCGTCCACTTGGTGTGGGCTTAAGCCCACATCAAGGTCTAAGGAGTCAACATAAAAAGGATGACTAAGTCATCTTTTCCATTGAGTTCTCTAGAATTTTCAAGAAATAGAAGAACAAGAAAGAAGGAGAAACTTCTCCAAGGCCATTCAGTCCCCTTAAACTTGCAACAACTTTGAGCAATTTTTCACCAAAAATCATTCTCTTCTAGCCAAACAATTCCTTAAAGGGCCCTTAGCAAGGTGGAGTATTCATTGGAGCAAGAAAAACATATATTCACAAGTTGGAAATTCGAGTAAGTTGGAGAATCAAAGAAGGAGGTAAGAATTCATTCTCTTTACATGTTATGGATATTTTTGCATGTTGTTGTATACAAAAATGAGTGAAATTTATGAGGAATATGGAAGTGGGGGTGGTGGCCGTGTATGTGCATATGTGTGTGTAGAAATTATGTGCTAATTATTTTATTTAGTGTTTGGTTGTTATTGTTGTGAATGTTATGTTGATAATGGAAGTTGAATGATTTTGGAGAGGTTGTAGTTGTGTATGCATGATGTTGGCCGTGTAGTTGTGGTGTGGTGTGGAGGAAAATGAGTTAATTTTATTTAGTATATTGATTGTGGTTGTGTGGATTCTATATTGCTAATAAAAGCTTAATAATCTTAGGGAAATGGTAGAAGTTGGAGACTTGTGGTTAAAGTTTATGTAAATTGAATATTATGTTTTTACATGTATGGAAGACAATGATATTAGTATGGTGTTGTTGGAATATATATTATAAGGTTGTTATTGTTTTTATTGGAGTTGGAAGGTTTTGAAGGAAGTAGCATATTGATTGAGTGGTTATAATGTATCTTGGATTGAATATTGAAATTGTTAGTATGGTTGTTGACATTATGTTGATAGTTTGGCCGGGTTGATGTCACGACCCAGCCCCGTGGGCCGCGACTGGCACCCTACCTGGGTACCCAGACCGAATCGCCTATTCATTTCCAAATCCAAACTTAATTCAGAATTTTGCAAAATCGTGTCAAACATAATTTATATCAAAATATGTCTTAAGCGGTCGCACAAATCAAAATGGCATATGAAATCCAAACTGGGCGGCGGAATAGACATCGCCGGTCAAAAGTGCAAACATAAGCATAAGGGCCATTTAGGGCCATCAAAACAAATGGACCGCTTTAAGACCAGAAAACAAATCAAACAAACGTATATAGGACCCTCGCCCCACATATATGACTACAGGCCTCTACGAACTCAAAACAAAGACATATGGCGAGACAGGGCCCCGCCGTACCCAAATCGTCAAATATACAGAGCATATACATAGCAAAAGGAGTCTGTACCAAAAGTGGACTCCGGATCAGAAGGAGTACTCCAAAATGGCAGAAAATGAAGCCTACAGTGGAGGATCACCAATGTCTGTACCTGCGGGCATGAAACGCAGCCCCCAAAGAAAGGGGGTCAGTACGGAATATGTACTGAGTATGTAAAGCACGGAGTACAGAAATATGGATCAAAACTGAAAGCAAATCAGATAACGAAGTGGAGTACAAATCAGTATGTCAAAATCCGTATCAAAGTCATATACGTATACATAATGCAAACGAAATCATGCAAACGCTTAAGAACGTGGTCGCCACTCCGACGCTGGCGCCACACACAGCATAACACCAGAAATTTTCAAATCTCCGTACATCCCCGAACACAAACACAAACATAGGTGAGCGTATCGCATCACGAGCCATATCACAGCATAACTCCAAACGGAACCCGACCCTATGGCGAAGCCTCGGGAACCGTAACACAGCATACGGCCGAATTATTGTAAGGCGCACGAATCATAACCGGCCCGGGAACCGGTGAACGAAGTCATAATAAGGCACGAGCGGAGTCGTGAGCAAACAAATGCAAATCATACTTCAAAATAGTCTTTCAAAACAGAGTAATCCCATAAGTCATTTCATAATACAAAATAATCGAATACTTAGTCGATACAAGGTTTCATTTCACAAAACGTTTCCAAAATAGTACGTATAGCTCAAAACGTAACTTAGCGTATCATAATATTCAAAACACGTCCCGTAGGAGGAAGTTCCAAAATCGAAGGTATCATTTCAAACTTTATTCAAAAGGACAGCCCAATAAGACAAATAGGGCGTCTTGGGGTTAGCGGGTCCACCTCGAGTCGAATTGAGGTGGCGAACATAATTTACGAACATTTAGGGGCCAAAAGTTCATACGTAATCGTTTCTAAGTTACCCGACCACATTTCGATAGGTTTCGAACGATTGGTGGCATTCTAGCCAAAATAGAGCCCTTAGGCTTCAATTGAATTGAATGAATAGTAACGTTTCTGTGGATCGGGTTTCGAGGAGCAGAGATGCTCCGGAGGTTCCAATATTCACCTAGCATACTAAGACATGCCAAACGAAGAAGCGGGAAGCTTTACATACCTTACAGACGTCTTACGCTTTCCCAAAAGTCAAGTCCCGTTTCGTCTGAAATCTGCAAATGGTCAAAGTTACCAATTGAGATTCTTAGGGTTAAAAATGCCATTAACTTTATTTTTGCCTACCGAAATTTCGGCAGCACCTCCCCTATAAATCTAACACCCCCGAGACTTAGCTCGGCTCAAAATACATCAACAACAACAGCCCACACATCAACAACAACACAATTCATAATCAAACCACTCTAGTTTCAAAGTTCCACCTTATTACCTAAGTTGGCAACTTTTCATTCAAACTTCCAAAATTCCAAATCTATGCCCACATTATTGTATTCATTTACTTATTCAAGATTAGTCAATCACATCCCAAATATATTCCAAACCATATACGAAAGTTCCCGAAATTCATTATTCTCCATATTTCATTCAAAACATCAAAAGTCACGACGGACATTCTAACTTGCGTCGTTTCATTCCGAATTCATTAACATCAACTAATGTCACATTTAAAGTCTTTAGCACCCCAAATATACAATGATATACACAATTATACCAAAGGTATACACTTTACGATAATGTCCGAAATCATTTTCCAACGCCAATTTAATTCATCAATCGATCATTTGCGTCTTAAAGGTTATAACGACACAACTAACGAGCTAAATAGGATTCAATTCACCTCCCCTTCTAACTCTCATGGCTCACGGCCACACACCAACACACACACACACGGCTGCACACACATACACTACTACCACAAAATTCTCATTTCATTTCATACATCATAACATTCATACCAATTCCATAACACAAAAGTGGAAGAATTCTTACCTTTTCTTGAAAACCCGACTTGTCGCAAACGAGGTTCTTGTGTCAAGCTAATTATACCCCGTTGAAGAGGGCCTTGAGTACTTCACAACTATGTAGAAAATAAGATTTTTGGATCAACAACAAAGCTTGGGAAATGTTTTTCTCTCCTTTTTCTCAAGCTTGGCCGAGAGCTTCTTTGAGGTGCTTTCTTATTTTATTTTTTTGTTTTGATCTTGATTCTTGATAATTCCAAAAGGCCTAAGTGATATATATCCAATATAGATCATGTGCATGGCACATGATCATTTAAAAAGGGCTTGGGCCTAGCCAATATGGCCGGCCACCCCACTAACTTTGGGCCTCATTTTGTGTTCTAATTTTTTCTTGGCCCAATTCGATAAACGTCCCGTTTTGTAATTCCCGAAACTAATTTCCGAAATTCTAATTTTATCCTCGGCCTTCCCCGATGTCTTAACATTTATGATTCCATAACCATCATAGTCATATCACCAAAATCAATATATTTCCTTATAACACACAAATCGTAATTATTTCTCGATTTCCCGTTATACGAAAACACGGGACATAACAGTTGAATTCCCGGATTGTTGTTGATTAAAAATTTGCTAAGTTGAATGTTGGGGATCGTGTATTTACAGGGGAAATGCTGCCGGAATTTCGGTAGCCAAGTATTATCTTAAGATTCTAATTCTAAATGCTCTAATCAAAGTTTGGTAAATGTGACCAATTTGTAGATTTCGGCGGATTTGCAACTTGAACTTGGAATAGCATAAGGAGCGGAAAGAGGTATGTAAGGCTTTACTCTTCCTTCTATGGCATGTCTTAGACGTAATAGGTCGGATACGAGCCTTGGGGGCAACTCTATTCTCCGGAATCCGCACCTAAAGTTACCTCTTTTTCATTCAGAAGAATTGAATTAAAAATTATGTGAAATGTTGGAAAAACTTCCTAAACCTCTAGAACTTGCATAAATAGGACCCGACTACCTTAAAACCCTCACAAGTAACGCCATGACATGTAACATATGTAAATTGTGTACGCTACCTCACTCGGCCCGAGGTGGGCCCATTGTTCCCGGATTTTCCTTTTTGTTCCGTTTGACTTATTTTGAAGCAGAATCCAAAGGAAACTCTTGATCCATATCCCGATTATCAAACGATAAGTACTGTACTATTCTAATGGAAATATGTCTATGATGACCATGATAACGATGATGCTAAGGAAGAGAATACGTATATGATAAGTATGACAAGAATGATTCCATGACTAAGAGTCTTAAGCTAAGGATTCAATGTGAATATGAAAGTGTTAAACTAGTTCTTAATCTTTAATTCTATTCCTTAGTTATGACACTATTTTCTAAAGATTTCAAAGCATAGGAATTGACGTCTATGATGCCCATGATTTCATTCTATGTTTACTTTTGATGCTATTCTTCGTTGATAGTCTCGCTTCCAAATACTCGTTCCTTCAAGGCGAGACAAAGCGATCACGGTTTTTCCATAATGTAATCGGAGGTTACCGACCTTACGTCACTCCGATGGATACATGATTTTCCTTGGGCTCTCCTGCATGCTTATATGATATATGTATATGTACATGGGGTGGGGAAAAGGATATATGGGGAATGGGAAGGGAAACATGTTTCATTTCCACCTGGTCAGCTGGCTTATCATCCCGGAGGCGGGATGCCCGGACGCGGGATATATGGCGAGCCGATGTATTTCGGTGCTATGTGGGCGAGCCGACATTGTTCGGTGCTATGCTATGACATGATATGATATGACATGATATGATATGATATGATATGATATGATATGATATGATATGATATGATATGATATGATATGATATGATATGATATGATAAGACATGACATGATATAAGTTCTATTTTCTATGTCTATGAAAAAGAAATGTTTTTAAAAGGGAAAGACAAGCATGCATGGCATCCGGCCTGAAAGGGTATTCCTATGTACAGGTTACTTTCTCATCTCACTATATGACCTATGATCCCATGATATTGTTAATCATGCCTCATGTTTCTGTTTGTATTATCTTCCATGCCTTACATACTCGGTACATTACTCGTACTGACGTCCCTTCTTGTGGACGTTGCGTTTCATGCCGCGCAGGTCAGTAGGTAGGCGGATCTGATTCCTAGGAGCTCTATCAGCAGTAATTGGCAGCGCTCCAGTTGTCCCGGAGCCTCAGTCCCTTGGTACTATTTTTGTGTATATATTCGGGCACGGCAGTACTCGGCCCTTCCCATGTATATGGGTACTATGTTTAGAGGCTCGTAGACAGATATGTACAGTTAGATGTTTTGTACTTTTGAGGGTCCTCGTCGCTGTACAATGTGTTAACAAAGCTTATTTGCCTATGTTTATAATTATGCTACTGATTTTAGTGTTAAGCAACAAAAAAAATATGGTATAGTTCATACGGCCCACTCAGTAATAGAGGTAAATGATAGATAGGGGGTGCTCGGTACAAGTATCGGGTACTCGTCGCGGCCCTAGTTGGGTCGTGACATGAACCTTGGGTGAAAACACCTCACTTGAGCAAAACCCTAGTTTCAACTATACTTGGATTCCTTGCCTTAGATGAACTTTAATGGGTTTCTTATACTTGATTCAATTAGTTTGATGTTGTTGATCACTAATATCTCTTGAATTATTGTGGAAGAAGTGTAGAGAGACGTTTTAGAGAGAAGGGGTGCGAAATGGAAATGAAATAAAATGAAACTTAGTCCCTTATTAATACACCAAATCTGTCCCGACCAGTTTTTACGGACCAACATACGGTCCGTATAAATTATACTGACTGTATGTCTGGCCGTAGATTTGGTCCAGAGAGGGGTTCCATTCTGGGCTGATTATACGGTTCAACATACGGCCCATATGTTTTATAAGACCAGTATGTTTGGTCGTATAATCTCCAGTTTTTCGAAGTTCGTTCTCGTCGACTCGTTTAATCTCCAATCGTTGTGGAACCTTCTTAGCAATTGTTTATCACCTCATCAACCATCTAAGGGGCGTTATAACTCTTCTCCAAAGAATTATTAAATCCTCGTTAACTTGTTACTCGTAATTCCTTTTCGATACCTATCGTATGCCTTGCCTTCTCTTGGCAAATTTTCTTCCCCTATCTCAAACGTCTTTGAAATCTTAATTAGGGTCATCAAATGTCATCCCCTTACTTATTGAAATACCATATACTTCATGCTCTTCGTTAGTCTATTCACTGTGCATCAACAGAAAATTTTTCGAGGTGTAACATTCTCCTCCACTTAAGAACATTCGTCCTCGAATGTTAAGTCCTCGGGGATTCTATACAAATTTCGCCAGAGTTTCCCCTATAATATGGCACTACAATGCCTTACAGGGCCACAACATAATAGCAATAGAGTTTGGCCACAGATGACCCAAAAGCATAAAAAGGAAAACATACATACCTTATGATCTTGATGTCTCGCCTTGGATTTCTTCTAGGGGCTGAAATAAATGCGGGTACTTGGATCTCATACCTTCTTCTGCTTCCCATGTCATTTCTTCTCGTTTATTATTTCTCCATAAAACCTTAACTGAGGCCACTTCTTTGTTTCTAAGCCTTCGTACTTGCCTATCTAATATGGCAATGGGCACCTCTTCATAAGTCAACTTTTCTGTCACTTGAACATCATTTACTAGCATGATCCTAGTAGGATCTCCAACACATTTACGAAGTATTGAGACATTGAAAATTGGGTGAAGTGACTCTAAATCAGAAGGTAGATCTAACTCATAGGCCACTTTGCCTACTTTGCGCACAATCTCATAAGGCCCAATGTATCGGGGACTAAGTTTCCCCTTTTTGCCAAATCTCATTACACCCTTTATTGGTGACACTTTTAAGAATACCCAATCTTTCACTTGGAAATCTAAGTCCCTTCGACGATTATCCGCATAGGACTTTTGATGACTTTGGGCTGCTCATAACCGATTTTGTATGAGCTTAACTTTCTCTATGGCTTGCTGGACCAAGTCTGGCCCTGTCAGTTTGATCTCTCCTACCTCGAACCACCAAATTGGGGATCTACACTTTCGCCCATATAAAGCCTCATACGGTGCCATTTGAATGCTAGAATGATAACTATTATTATAAGCAAATTCAATGAGGGGTAAGTTATCATCCGAATTACCTCTAAAATTTGTCATGCATGCCCGTAACATATCCTCAAGAGTCTAAATGGTACGCTCAGCTTGTCCATCAGTCTGCGGGTGAAATGTCGTGCTAAGGCTCACTTGAGTCCCTAAACCCTCTTGGAAAGACTTTCAAAAATTAGCTTTAAACTGGGTTCCTCTATCTGAGATAATAGATGCTGGGACACCATGGAGTCGCACTATCTCTTTAACATAAAGCTTTGCATAATCTTCTGCCACATATGTCGTTCTGACTGGTAAGAGATGAGTTGACTTTGTAAGTCTATCCACGATCACCCATATAGAATCATTCTTACGTCGAGAATGCGGTAAGCCTATAATGAAGTCCATGTTAATAACTTCCCACTTCCAAGTTGGAATTTCTATAGCTTGTAGCAATCCGCTCGGCTTTTGGTGCTCGATTTTCAATTGTTGACAATTGGGACATTGAGCTATGAATTCCGCTATATCTTTCTTCATCCCATTCCACCAATATATAGACTTAAGATCATGTATACATTTTCGTTGCTCCGTGGTGGACAGAATAATGGGAACAATGAGCTTCTCTCAATATTTGGTGGTTTAAACCTGCCACGTCAGGAACACATAATTTGCCTCGGCATCGGAGAACTCCGTCTCCCGCAATCTCAAATGATGACTCCTCCTTCCGAGGGACTGTGTCTCTGCAATTCATTAGCATGGAATCTTCGTACTGTCGCTCTTTCACTTCCGCTACTAGCGACGAGACTGTTGAATTCTGAATGGTAGTTCCCCTGCTACCTGAGTCCACTACTCGAACTCCTAGGCTAGCTAACTGCTAGAGCTCACGAGTCATTTCTCTCTTCTCTTGTCGCACATCACACAAACTTCCCATGGATCTGCGGCTAAGAGCAGCAGCCACCACATTTGCCTTTCCAGGGTGATATAGGATATCAACATCATAATCTTTTAGCAATTCCAACCATCGTCGTTGCCGCAAATTTAACTCTTTCTGCTTGAAGATATACTGAAGACTCTTATGATCTGTGTAACCATCCACATGGACACCATATAAATAATGTCTCCACATCTTTAATGCATGAAGCACAACAGCCAAATCTAGATCACGGGTTGGATAAGTTTTCTCATGTTTTCGTAATTGCCTTGAAGCATACGCAATCACCTTACCATGTTGCATCAACACACAGCCTAGCCCAATGCCTGAAGCATCGCAATAAACAACATATCCTTCCAATCCCTCTGGAAATGTCAGGACTGGGGCAGAAGTCAACCTCTCTTTTAACTCTTGGAAACTACGTTCACAAGCATCTATCCATTGAAACTTTGCTGATTTCTGGGTCAGCTTTGTGAGTGGTGCAGAAATAGAAGAAAAACCTTCAACAAATCTCCTGTAATAACCTGCTAAACCAGAAAGCTATGAACCTCCTTAGGAGTTGTGGGCCTTGGCCAAGTCTTCACGGCCTCATTCTTTTGGATATCTACCCGAATACCATCGGCTGCAACAATGTGCCCCAGAATGTCAGTGAATTCAACCAAAACTCACACTAAGAAAATTTTGCAAACAACTCTCGAGTTTGAAGAACTCTAAGGACAGTACGCAATTTATCGGCATGTTCTGCCTCAGACCTAGAATACACCAAGATATCGTCGATGAATACAATCACAAATAGATCTAGGAAGGGCCTGAACACATTGTTCATCAAATCCATAAATACTATCGGTGTATTAGTTAGCCCAAATGACATTACCCGGTACTCAAAATGGCTATATCTTGTTCTGAAGGCTATCTTAGGGATATCTTTCTCCCTAACTCTCACTTGATGATACCCGGACCTCAAATCTATCTTTGAATACCATCTGGCACCTTGTAATTGATCAAACAAGTGATCAATCCTCAGAAAAGGATATTTGTTCTTAATTGTCACCTTATTCAATTGTCGATAGTAAATGCACATTCTCAAGGAGCCATCTTTTTTCGGACAAACAATACGGGTGCTCCTCACGGGGATGAACCAGGCCTAATAAAGCCTTTCTCAAGCAAGTCTTTCAATTGCTCCTTCAGCTCTTTCAATTTTGCGGGTGCCATTCTATAGGGAGGAATAGATATAGGCTTAGTGCCTGGCAACACATCAATGGAGAAATCAATCTCCCCCTCGGGAGGAAGGCTTGGAAGCTCTTCCGGGAATACGCCTGGAAATTCATTTACTACGGGAACTGACTGAAGAGTTGGCGATTCAGCTTCTACAGCTTGAACCCGAACTAGATGCTAAATACACCATTTTGTGATCATTTTCCTTGCCTTTAGATAGGAAATAAACCTACCTTTTCGTGACGCAGTATTCCCTTTCCATTCTAAAACTGGTTCTCCCAGAAATTGGAAGCGAACCATTTTCATTCTACAATCAACTTTGGCATAGCAAGAAGCCAAGCAATCCATGCCCATAATAACATCAAAGTCTACCATTTTTAACTTATGCAAGTCAATCATAGTACGACGGTCACAAACCACAACTATACAGTTTCTATATACTCGGCTAGCTATTACCGATTCACCAACGGGTGTAGACACCTCAAAAGGTTTGATCGACTCCGATTTGACTCTAAACTGACCCTCAATATACGGAGTAACATATGAAAATATGGAGCCCGGATCTATCAAAGCATATACATCATGAGAAAATACCGATAATATACCTGTGACCACATCAGAAGAAGACTCAAGATCTTGGCGTCCAACCAAAGCATAAATACGGTGCTAAGGATCGCTTGAACTGGGGACTCTCCCTCTGCCTCTACCATGGCTGACTGGCGCCTGTGAACCTGGCCCCATAGGGCGTACAGATGATGAAGATCCGGCTACTGACCCTAAAGGCTGGGTCCTACCTCTACTATGAACTGAGGGCAGTCACGCATAATATGGCCTGGTCGACCACATGAATAGCAAACCTCTGAACCCAATCGGCATGGACCCCAATGTAACATCCCACACTGGGAACATCATGGCACGGGTGGCCTCGCTTGACCTGAATCACCGCTGAACTGAGATCCCGAAAAGCTCTGACTCGGCCCGGAATGAGTGGATCTATCAAATCTCTAGCCTGAAAACCGTGGAGGCACACTATTCATAGAATGGCCTGAATGCCTAGAAAACTGCTGCCTGCGCCCACCTCTATACTCACTCATCGGACCCGAAGATCTAGCCCTCTTGCTATGTCCCCTATCATGCTCACGCTCACTTCTTTGTTGTTGTAGGCTTTCTTCTAAATTTTGAGCATGAGCCTGAATGCGTGAAATATCCATATTGTCCTGAAGGGACGCAGTCAAGCACCAATCCATCAAATGTGGCCCTAGGCCTTTCACAAATCGGTGCACTCGGTCACCCATATCCGCTACCATAGCCAACGCATACCTACCCAAAGAATTGAAGCGGAGACCGTACTCTAAAGCACTCATGCTACCTTGCCTCAAATTCAAGAATTTATCGGCTCTAGCTCGCCGAACTTCGGAGGAAAGCATCAACAAATTCTTGCCATACCGGGGGAGGTATGCTTTGGCCATGGTAGCGGATATGGGTGACCGCACAACATGCCCATAACCAAGACTCTACTGGACACGACATGTAGACACACCCTAGGACAGAACTGCTCTGATACCACTTTTGTCACGACCCAACAGGAGGGTCGTGACGGGCACCCGGTGCTAGCCCACCCGGGCACCTCTTAACATACCTTTACATTCACATCTACGTGAGCCACATATTAAATCATACAGTCAATCCATCAATCATACTAATCCCATTGGACAATCAACACATTTATACGTATCACAATTAATAGCAATGCCCATAGCAATGTACATAAGCCGACGAGGCTAACAAAATGACATCCAAAATATAGGTCGACAAGGCGAAACACATCTAACCATATACACATGTCTATCTCATGTTCTTAACATCATTTACAACATGGTTATAATCACATCATATCACGAATCATTACTCAATCCAAACTATTACTCAAAGATGACATTATTCCCACACTCAAGACCCATTGTCTATATTCTTCTACAATCCAAGTGTTTCAACTTTAAAACACCTCAAACAACATGGAAATAACATAAATCTTACCTTAGATGGTGTAGGGATGAACCTTGGGTGAAAACACCTCACTTGAGCAAAACCCTAGTTTCACCTTCACTTGGATTCCTTGCCTTGGATGAACTTTAATGGGTTTCTTACACTTGATTCACTTAGTTTGATGTGCTTGATCACTAATATCTCTTGAATTCCTATGGAAGAAGTGTAGAGAGATGTTTTAGAGATAAGGGGTGTGAAAGGGATGTTATATCCCGTATTTTTATACGTCGAGTTATTCGTAAGAGAATCGACTCAAGTTAAAGACGGGATCATTTTCGGATACGAAATAAGGACTTTTAATTTCCAATTTTAATTAGAACATAAATTGTTTATAAATTTTATTTAGTGTATAAATATTATTCGAGATTAGGGATTAATTAATTGTGGTTAGATTATTAAGTAAGAATTGGTGATTAATTAAAATTAATTAACCTAATTACTATAGTGGGCCCCACCCGAATATATAAAAAAATGACAATTTAAGAATTTGATTAGTGAGTCACAAGGGGGGGGGGGGGGGGGGGCACGTGTCTAGCTATAAGCAACCATATATATAGGAATAAAGGTGAACAAATTACAATTTAGTTTCATTTTCAAGAAAATTAAGTTAAGAAAAATCACAAAACCTCCATGGCTGCTCTCGGCCAGCCATGGTGTTGAAGAAAAATTTGTGTTGTTGAATATTTTGATGAAGTTTCAAGTGCATTACAAGTTCAAAGAGGTGATAGCAACATTGGATATTGAGTTGAGGAAGAAGAAATTGTAAAATTGGAGCAATTGAGTGTAGAAATTCCTCCGAGAAAATTTAGGTAAGATTTTCTTATTTTGTGGTATAATTGTGTTAATAGTGTTGTAATGGAATTATAAAAATTTGATTGGACGAAATTGGAAGTAAGAAAATGTATGAAATCGTTGTTATATGAAATTATGGGTTAAAAAGGATTCAGAAGGGTTGTTGGATTGTTAGAATTGCTTATGGGCTGAATTGTAAGAATCTTGAATGTATATCTCTATTACAGTTATTATTGGTATTTCTGTGATAACAGGAGGATAATTGGAAATTCAGGTTAGGTGAATATATAGGGAAAATACTGCCCGATTTCTGTTAAGTCCTTAACTAATGAAAAGCCCTAATCGAGAAAGCATAAGTTAATGAATGAGTTCTATAAGCGATGGGCTACAGATTTACGAATAAGAAAGTATAGTTACTAATGATAGTGTTACTTTTATATTAAATAGGCTAAGGGGGCGACGAAGTGAACGAGATTACGATTAATCTTTTACATGTATGTAAAGTTGTCCCTTCTTTCTTTTGGCATGTCTTAGATATAAGTGACGAATGGTATGAGCTTTGGGATAATCCCATTCATAAGTTTCGAGTGTGATTCATGATTTCTATTCACTTCTTGATGTTAGAACTCTTGAAATGATTGAGCTTCCCTCTCAAAGTTTTCTATACGTTGGATAGTAGTCGATATATATACGCTCCTATTCTTAGAGACTCTACGATAACTAATGTCCTTGACTTCTATAAGCTATTTCATATTATCTTGATACATGCCTATGATTCTTAAGGCTCTTTTGATATGATCTATAATGACATTCGAGGGATACTTGATATGATTTTCGCTATTGATACTCAGGTGTTAATCTCTTCTTCTTATTCTGTTGAGTCTTGACAATGATTTAAATTGCATATGGTTGCTCACTACTCTACTCGTGCATGCCTCAATATGTCTTTCATTGAGTCCCGGGGCGGGTATGTTATCGTGCACAATCTCACTGCATTGTTCACTAAGTCCCTCACTAGAGGGCCGGAATATGATATATATATATATATATATATATGATGGAGTTATGTTGTGTTATGGCGTTATGATGTGTTTATGGAGTTATGCTGTGTTATGGCGTTATGATGTGTTTATGGAGTTATGCTGTGTTATGGCGTTATGATGTGTTTGTGGAGTTATGCTGTGTTATGGCGCCAAGGATGGTGTGGCGACCATGTTCACCGAGTCCCATAATGGGCCGGGTATGATATATGATATTGACATGCATGATTTATGTTTCAAAAGGGCAAGTGTTTTGGTATTCTGAACATTGTACTTGTCTTCTGTACTCCCTATTTCAGTTATGATCCTTTTTACTGTATTTCATGCTTTATATACTCAGTACATATTCCGTACTAACCCCCTTTCTTCGGGGGGCTGCATTTCATGCCCGCAGGTACAGATAATCGATTTGGTGATCCTTCAGCATAGGACTTCTACTCAGCTGTCGTGGAGAGCTCCGTTGTTCCAGAGCCTAGATTTTGGAACAGATCTTCTAATGTATATGTATATGCTTATCCAGGGATACGGCGGGGCCCTGTCCCGTCATATTTCACTATTAGTACTCTTAGAGGTCTGTAGACATGTGTGTGGGTTGTGTACAGATTATGATCAGCTGTGTCTATATAGTTATTGTGGAAGTTCTGTTGTTGTAGCAGCCTTGCCGGCTTGCATATGTTATCGTTTCGTAGTGGCAGCCTTGTCGGCTTGCGTAATATAATGATATGTAGTGGCAGCCTTGTCGGCTTGCGTAGCATAATAAAATATATATAGTGGCAGCCTCGTCGGCTTGCGTATGTTATTTCGTTGTGATGGATTGAGGACCTATAGTATCAGTCCGACTATGTTTAACAGGTACATATGGGTGTCTAGCTCGAGCACTAGTCATGGCCCACGGGACTGGGTCATGACAAGGGAAATGAAATAAAAGGAAACTTGGTCCCTTATTAATACACCAAATCTGTCCCGACCAGTTTCTATGGACCAACATACGGTCCGTATAAATTATACTGACCGTAGATTTGGTCCAGAGAGGGGTTCCATTCTGGGCTGATTATACGGTTCAACATACGGACCGTATGTTTTATACGGCCAGTATATTGGGCCGTATAATCTCCAGTTTTTTTAAGTTCATTCTCGTCGACTCGTTTGATCTCCAATCCTTATGGAACCTTCCTAGCTCTTGTTTATCACCTCATCAACCATCTAAGGGGCGTTATAACTCTTCTCCAAAGCATTATTAAATCCTCATTAACTTGTTACTCGTAATTCTTTTTCGATACCTATCGTATGCCTTGCCTTCTCTTGGCAAATTTTCTTCCCCTATCTCGAACGTCTCTGAAATCGTAATTAGGGTCATCAAATGTCATCCCCTTACTTATTGAAATACCGTATACTTCGTGCTCTTCGTTAGTCTATTCACTGTGCATCAACGGAATTTTTTTCAAGGTGTAACACATCCCTTTCTGTGTCAATTTGACGGCACATTATACGGTCCGTATAAGTGACCGTAAAATCACCCCAATCAACAACTCATTCTGTGACCATTATACGTTATACGGTCTGTATAATTTTATACGGTCCGTATAAGTGACTGTATAATCCCATCAGTAAGGCACTTCACTGTGAAGATTCCGCGGTCCATTATACGGACCGTATAACATTATACAGACCGTATAATCGGCGTAGAACCCACCTTTTCTCCGATCTTGTTGTCGTCACTTTGTTTGATGTCCAATCCTTATGGAACCTTCTTGACACTTGTTTAACACCTCATTAACGATCTAAGGGACATTATAATTCTTCTCCAAAATGTGATTAAGCCATCATTAATTCGATACTCATAAATTCTGCCCGGTACACAACATATATCTTGCTTTCCTTAACAATTTTCGTCTCCTATCTCCCATGTCTTTGAAATCTCATTTAAAATCATCAAATGTCATTTCTCACTTATTAAAACATCATATACGTCGTGCCCTTCGTTAGTCTACTCATTGTACGTTAACGAAAAATTTCTGAGGTGTAACATATATATAACACTGAGCCTTGTCATGGCTGTGTATGTGAGACACCGAACCTCTATGGTCGAGTATGGTTCTACTATATATGTAAACATATGTGATGAAGGTTCCTATTAGAAAAAGGATAAGAAAATATAATTAACATCGCTAGAGGTATGTTACACCTTGAAAAGTTTTCATTAACGTACAGTGAATAGACTAACGAAGGGCATGACGTATACGATGTTTTAATAAAGTAAGAAATAGTGTTTGACGATCCTAATTGAAATTTTAAAGACATCAAACGAGTTGACGAGAATGAAATCGAAACAGCCGGGAACAAGTTAAGGATGGTGTAATGATGTCCTGGAGAAGAGTGATAACGTCCCTTAGATTGGTATTGAAGTGTTAAACAAGTGTTAAGAAGGTTCCATAAGGATTGGACATCAAACGAGTTGACGAGAATGAAATCGAAACAGCCGGGCATTATACGGCCCAACATACTGGTCGTATAAATTATACTGGTCATATGTTAGGCCATATATTTATCCAAGAAGGGCAACGTTCACTAGACCAAACATACGGCCAGACATATGGCTCGTATAAAATGTACGGACCGTATGTTGGTCCGTATATTCGTGTCGGGACAGGTTTTGTGTATTTAATAAGGGACCAAGTTCATTTTATTTCATTTTTCCCTTCTCACTCTCCTTCTCTCTAGAACTCTCTAGAACACTTCTCCCACAAAATACAAGAAATATTGGTGATCAACTACATCAATCAAAGTGAATCAAGTGTAAGAAGCGCATTAAAGTTCATCCAAGCTAAGGAATCAAAGTGAAGGTGAAACTAGGGTTTTACTCAAGTGAGGAGTTTCCATCCAAGGTCCATTCCTACACCATCGAAGGTAAGATTTATGGAATTTCCATGTTGTTTAAGGTATTTGAAAGTTGAAACACTTGGATTGTAAAAGGATATAGAAAATGGGTCATGAAAGTGAGAATAGTGTCATTTTGAGTGATAACTTGAATTGAGACATGATTCTTGAGGTGTTGTGATATGGTTGTGCTATAAATGACGTTTAGAACATGGGATAAGTATTATGTGTGAGAAAACGCGATAGTGAACTATAACCACAATTATAGAGAAACTGAAGAGAAAATTGTGAACTACGGATGATGTAGATGTATGATGATTTTGTGTGTGATATTGTGAATGTTGTGATGGATGTTGGGAGTTGATATGTAAAATGAGGAAAGTTGTATAAACAAAGGAAATGCTGCCCAATTTTCTCTAGCTTTAGAAATGGTAACACGTTCTTATAATCGTCTAACTAATGTTAATACGAACTCCCATAAAGGTAAGGACGTGAGCATTGAAGGAGAACGATCAAGCGGTAGAATAGCTAAAGGAAAAGGTATGTAAGGCTAGTCCCTTCTTTCTAAGGCATGAATCCTATGATATGATATTCCCTTCTTCTTCATGATTTTCCTACGTATCGAAAACTGTGAGTCTACGATTATAAAGGGCATCACACAAGATAAAGAAAAGAGATATGTAATGAGCATGATGATACCAATGATGAATATAAGCCTAGAAGTCCTAAAGCTCAGGATACGACATTTTTACGAAACAAATGATCCTTATGTAACTTCTATGATATTATGTTCCCTACCTCTCCATGACTTTCTTTTATTCCGGAAAACTAATAGTCTATGTTCATGAATAGCCATATGAGATAAGAGATTCATTACGAGCCTAATAATGATGATGATGAGCTTAAGCCTAAAGATTCTAGAGTTCATGATATGATGTTCCTACGAAGTCAAGGATGATGTTTATTGTATACACTCACCTTATATGCTATTTCCTTCAAGGTGAGGCAGAATGCTCATGAATGCTCCATAATGTAATCGGGGGTTCTTGACCTTATGTCACCCCGATATTGTTATAGATTGTCTATAAGCTCTAATGCATGTCTTATGACCAATGTTCCGAAAACAAATTACGAGTCCATGTTCATAGAGGATTTCACATAAGATAAAGGTAAGAGATATGCCATAAGATGCAAGGACGGTAATGATGAGCCTGAGTCGAGAGATTATAAAGTCTATCATACGATAATTATACGAAGTTCATGCTACGAATATGATATGATTTTCATAGATTGTCTTTAAATTCAAATGTATGCTTTAATGAAAGGTTACGATAAGCTTATAAGATGTACGTGATGGCAATGATGATGTATGTGATACTGTCCAGCCACTATGTGGCCGATTACGGAAGATATGTATGTGATATTGTCGAGCCACTACGTGGCCGAATACGGATATTGTCGAGCCACCACGTGGCCGAATACGGATATCGTCGAGCCACTACGTGGCCGAATACGGATAATGCTTTTGTGTATGAGTAGATACGGTACTACGACGATGAATTATATGACACAATGATGTATACGCTATGATTATTCATGTACTACGATTATGTATATATGATATATGTATGGAATGTATTCATCCTTAAAGGTCACGCAGGTTTTGACTTCACCTTATGACTTATGATTTCTCTATCACGTTTATTTCATTCATGCCTTACATACTCAGTACAATATTCGTACTGACGTCCGTTTTCTTTGGACGCTGTGTTCATGCCCACAGGTAGATAGGGAGACGGCGCAGACCAATAGGAGTTATTAGCAGATTTACAGGAGCACTCCATTATTCCGGAGGTGCTAATTGGGTTTATCCTTTTGTGTGTGTGTATATATATATATATATATATATATGTACATGTATCTTTGGCACGAAGGGGTCTTATCCCATCCATATGTCTAGTACTCTAGTAGAGGCTCGTAGATACGTATGTGTGGGTAGTATGGTCTCACGATGCTACTATGGTGTATGTATTATTATTTTGATAGCCGAAGGGCTTATGTATATAAAAGTATTTATGTTCTCAAATGAAAAATTATTTCCTTATGATTTGAGTATGAATTTGATAAAAGAACGCTTATTGAGTATGATGAGTAGTAGATTGAGTGGTGCTCGGTGGTTAGCCCCGGGTACCCGTCACGGCCCCTAGTCGGGTCGTGACAAGGTACAAATGGCTCTATCACCCCATGACTCTTCCATCTTATGTTATTTCTCATGCTTCTATTATGTTATTGATTATGCTTTACATACTCAGTACATTATTCATACTGATGTCCTTTTGTTGTGGACGTTGCGTCATGCTCGCAGGTGGATATGGAGATAGACTTAATCCATAGACTACTTGTTCAGAGATTGCATAGAGGAGCTCCATTTGTTTTGGAGCTGCAGCTGTCGATACTATTCTTTTGTGTATATATATATATGGGCACAGCGGGGTCCTATTCCGTCTATATAATGTTACATACTCTCTTTAGAGGCTCGTAGACAGTTGTTTATAGCTAGATGTCTTTCAGCCTTGTCGGCTCATATTTTGTATATTATTTTGTTAGCCTCATCGGCTTGTGTATTTGTATCTGGGCATAGTTGTTGATGTTGATATAGAAGTTTCTTTGCCCAATGAGATCCGTATTATTGATGTATAGGATTCATGAGTAGGTCATGTGGCTCATCTAAATGTGAATGTGAATGTACGATAAGAGGTGGTCAGCTCCGGCTGCCCGTCATGTTCCTCCGGTTGGGTTGTGACAATATCTGATAATGCTGTGGAACGTACCGCCCGATCCATATCTCATATAATAGTGCTGAGGAACGTACGGCCCGATCATTATCTCATATAATCTCGCGTCCGGGCATCCCGCGTTCGGGATGATAATCATCTCATGCCACCCACTAGTGGTGCTATCATCATCCATATGCCGCCCACCGTAGTGGTGCTGCCCGGCTATGTGGGCACGGTGTTACTATCATTATCCATATGCCGCCCACCATGGTGGTGCTGCCCGGCCATGCAGGCATGGTGTAAGAAAATTGGTGTACATACATGTATGTATATATATGTGTGTGTGTGTGTATATATATATATATATAATGTGTGAAATACTCTTGAAAGCTATACTCAGGATTAATCTAGATAACCAAGATCTATAGAAGACATAAACGTAAGGAATCAAGGATACGATAAATCCTGCACCGTCTAAGAATAGAGTCTTTGGAACTCACTCGCTTACTTGTTCGTTCAGACAATAAAGATCATGCCAAAAGAATGTAAGTGTCACAACCCAACTAGGGCCGCGACGGGTACCCAATACTTGTACCGAGCACCCCCTATCTCGTATCGCATTCTTATCACTAAGTGGGCCGTATGAACTGCACCATATTTTTTTTCTGTTCTACTTACCATTAACACTAGTAGCATAGTTATAAACATAGGCTAACAAACTCGGTTTGCACTTTATACAACAACGAGGACCAGCAAAAGTACAAAACATCTAACTGTACATATCTGTCTACGATCCTCTAAACATAGTACACATATACATAGGAAGGTCCGAGTACTGCCGTGCCCGAATATATACACAAAATAGTACCAAGGGACTGAGGCTCCGGGACAACTGGAGCGCTGCCACTTACTGCTGATAGAACTCCTAGGAATCAGGTCCGTCTACCTGCTGACCTGCGCGGCATGAAACGCAGCGTCCACAAGAAGGGACGTCAGTACAAATAGTGTACCGAGTATGTAAAGCATGGAAGATAATACAACATAAACATAGAGTATGATTATCAATATCATAGGGTCATAGGACATATAATGAGACGAGAAAGTAACCTGTACATCGGAGTATTTGTTTTTTCCAGGCCGGATACCATGCATGCCTGTCCGTCTTTTGAAAACATTTCTTTTTCATATTCATAGAAAATAGATCTTATTTCACATCGTATCATGTCATAGCATATAATAGTATATCATGTAACATCATAGCACCGAACAATGTCGGCCCGCCCACATAGCACCGAAATACATCGGCTCGCCCATATATCCCGCGTCCGGGCATCCCGCGTCCAGGATGATAAGCCAGCTGACCAGGTGGCAATGAAACATGTTTCCCTTCCCATTCCCCATGTATCCTTTCCCCCACCCCATGTACACATTCATATCGCATATACATATGTCATATAAGTATGCAGGAGGGCCCAAAGAAAATCATATAGCCATCGGATTGACGTAAGGTCGGTGACCTCCGATTACGTTATGGAACAATCGTGATCGCTTTGTCTCACCTTGAAGGAACGAGTATTTTAAGGCGAGACTACCAACGGAGGATAGTGTTAAAAGAAACATAGAATGAAATCATGGATGTCATAGAAATCAATTCATCTGCTTTGGAACCTTTAGAGGATGGTATCATACCTAAGGAATAGAATTAAAATCAAGAACTAGTTTGATACTTTCATATTCATATTCATATTGGGTCCTTAGCTTAAGACTCTTAGTCATAGAATCATTCTTGTCATACTTATCATAGACGTATTCTCTTCCTTAGCATCATCGTTATCATGGTCGTCATATACATATTTCCATTAGAATCGTGCAGTACTTATCGTTTGATAATCGGAACAAGGATCAAAAGTTTCCTTTGGATTCTCCTCCAAAATAAGTCAAACGGAGCAATAGGGAATATCCGGGAACAAAGGGCCCACCTCGGGTCAAATGAGGCGGCGTACCAAATTTACGCACATTATATTTCATGACGTCACTTGTGGGGGTCTTGAGGTAGTCGGGTCATATTTATGCAAGTTCTAGATGTTTAGGAAGGTTTTCCAACATTTTACACAATTTCTAATTCAATTCTACTGAATGAAAGAGGGGAAACTTTAGGTGCGAATTCCGGGGAATGGAGTTGTCCCCGAGGTTCTTATCCAACCTAGTATGCCTAAGACATGCCATAGAAGGAAGGGTGAAGCCTTACATACCTCTTTCCGCTCCTTATGCTATTCCAAATTCAAGTTGCAAATCCGCCGCAATCTACAAATTGGTCACATTTATCAAACTTTGGTTAGAGCATTTAGATTTGGAATCTTAAGATAATACTTGGCTACCGAAATTTCGGCAGCACTTCCCCTGTAAATACTCCATCCCACCAAGTTCAACTTGGCCAATTCCAATCAACAACAATCCCGGGAATTCAACCCGGCCAAACTATCAACATAATTTCAACAACCACACTAACAATTTCCATATTCAATCCAAGATACATTTTAACAACTTAATCAATTTACTACTTCTTTCAAAACCTTCCAACTCCAATAAAAGCAATAACAACCTTATAATATATATTCCAACAACACCATACTAATATCATTATCTTCCATACATGTAAGAACATAATATTCAATTTACATAAACTTCAACCACAAGTCTCCAACTACCATGATTTCTCTAAGATCATTAAGCTTTTTATTAGCAATATGGAATCCACAACACAACAACCAACATACTAATCAAAACTTGCCCACCATTCCTTCATAATTCACCAAATATACACGACTATACATGTGATATACAACTCACGGCCAACATCATGCACACATGGCTACAACTTCACTAGAATCATCCAACTTCCATTATTAACATAGTATTCTTTATAACCACAACTATCCACTAAATAAAATAATTAAAACATGATTTCCACACACACACATATATCACACCTCACGGCCACAACATGGTTTTTCTCTTCCATGATTTTCATCCACTTTTACATGCTACAACACACAAAATCATCCATAACATATAAGAAAAGAGTTAGACCTTACCTTTTTCTCCACTTCTCCACTTGATTAAAATTGGCAAGTTGTATGATTACGGGTTTTTTCTTGTTTCAATAACAACTCTACTTTGTTAAGGACCCTCCACTTGGTAGAAAATGATTTTTGAAGAAAAAATTTTTTTTTTTTTTTTTTGGTCTTGAACTTGGCCGAAAATGGCCTTGGAGATTTTTTTTTCTCCTTCTGCTCTTCTTGAGACTTCTAGAAGTTTCTAGGAAATATTATGAGAATAAAGATGAATTAGTCATCTTTTAAAGCTTGTCCATTAAGCTTTTAATTGGGCCTAAGCCCACCCATATGGATGGCCCAAGTGGCTTATTGATTCCAAGCCCAACCTTTTCTCCCTTTTTTTTTTTGTTCATGAAAAATAATTCCCAAATTCCAAATTTGCCCTTCGTCTTCCTCCATAATTCCACGAGTCATATTGCGAATTTTCCTTTATGCCCTTTACCTTTCTTAATATTCCCACTTCAAAATTTTCATAAACAACTTGTATGCCAATCAAGATCAAAATTATAGTCTTGCTCTTGACCTTCCGCCATTACCTTAAATTATCCAAATACGCAAAAATGTGGGATATAACATCCTCCCCCCCTTTAGAACTGTCACGACCCAACTCCGTAGGCCGCGACTAGTGTCCATGCTGGACACCCAGACGTACCCGATAACCCAAATTAGCAAAATGACAGAATATTTCAAATATAAAAGTCACTTGACGTTAGTAATTAGCATAAAAGAACCGACACAGTACATGGAGGCCGATGAGGCTGACACAGATCGTATCATACCCGAACATATACAGAACCCACAAAAGTATGTCTACAGACCTCTACAGATCATAACAGAATCATAAGACGGGACAGGGCCCCGTCATACCCCTGAATAGCATACATATACATAATAGCGGCAGACTGTACCAATATACAGGCTCTGAACAAAAGAGCACTCCCAATATAGCAGAATAGATGTCCTAGGCAGGCGGTCAGCAAATCTGTCTTCTGTACCTGCGCGGCATGAAATCGCAGCCCCCGAAGCAAGGGGGTCAGTACGAAATATGTACTGAGTATGTAAAGCACAGAACGTAGTAACAAAGGCATAATCAAAGCAGAAGGTACAGAAAATGGACAGAATATCCAGACTAGCAAAATGCTGATCAAAAAGCATAAATAGTATTTGTTGAAAACATATGTCGTACCTGGTCCCATTACGGAACAAGATCATAACCGAAACAGAACTTACAGAGAAGTGAGTGTGACGTCCGAAGTATCAAATGCGTATTTTCAAAACATGAGGAGTATGTGCAGAAACATATACCATATCATATCCGGCCCTTGCCAAGGGACTCGGCAAACAGAACGTGGCCACCCCCCCGACGCTGGTGCCACCATACATAAGGAACAGAGTAGGGGATAACCCCGTAACATAACATAGCATATCATATGGCCATATCAGATCATATCATATCATATCAGAGTGTGTACATGGCACAACATACTCCACAAACCCATGTACATGTATACCTGCCCCCTCACATCGAGGCACGGCGAACGATGCAGAGGATTACGCTTGACAACATATCCTGGCCCGGGCTCAGTGTGGGAAACGTTGAGGCATCCACGAATGGAGTAGTGAGAAACTAAATGCAATAAAAATATCATAGGTTTCCAGAGACTCAATGAGGCATATCGAAGGACAAATCAAGTCAATGAGATCGGACAGAATCATAGTAAGTGTATGTCGTATGTGATAATGAGTTACGGAAAATAATCCCTCTGGGATCGTTTTCATATTCCCAAAATGGTTTACCAGACTCGAGGGAATCATTAAAATAATTTTCCTTCAGAAGTTAGAAGGATAGTTAAAACATTTCATTTTATATTTTTCGAAAATAAAGCAATAGTATAATAATAGAGCAAAGCGGGAATAGTGGGAAACTAAATGTAATACGAAATATCGTACCTTTACAGAGACTCAATATAGTATTCAGAATAAGTATCATTAGTAGTTGGAAAAGTAGTTAAGACGTTTCCTTTAAAATCGCTTGAAATCAAGTTACAAATTACCATAAGGGTAAAATCGGAAATAGTGGGCCCACCTCGGGAAAAACAAAGCGGCGGGCTCAAATTACGTATATTAAGCTTATGAGGTCACCTACAGCGGTCTTAGGGATATTCCATAACTTTCTAGGCAGTTTGGAGAAGTTTGCATAATTTTTCAATAAAGCATACTTAAGGGGTTCAATTCTATTGAACGAAAAAAGAGTATTTTCAAATGTGGATTCAGATGGACAGAATGTCTTCCGAGGTGCAAATCCAATCCTAGTACACCTAGGACATGCCAAAAGAAGAATCGGGATAGCTTTACATACCTTTTACGCACTTTACGCCTTCCCAGGTTCACTTCTCGTTTCGTCCAAAATCTGCAAATGGTCACATTTACCAAATGTTAACCATAAGGCTTTAGGCTTAAATCTCAAATCAACACTTTTCTACAGAAATTTGGGCAGCATTTCCCCTATACATATAGCACCCCCGAGAATTCAACTCGGCCAAAATAATCATCAACAACCCAACAACAACACTAACAACAACAACAACAACTACAAAACACACAATATGGCACAACTAGCCTTCTTTCCGACATAATGTCATAAACTTCATTCCCACTTCATATTCTCAAATCAATATCAACATTCTCGTATTCATTACTAATCAAGATCATTACAATAAAATTCGGAAGCATTTCATATCATTTCTACAAAATATTTACAAGATATACCAAATATACAAACTTTCCACCAAAGTCATAATTCCTCCAAAACTTCTAATCTTTAACAAACATTTTCATAACATGTTTCCATCTTCCAAGTTCATCAACAATCATCATAATTTACACCTTAACAACTTCATTTCCATAATTTCATAAAATCATACTAAAATGGCATAAGCTTCTACATTCCATTTCAATGCAAACTTACATCATTTCACCTTCATTTACATTGCAAAGATCACAACAACACAACTAACATATTAAACAACATTAATTCATTTCCATTTCAATTTCAATACACCACTCGGCCAACACATACATTTCCAACTTCAACCAAATTCATTCAACTTTCATTCTCAATATGAATTCCATCATACTCACAACTAGAATACAACATAAATTCAACTCACCATAGGTATACAACATTTATACACACATGGCTACATGCCAACTTATATACCCACTTTGTAAACTTCCATATTTCCATACTTTCTACTCATTTCTACATACTACAACACAAACAAACCTTCATAACATAATAACATGGAATGAATTCTTACCTTTTTCTCCAATCTTCTTCACTTAACCAAAGTGCGGAAACGATGAAACGGATGAACCATCTTCCGAAATAATTATACCACGTTGTAGAGGGTACTTGAATTGGTAGGAATACTACAAGAAAATAATTTTTGGAACAAAATTTAAGGTACCTAATTTCCATGGGTCTTGGCCGAAATGGCCCTTAGTTTTTGTTCTTGTTTGTCTTGTTTTTCTCCTTGTTAATTTCATGAACCTTCTAAAGGATAAAGGCTACTTATAATTAATTGGCACATGGAAAATATTCATTAATTTGGTGGTCTTGGGCCTATGATGGCCGGCCACCCCTTCTCTTTTGGGCTTGATTTTTTTTTTTCATTTTTCTTGGGCCAACCCGGTTGGTCCCGAATTGGGCATGGCCCACTGACCTTTCGACCTTAAAACGTCCATATCTCCTTGTACCGACGTCACCTAGGAACCCACGACCTATGGTTGGAAAGCTAATTCAATTATCTATTCGTATCTCTTCATATCTCTTCGTATTTTTCCAAATTCCAAACTTATAATACCGTTGTTGCCCCTCAAAGTCAGGTCACCCGAAAACGTTTTCTTAAAAATATTCGTTTGGAGGGCTTCCACTTTTATTTGGACCAAGGGTACTTCAAGAGTTGTGTTTAACTTTGCATATGTGATTCATATGACTTTTTAGATGTTCCAAAAAAAAAAAAATCTCGATGTGTGGGCCCCACCCCAACAGATACTCCGAGGTTCAAAAATACGGGATATAACATCCTCCCCCCCTTTAGAACATTCGTCCTCGAATGTTAGATTAGTCTTATAGGGTCTGTAAGTACTTCGGGGGAGTTTCTTCTTATGAGTAGCTTAATTGATACACATTCGTCTTTGAATATAATCACGTAAGGAATTTAGGTTACCGGTGAGCATAAGAAACAAGTGAGGACACTTCTTTTTCATTCCGTCCTCTACTTCCAAGGTCATTGCTTCTCCATTATTGTTTTACCATAAGACATTAACAGGGGGTATATCTTTAGTGCGTAATCTCTGCACCTGGCGATCCAGAATAATTACAGATTGTTCTTCATCAAACAATTCTTCCGTCACTTGAATATCCTTTGCTGGAAATATTCTAGGAGGATTACCGACACACTTGCGGAGCATAGATACACGAAATGCCGGATATATCGTTTCCAGATCAGATGGCAGATCTAATTCATAGGCGACGTTCCTAGTTTTCCGAAAAATCTGATAAGGTCCGATATATCGCGGACCGAGCTTACCCTTTTTGCCGAATCACATTACTCCTTTCATAGTCGATACTTTCAAAAATACCCAATCACTAAGCTAGAATTACAAGGGTCGATGTCGCTTATCAGCATACAATTTCTGTCGACTCTGGGCTGCTAATAATCTCCCTCGGATAAGTTTCACCTTATCAACTGCCTGTTGGATCATATCTGGGCCTATTAATTCTGTTTCGCCAATATCAAACCAGCCGATGGGTGACCTGCATTTCCTGCCATACAAAGCCTCGTATTGAGCTAGAATGGTAGTGGTTATTATAAGCAAACTCGATAAACGGCAGATGATCATCCCAGCTACCTCTGAAATCAATAACACAGGCTCGTAATATATCTTCTAGCATCTGTATAGTGCGCTCGGCCTGTCCGTCGCTCTGAGGATGAAATGTTGTGCTCAGACTCACCTGAGTCCCTAATCCTTCCTAAAAAGATCTCCAGAAATTAGTCGTAAACTGGGCACCTCTGTCAGTGATAATAGATATAGGAACTCCGTGAAGTCTCACTATTTCTTTAACATATAGTCTGACATAATCCTCAGTTGAATAAGTGGTTCTGACAGGGAGAAAAGGGGCTGATTTTGTCAGCCTATCCGCAGTAACCCATATGGAAATCATACTTCCGTGGGGTGCGAGGCAAACCTGTACTGAAATCCATATTAATTATCTCCCACTTCCAAGTCGGAATATCCATTGCCTGAAACAGTCCACCCGGTTTCTGATGCTCAATTTTGACTTGCTGACAATTTGGGCACCGGTCAACGAGATCTGCGATTCCCCGTTTCATGCCATCCGACCAGTATAGACTTCTGAGGTCATGGTACATTTTAGTGGATTCAGGATGAACAAAATACCTAACATTATGCGCTTCGCCCATAATTGGCCGTTACAGCCCTACAACGTCGGGCACACATAATCTGCCTCTGTATAACAATACCCATCAGGTAAAACCTCGAACTGGGTCTTTTCCTTGTTAAAGGTCGTATCTCTATACCATACCAGAATAGAATCCTCGAACTGACGCTGTTTTACCTCTTCCATAATCGATGATTCAGCAACTTCTCAGACAAAAATTTCAATATCTTCTAAATCGACCAAACGGACTCCAAGGCTAGCTGACTGATGAGTTTTACAAACCAATTATTTGTTTCTGAATGTACGCCGGTCAAGCCGTCCATAGATTCACGACTAAGTGCGTCTGCCACAACTTTAACTTTTCTAGGGTGGTACGAAATATTAACATCATAATCTTTCAATAATTCGAACCGTCTTCTCTGCCGCGAATTCAGCTCCTTTTTATTAAAATATATATATACTGGAGGCTCTTAGGGTCCGTATAAATATCAACGCGGACCCCATGTAAGTAATGCCGCCATATCTTTTCTTTCTAACCAACAACTTGATTTTCTCCGTACGAGACCTTAACAGAATCACAATTATATAGTACACAATCTTATCCGATAGTTGGCACTCAAGTAATATAATTAATGTAGCAGTTTATCTCTTAATAATCACATTCTTCCTTCATACCCATTCCTTATCTATCGTTCTGTTTTCTCGATAATCGGATTATTTGATATTCACATGATTCATCATTTCATGCCATAAGTTTTTCTTTGCCCTGTACTATTCCATTTTTTGTTTGCTTTCGCAATTATTTCGTGCTTTGCCCGTCGACTCTTTCAGAGGCTCCGCTTAATTACGTTTCTCGCGGTTCACTTCTCCTGACATTTGGATCTTCCAATATCAACCGGTAGCAAAATAAGTATCAATCTATTTCGTAACATTGGTACCACACCTTTCCCCTTTTCTCGTAAATTCTGTCCAGCTAATGTTTTTCGTATATGACAACATTGGCTATTAGGGTTCACCAATCGATCGACATCATCATAAATGGGGGGCCTACACATACGTATATATATCACTGCCATTTCTTTTACAATACATCTCCAATCATTTATTCAAATTTACTGTAATTTCAGAGCTTCGCTGCTTTTTCTTTTTTTTTTAGCAATCCAATCTGTCCCAGCTCGTGTGACCCCTATAAAGTTTCTAGCCATTCCACATATCCTAATTCCCTTTCGGTTACCCAGAATTTCCTATTCGTCTCTCATATCTAGTTTTGCGAAAATTTTGTACATTTCCCAGCGGGTCACCCATCCCAGAATTGCTCTGGCCCTAGCACGCTTAACCTTACAACTTTAATGAATTTAGGCACGTTAAGACCGGTATAATCACACTGATTTCCCCGCACAGCCTTTGTCACGTAATTTAAGACAAATCGGGGTCTTAACATCCTTTTCAAAGCGTTCTCGTAGCGGGTCCCGCCCTGACCTAGCGAGAATTCTTTTACTTTTCTGACTATATGGTTACCGTGTCGCCCCCTGTAAACCCTCAATATTTACCTTCATGTATATATATGTTCCTAAACAGCCCACGAGTTTGAGTTTTTATTCCACAAATTCCACCTCCCACCAGTCGAGGAAAACTGATAAAATGTGTAGTAGGGTATCTTCCGACCACCAGCAAACGAAAGCTAGAATCCGACGAACTTCGCGGAATCTTTTAGTACTTAATTCACATAATTACCTCCATATTTTTATATATATATTTGAGTCGTGAGCGAACCACTCAATTCCCGACTGCTTGTCATACGTTTTGTATTCTTCCAATTAGAGGAAACTTGCTCGTCGGACATTTTTGCCCTTCCGCATATTTTGCCCTTCACATGGGCTATGCTAAAACAAAATGGGGTTAGAACATATTTTTGGTCCCTCCAAATAAATTGTGAATTCGCTACTCGTATATGCTTTCTCGAGATAAAATTTTCCATATGAGGATAACGCTTCTTACGAATGACATGGAGGGTATGTCTTAAACTTTTAACCCAACATAAGAGATTTACCCTATCGGTATCGACTTTCAAGACATATTAAGAATTTATATCTTATTTTCCTGTTTATATTTCTGGAAAAATTTGGGCAGAGGTTCCTCTGTATTTCTTACTATCCCAAAACCTGTACACAGGAAATACCAACCATGCCTCACAGGGCCAACACATATACGTATATACATATCATATCATATCGCATCATAGCCACACGGGGCTAACAATTTCAAATAAAAGTACGAAGATGCCGAGGCTTACCTCACATGCCCAACTCAAACTGCACCTGTTACAATTTCCTATTTACTTTCCCTTACGATTTTAAACTTTATGTTTCAATCGTACTTCAATACCTTACCCAGCATACGTCTTTCATACCATTGCTTACCTGTGTAATGTGTAGCTTCCAATATCATCAGTCGTTGTCTTACGTCGATACCGTTCCCCAGCTGCAATCAAGGGTTAGTAAAGAAAGGAATTCATTTTCTACAGCTGGCTCTATCGCACGATCTAAGAATCAAAGAAAGGTAACACCCTAAATGTCCTGTAGCCTCCTGTTTATAGATGTGGTGCACAACACACCGATAAACAAGACTCTACTAGACACGATCAGTAGACACTCCGAGGACGAACCGCTCTGATACCACTTTTGTCACGACCCAACTCCGTAGGCCGCGACTAGTGTCCGTGCTGGACACCCAGACGTACCCGATAACCCAAATTAGCAAAATGACAGAATATTTCAAATATAAAAGCCACTTGACGTTAGTAATTAGCATAAAAGAACCGACACAGTACATGGAGGCCGATGAGGCTGTCAGAGATCGTATCATACCCGAACATATACAGAACCCACACAAGTATGTCTACAGACCTCTACAGATCATAACAGAATCATAAGATGGGACAGGGCCCCGTCATACCCCTGAATAGCATACATATACATAATAGCGGCAGACTGTACCAATATACAGGCTCTGAACAAAAGAGCGCTCCCAATATAGCAGAATAGATGTCCTAGGCAGGCGGTCAGCAAATCTCTCTTCTGTACCTGCGCGGCATGAAAACGCAGCCCCCGAAGAAAGGGGGTCAGTACGAAATATGTACTGAGTATGTAAAGCACAGAACGTAGTAACAAAGTCATAATCAAAGCAGAAGGTACAGAAAATGGACAGAATATCCAGACTAGCAAAATGCTGATCATAAAGCATAAATAGTATTTGTTGATAACATATGTCGTACCTGGTCCCATTACGGAACAAGATCATAACCGAAACAGAACTTACAGTGAAGTGAGTGTGACGTCTGAAGTATCAAATGCGTATTTTCAAAACATGAGGAGTATGTGCAGAAACATATACCATATCATATCCGGCCCCTGCCAAGGGACTCGGCAAACAGAACGTGGCCACCCCCCCGACGCTGGTGCCACCATACATAAGGAACAGAGTAGGGGATAACCCCGTAACATAACATAGCATATCAGATGGCCATATCAGATCATATCATATCATATCAGAGTGTGTACATGGCACAACATACTCCACAAACCCATGTACATGTATACCTGCCCCCTCACATCGAGGCACGGCGAACGATGCAGAGGATTACGCTTGACAACATATCCTGGCCCGGGCTCAGTGTGGGAAACGTTGAGGCATCCACGAATGGAGTAGTGAGAAACTAAATGCAATAAAAATATCATAGGTTTCCAGAGACTCAATGAGGCATATCGAAGGACAAATCAAGTCAATGAGATCGGACAGAATCATAGTAAGTGTATGTCGTATGTGATAATGAGTTACGGAAAATAATCCCTCTGGGATCGTTTTCATATTCCCAAAATGGTTTACCAGACTCGAGGGAATCATTAAAATAATTTTCCTTCAGAAGTTAGAAGGATAGTTAAAACATTTCATTTTATATTGTTCGAAAATAAAACAATAGTATAATAATAGAGCAAAGCGGGAATAGTGGGAAACTAAATGTAATACGAAATATCGTACCTTTACAGAGACTCAATATAGTATTCAGAATAAGTATCATTAGTAGTTGGAAAAGTAGTTAAGACGTTTCCTTAAAAATCGCTTGAAATCAAGTTACAAATTACCATAAGGGTAAAATCGGAAATAGTGGGCCCACCTCGGGAAAAGCAAAGCGGCGGGCTCAAATTACGTATATTAAGCTTATGAGGTCACCTACAGCGGTCTTAGGGATATTCCATAACTTTCTAGGCAGTTTGGAGAAGTTTGCATAATTTTTCAATAAAGCATACTTAAGGGGTTCAATTCTATTGAACGAAAAAAGAGTATTTTCAAATGTGGATTCAGATGGACAGAATGTCTTCCGAGGTGCAAATCCAATCCTAGTACACCTAGGACATGCCAAAAGAAGAATCGGGATAGCTTTACATACCTTTTACGCACTTTACGCCTTCCCAGGTTCACTTCTCGTTTCGTCCAAAATCTGCAAATGGTCACATTTACCAAATGTTAACCATAAGGCTTTAGGCTTAAATCTCAAATCAACACTTTTCTACAGAAATTTGGGCAGCATTTCCCCTATACATATAGCACCCCCGAGAATTCAACTCGGCCAAAATAATCATCAACAACCCAACAACAACACTAACAACAACAACAACTACTACAAAACACACAATATGGCACAACTAGCCTTCTTTCCGACATAATGTCATAAACTTCATTCCCACTTCATATTCTCAAATCAATATCAACATTCTCGTATTCATTACTAATCAAGATCATTACAATAAAATTCGGAAGCATTTCATATCATTTCTACAAAATATTTACAAGATATACCAAATATACAAACTTTCCACCAAAGTCATAATTCCTCCAAAACTTCTAATCTTTAACAAACATTTTCATAACATGTTTCCATCTTCCAAGTTCATCAACAATCATCATAATTTACACCTTAACAACTTCATTTCCATAATTTCATAAAATCATACTAAAATGGCATAAGCTTCTACATTCCATTTCAATGCAAACTTACATCATTTCACCTTCATTTACATTGCAAAGATCACAACAACACAACTAACATATTAAACAACATTAATTCATTTCCATTTCAATTTCAATACACCACTCGGCCAACACATACATTTCCAACTTCAACCAAATTCATTCAACTTTCATTCTCAATATGAATTCCATCATACTCACAACTAGAATACAACATAAATTCAACTCACCATAGGTATACAACATTTATACACACATGGCTACATGCCAACTTATATACCCACTTTGTAAACTTCCATATTTCCATACTTTCTACTCATTTCTACATACTACAACACAAACAAACCTTCATAACATAATAACATGGAATGAATTCTTACCTTTTTCTCCAATCTTCTTCACTTAACCAAAGTGCGGAAACGATGAAACGGATGAACCATCTTCCGAAATAATTATACCACGTTGTAGAGGGTACTTGAATTGGTAGGAATACTACAAGAAAATAATTTTTGGAACAAAATTTAAGGTACCTAATTTCCATGGGTCTTGGCCGAAATGGCCCTTAGTTTTTGTTCTTGTTTGTCTTGTTTTTCTCCTTGTTAATTTCATGAACCTTCTAAAGGATAAAGGCTACTTATAATTAATTGGCACATGGAAAATATTCATTAATTTGGTGGTCTTGGGCCTATGATGGCCGGCCACCCCTTCTCTTTTGGGCTTGATTTTTTTTTTTCATTTTTCTTGGGCCAACCCGGTTGGTCCCGAATTGGGCATGGCCCACTGACCTTTCGACCTTAAAACGTCCATATCTCCTTGTACCGACGTCACCTAGGAACCCACGACCTATGGTTGGAAAGCTAATTCAATTATCTATAACTTCTATCTCTTCGTATGTTTCCAAATTCCAAACTTATAATACCGTTTTTGCCCCTCAAAGTCAGGTCACCCGAAAACGTTTTCTTAAAAATATTCGTTTGGAGGGCTTCCACTTTGATTTGGACCACGGGTACTTCATGAGTTGTGTTTAACTTTGCATATGTGATTCATATGACTTTTCAGATGTTCCAAAAAAAAAAAATCTCGGTGTGTGGGCCCCACCCCAGCAGATACTCCGAGGTTCAAAAATACGGGATATAACAAGAACATTCGTCCTCGAATGTTAAACTGGCCTCATAGTGTTTTATAATACTTCGGGGAGGTCTCCTTCGTAGATATCTCACATGTCGCTTAACATATCCATTTCAGGGACTTGGGTTGCCTTCTGCGATCTTTTTACAATTTTAATTCCTTCTTCGCAGAGTTTGTCGCGTCTATTCCCTTGCTATATATATGTTACCGTATATCACCATATTAGGGTTTTCTAGCCTTAACTAGCATGGGTTCGGCATCGGTCTTACCCTGTGACATCCGTACTTATCTCCTTCATCACGTCTTTCAGATTTCATTCGACTAGCATATTCCATGTATCGCGACACTATTTGTTAGGGTTCTATAGTCATAGATAAGATGTCATATACATATATACATTCCCACCACTGTTTTACGTACAACCATTTCCAAGCACTAATCAAACTTTCTGTTACATCCCATATTTTTGAACGTCGGATTAATTGTAAGTTGAAGTGGGGCCCACACGTCAAAATTTTTTTTTGGGGACATGTGACAAATTATATGAATCTCATATGTGAAGTTAAACACAACTCAAGAAGGACCCTTGGGCCAAATCAAAGTGGAAGTCCTCCAAACGAATATTTTTAAGAAAACGTTTTCGGGTGACCTGACTTTGGGGGGCACAAACGGTATTATAAGTTTCGAATTTGGAAAATACCAAGAAATAGAAGTTGTAGATAATTGAATTAGCTTTCCATCCATAGGTCGTGGGTTCCAAGGTGACGTCGATACAAGGAGATATGAACGTTTTAAGGTCGAAAGGTCAGTGGGCTAGGCCCAACTCGGGACCAACCGAGTTGGCCCAAAAAAATGAAAAGAAAAATTTGGGCCCAACTCAAAGGGGTGGCCGGCCAACAATGGCCCAAACCCATGGTCCTAATTAAATTTTCCATGTGCTAATAATATATAGTAGTCATTATCCTATAGAGGGTTCAAGAAAACAACATAAGGAGAAGACAAGAACAACAACTCAAGCCAATTTCGGGTTTGGCCATAGAAAAATCAACCCCCAAAATCTTGCCTCTAAAATTATTTTCTTGTTGAATTCCTACTAATTCAAGGTCCCTCTACAACTTGGTGTAGTTGTTTTGGAAGAAGGAGCACTTGGTTCCTCAATTTGATCATATATTCAAGTGAAGAAGATTAGGAAAAAGGGTAAGAATTCATCCCTTTTATTTGTGTTATGAAGTCTTGTTTGTGTTGTAGTATGTGGGAATGAGTTGATTGTATGGAAAAATGGAAGATTTCAAAGTGGGTATGAAATATAGTGTATGTAGCCGTGTGTATATTGTTGTATATATGATATGAGTTGAATTTTATGTTGTATTCTAGTTGTGGTTATGATGGAAATTATATTGGGAATGAAAGTTGAATGAATTTTGGTTGAAGTTGGAATGTAGAAGATTATGTCACCTTAGAATAATTTTGTGATATTATGGAAATGAAGTTGTTAAGATGTAAATTATGATTATGGTTGATGAAATTGGAAGATGGAAATATGTTATGAATATATAGGTTGAAGATTTGAAGTTTTGGGTGAATTATGTTTTGGTGGAAAGTTTGTATATTTTGTATATCTTGTGAATATTTCGTAGAAATGATATGAAATATTTCCAAATTATATTGTGATGATCTAGATTAATGATGAATGTGAAACCATTGAGATTAGTTTGGAAATTGAAGTTGAAATGAAGGTTATGACATTATGTTGAAAAGATAGCTAGTTAAGTTATATTGTGGTTATAGTGATTGTTGTTGTTGTTGATGTTGTTGTTGGGTTGTTGTTGATTGTTTTGGCCGAGTTAAATTCTCGGGGATGCTATGTGTATAGGGGAGATGCTGCCCAAATTTTTGTAGAAAAGTGTTGACTTGAGATTTAAGCCTAAAGCCTTATGGTTAACATTTGGTAAATGTGACCATTTGCAGATTTTGGACGAAACGAGAAGTGAACTTGGAAAGGCGTAAAGTGCGTAAAAGGTATGTAAAGCTATCCCGATTCTTCTCTTGGCATGTCCTAGGTGTACTAGGATTGGATTTGAACTTTGGAAGACATTCTGCCCATTGGAATCCGCAATTGAAAATGCTCCTTTTTCGTTCAATAGAATTGAACCCTCTAAGCAGGCTTACTGAAAAATTATGCAAACTTCTCCAAACTGCCTAGAAAGTTATGGAATACCCCTAAGACCTCTGTAGGTGACCCCATAAGCTTAATATACGTAATTTGAGCCCGCCACCTTGTTTGTCCCGAGGCGGGCCCACTATATCCGATTTTACCCTTATGGTCCTTTGTAACTTGATTTCAAGCAATTTTTAAGGAAACGTCTTAACTACTTTTCCGACTACTAATGATACTTATTCTGGATACTATATCGAGTCTCTGTAAAGGTATGATATTTTGTATTACGTTTAGCTCCACTATCCCCGCTTTGCCCTCTTATTGTACTATTGCCTTATTTTCGAATAATATAAAATAAAATGTTTTAACTATCCTTTCAACTACTAAGGAAAATCGTTTGCTGACTCCCTCGAGTTTGGTATGCTATTTTGGAATATGAAAAAGATTTCAGGAGGATTATTCTTCCGTAATTCATTATGACATATGACATACACTTGCTATGATTCCGTCCGACTTCATCGATTTGATTTGTCATTCGATATGCCTCATTGAGTCTCTGGAAATCTATGATATTTTTATTGCATTTAGTTTCTCACTACTCCATTCGTGGATGCCTCAATGTTTCCCACACTGAGCCCGGGCCAGGATATGTTGTCAAGCGTATTCCACTGCATTGTTCGCCGTGCCTCGATGTGAGGGGGCAGGTATATATGTACATGGTTTTTGGAGTATGCTGTGCCATGTACACACATTCTGATATGCTATGATCTGATATGGCCATCTGATATGATATGTTATGTTACGGGGTTATCCCCTACTCTGTTCCGTATGTATGGTGGCACCAGCGTCGGGGGGTGGCCACGTTCTGTTTGTCGAGCCCTTGACAGGGGCCGGATATGATATGTTGTATGTTTCTGAACACACTCCTCATGTTTTGAAAATATGCATTTGATACTTCAGATGTCACACTCACTTCTCTGTAAGTCCTGTTTCGGTTATGATCTTGTTCCGTATTGGGACCAGGTACGACATATGTTTTCAACAAATACTATTTATGCTTTATGATCAATATTTTGCTAATCTGGATATTTTGTCCATTTTCTGTACCTTCTGTTCTGATTATGACTTTGTTTACTACGTTCTGTGCTTTACATACTCAGTACATATTTCGTACTGACCCCCTTTCTTCGGGGGCTGCGTTTTCATGCCGCGCAGGTACAGAAGACAGATTTGCTGACCGCCTGCCTAGGACATCTATTCTGCTATATTGGGAGCGCTGTTTTGTTCAGAGCCTGTATATTGGTACAGTTTGCCGCTATTATATATATGTATGCTATTCAGGGGTATGACGGGGCCCTGTCCCGTCTTATGATTATGTTATGATCTGTAGAGGTCTGTAGACATACTTGTGTGGGTTCTGTATATGTTCGGGTATGATACGATCTGTGACAGCCTCATCGGCCTCCATGTACTGTGTCGGTTCTTTTATGCTAATTACTAACGTCAAGTGACTTTTATATTTGAAATATTCTGTCATTTTGCTAATTTGGGTTATCGGGTACGTCTGGGTGTCCAGCACGGACACTAGTCGCGGCCTACGGAGTTGGGTCGTGACACTTTCTTTAGTCCTGAAGTTCTGTCATGCTTTCTCCCCTTCTGCTAGTTTAGTCTGTCTTGACTTACACGACTTCTATAGGGTTTCTAACCACTCCACACACTCTAATTTACATTAGGCTACCTAATTTCACATTCGTCTCTTGTTCCCACATTTATGAAATTTTCAGCATATTTCCCAGGGGGTCACCCATCTTCCCGCCTTAGCACGCTTAACCTCGAAACTTTAATGCATTTCGCTTTCTTAGTGTTAGTATTTTCGCCTCCACTCCCCCGCACTACCTATATCACATAATATGGGACAAGTTGGGGTCTTAGCAGTTTTCAAAACGCCCGCGTAACACGTCTTTTCTTTTAATTACAATTCTAACCTCCGCAATCCCCAGTATTCATCCTTTTACCTATGTATATGGCTACTTTTGTCCTAGATTTCCCGAATTCCCAATACGCTCAGTAGTACAAGGAACAGTGCATGATAAAGTAAAATTCAGTTCAATTTAACACCCACACATCGTAGAAAATGCCGAAAGTGTACCTATGGCCGCATCTGCGGAAGGTTCACGATCCCGTCGTCCTGCCAATGCGTATATACGGTGCGGAGGGCCGGCTGAACTGGATGCCCCTCCTCTGCCTCGACCACGACCTGTTGCAGCCTGGGAGGCCTATCCCGGAGGGCGCACAGACGGTGACGAACCCACTGCTGACCCGGCGGGTTGGGCTCTACTTCCCTCATTCCTTAGTGGACAATCTCGCATCAAATGGTCGGTCCGTCCGTAGGCATAACATGCACCTGTATCCCGGTAACAATGTCCAGAGTGTGGCCTGCCACACCGAGCACACCGTGGTGGGGGTTGCCCTGTCCTGCTGGAATCAGCTCTATACTGGGACCCCGAAGCACTAGTACCCTGATCTGGTCCCGAATAAGTAGAGCGACCAAATCCCCTATCCGCAAATCGGGGAGGTGCACTGACCGCTGATTGGCCTGAATACCTAGATTGTTCCTGTGTCTGTCCCCCTCTATACTCGCTTCTAGTCCCGGAGGATCTGCCCCTTTTTCTGGGACCCCTATCCGAATAGCGCTCCTCTCTCCGTAACTGATACTGTTCCTCCAGGTTTTGGGCGTGGGCCTGGATACGAGTAATAGTCATCCCATCCTGGAGTGAAGCCGTCAAGCACTCCTTGACTAAATGTGGCCCTAGCCCACTCACAAACCGGTGCACGTGATCTCCCATATTAGCTATCATGGCTGGGGCATACCTGGCTAACGAGTTGAAACGAAGACTGTATTCTCGGACGCTCATATTTCCCTGTCTAAGGTTCAAGAACATATCGGCTCGTCTTCTTCTGGCTCCCGTTCAACTCTGCTTCCAGCCGCCAACTTGCCCTTCTGGGCCGTCGTAGTCTTCCCTCTCTTCGGCATTACTGAAACCGTAACATAGAATTAAGTAAAGAACAAGGAAGCCTGGTAACACAGCTCTATTGCACGATCTAGAGTACAAAGAAGGTCATATTTCCTAAATGCCCTGCAGCCTCCTGTCTATAAGTGTGGCACGCTAAACACCCATAAACAGGACTCTACTGGACACGGCTCGTAGACAAACCCCTAGGACCAAACTGCTCTAATACCACTTCTGTCACGACCCAACTAGGGTCGCGACGGGTACCCAATACTTGTACCGAGCACCCCCTATCTCGTATCGCATTCTTATCACTTAGTGGGCCGTATGAACTGCACCATATTTTTTTTCTGTTCTACTTACCATTAACACTAGTAGCATAGTTATAAACATAGGCTAACAAACTCGGTTTGCACTTTATACAACAACGAGGACCAGCAAAAGTACAAAACATCTAACTGTACATATCTGTCTACGAGCTTCTAAACATAGTACACATATACATAGGAAGGTCCGAGTACTGCCGTGCCCGAATATATACACAAAATAGTACCAAGGGACTGAGGCTTCGGGACAACTGGAGCGCTGCCACTTACTGCTGATAGAACTCCTAGGAATCAGGTCCGTCTACCTGCTGACCTGCGCGGCATGAAACGCAGCGTCCACAAGAAGGGACGTCAGTACAAATAGTGTACCGAGTATGTAAAGCATGGAAGATAATACAACAGAAACATAGAGTATGATTATCAATATCATAGGGTCATAGGACATATAATGAGACGAGAAAGTAACCTATACATCGGAATATTTTTTTTTCCAGGCCGGATACCATGCATGCCTGTCCGTCATTTGAAAACATTTCTTTTTCATATTCATAGAAAATAGATCTTATTTCACATCGTATCATGTCATAGCATATCATAGTATATCATGTAATATCATAGCATCGAACAATGTCGGCTCGCCCACATAGCACCGAAATACATCGGCTCGCCCATATATCCCGCGTCCGGGCATCCCGCGTCCAGGATGATAAGCCAGCTGACCAGGTGGCAATGAAACATATTTCCCTTCCCATTCCCCATGTATCCTTTCCCCCACCCCATGTACACATTCATATCGCATATACATATGTCATATAAGTATGTAGGAGGGCCCAAAGAAAATCATATAGCCATCGGATTGACGTAAGGTCGGTGACCTCCGATTACGTTATGGAACAATCGTGATCGCTTTGTCTAACCTTGAAGGAACGAGTATTTTAAGGCGAGACTACCAACGGAGGATAGTGTTAAAAGAAACATAGAATGAAATCATGGATGTCATAGAAATCAATTCATCTGCTTTGGAACCTTTAGAGGATGGTCTCATACCTAAGGAATAGAATTAAAATCAAGAACTAGTTTGATACTTTCATATTCATATTCATATTGGGTCCTTAGCTTAAGACTCTTAGTCATAGAATCATTCTTGTCATAATTATCATAGACGTATTCTCTTCCTTAGCATCATCGTTATCATGGTCGTCATATACATATTTCCATTAGAATCGTGCAGTACTTATCATTTGATAATCGGAACAAGGATCAAAAGTTTCCTTTGGATTCTCCTCCAAAATAAGTCAAACGGAGCAATAGGGAATATCAGGGAACAATGGGCCCACCTCGGGTCAAATGAGGCGGCGTACCAAATTTACGCACATTATATTTCATGACGTCACTTGTGGGGGTCTTGAGGTAGTCGGGTCATATTTATGCAAGTTCTAGATGTTTAGGAAGGTTTTCCAACATTTTACACAATTTCTAATTCAATTCTACTGAATGAAAGAGGGGAAACTTTAGGTGCGGATTCCGTGGAATGGAGTTGTCCCCGAGGCTCTTATCCAACCTAGTATGCCTAAGACATGCCATAGAAGGAAGGGTGAAGCCTTACATACCTCTTTCCGCTCCTTATGCTATTCCAAATTCAAGTTGCGAATCCGCCGAAATCTACGAATTGGTCACATTTACCAAACTTTGGTTAGAGCATTTAGAATTGGAATCTTAAGATAATACTTGGCTACCGAAATTTCGGCAGCACTTCCCCTGTAAATACTCCATCCCACCAAGTTCAACTTGGCCAATTCCAATCAACAACAATCCCGGGAATTCAGCCCGGCCAAACTATCAACATAATTTCAACAACCACACTAACAATTTCCATATTCAATCCAAGATACATTATAACAAATTAATCAATTTACTACTTGTTTCAAAACCTTCCAACTCCAATAAAAGCAATAACAACCTTATAATATATATTCCAACAACACCATGCTAATATCATTATCTTCCATACATGTAAGAACATAATATTCAATTTACATAAACTTAAACCACAAGTCTCCAACTACCATAATTTCTCTAAGATCATTAAGCTTTTTATTAGCAATATGGAATCCACAACACAACAACCAACATACTAATCAAAACTTGCCCACCATTCCTTCATAATTCAACAAATATACACGACTATACATGTGATATACAACTCACGGCCAACATCATGCACACATGGCTACAACTTCACTAGAATCATCCAACTTCCATTATTAACATAGTATTCTTTATAACCACAACTATCCACTAAATAAAATAATTAAAACATGATTTCCACACACACACATATATCACACCTCACGGCCACAACATGGTTTTTCTCTTCCATGATTTTCATCCACTTTTACATGCTACAACACACAAAATCATCCATAACATATAAGAAAAGAGTTAGACCTTACCTTTTTCTCCACTTCTCCACTTGATTAAAATTGGCAACTTGTATGATTATGGGTTTTTTCTTGTTTCAATAACAACTCTACTTTGTTAAGGACCCTCCACTTGGTAGAAAATGATTTTTGAAGAAATTTTTTTTTTTTTTTTTTGGTCTTGAACTTGGCCGAAAATGGCCTTGGAGATTTTTTTCTCCTTCTTCTCTTCTTGAGACTTCTTGAAGTTTCTAGGAAATATTATGAGAATAAAGATGAACTAGTCATCTTTTAAAGCTTGTCCATTAAGCTTTTAATTGGGCCTAAGCCCACCCATATGGATGGCCCAAGTGGCTTATTGATTCCAAGCCCAACCTTTTCTCCCTTTTTTTTTGTTCATGAAAAATAATTCCCAAATTCCAAATTTGCCCTTCGTCTTCCTCCATAATTCCACGAGTCATATTGTGAATTTTCCTTTATGCCCTTTACCTTTCTTAATATTCCCACTTCAAAATTTTCATAAACAACTTGTATGCCAATCAAGATCAAAATTATAGTCTTGCTCTTGACCTTCCGCCATTACCTTAATTATCCAAATACGCAAAAATGTGGGATATAACAGTAAGGGACAGCCTTAACATACCTTGAAGCGTATCTAATCGTCCAACGTCTACTTCTTGAGCTCATCAGTCTACAACCAAGATAACATAGGCCACAATTATCCCCTTTATAACATTTACTATCCAATTCAAGTGGAAAAAGGAACTTAACAAAGTTCGGGCAACATGTCCTTCATTACTCTATAATCCCTCGGTCTCCAATTTAACCTAACTATCAACAACAATACTAACAATAATCACATCAATACTTACATATCCAAACACAATAAATTCTACTCCAATCTTCCCTCAAAATAGCCCTTAAGTCTAACTCTACCCTTATTCAACTTACAACTTCCATATCCATAATTCTCTTTACTTAAAACCGCTAAAATTCTTGTTACTTAACTCAAACATAAATGTAAGAACCATATACATACCTTGAGAGGTTTAGAATTCAAAAAATCAAACTTCAACTCCAATTCCAAAGCTCAACAACTTCAACAAAACCCTAGAAACAACTTTCTTCTTCACTAGCTCGGGTTTTACGTGCCCGAATCTTATAAAACTCCTCCAATATGATGAAAAATGTTGAGCGCAAATATTCTAGGGTCTTCTCTAATTTGGAAGTGAAAATAATGAAAATAAAACTTGAGGGTCAACTATATATAGATGGAACTAGAAAGTTCCAGGGGTGCGGTTTGACGTGCTAGTCGACGGACCGTCGACTTGCGCCGTCGATTAACCATAAGAGAATTAGAGACGGTAGCTTGTCGATGGGTGGTTTGATTCCACCGTTAACACATTGATGGTCCGTCAAAAAGAACTGGTTTATACCAGTTCCCTGAGTCCATTCTACTTGCGACGATTCGATTTGTTTAATTTCTAATCCTATTGTATTGCGAAGGACGTTTACCCATCCTTTGGTACACGCGAGGTGAAGCACTTAATATCTCAAAAACTCTGGTGTGAGTTTCCAAACTCAGGGTATAAACCACCAATAAGCCAAATACTTCCTTGCAACGGAAACGGGAGGTGTAACATTCCCCCCCCCCCCCCCCCCCCCCCCCCCCCCCCCCCCCCGAAACATTCATCCTTGAATGTTCAAAAAAGTCATGGGTTATAAAATTTCGGTAGAGTCTCCCCTGTAAATATACCAATCTAACCTATACACAGAAACCCAAAATAATGCCACACAGGGCCACATGCTAAAATATACAATACCATGGCCTCGCACGACCAATCACAATAACTATAAATGGAACCAATACTTGGAGGAGATGATACCTCAAACTGAGCCTCCTGAGATGACAGAAATAGATGTGGGTATTTAGCTTTCATTTCCTCTTCAGCTTCCCAAGTCATTTCTTCCACATTATTATTCCTCCATAACACTTTAACGGAAGCCACATCCTTAGCTCGCAATTGACGAACTTGTCTATCTAGTATAGCTATTGGGATTTCCTCATATACTAACTGTTCAGTCACCTGGATATTATCTACCGGTACAACCCTTGAAGGATCTCCCATACACTTACGGAGCATGGACACATGAAATACCGGATGCACAGACTCTAAATCAGAGGGTAGCTCTAACTAATATGCTACCTTACCCACTGTACGAGCAATTCTATATGGCCCGATATATCGAGGGCTCAACTTACCCTTCTTGCCAAACCTCATAACTCCCTTCATAGGTGAAACTTTCAGGAAAACTCAATCGCCTACTTCAAACTCTAACGTGCACCGCCGATTATCTGCATAGGATTTATGTCGACTCTGCACCGCTAATAACCTTTCCCGAATCAGTTTCACTTTGTCGACCGCTTGTTATATCAAGTTTGGCTCTACTAACTGATTTTCTCCAATGTCGAACCACCCTATAGGTGACCTACATCTCCGTCCATATAAAGCCTCATAGGGAGTCATCTGAATGCTAGAATGGTAACTGTTATTATATGCAAATTCAATAAGAGGGAAATGATCATCCCAGCTACCTCTAAAGTCAATTACACAAGCTCTCAGCATATCTTCAAGTGTCTGTATAGAATGCTCCGCCTGTCCATCTGCTCGCGAATGAAATGCGGTACTAAGACTCACTTGAATCCCCAAACCATCCTGAAAAGATTTCCAGAAATTAGCTGTGAACTGTGCTCCTCTATCTGAAATAATAGTTGTAGGAACAGCATGAAGTCGCACAATCTCCTTAAGATAAAGGTTCGCATAATCTTCTGCTGCATAATTAATTTTGATAGGTAGAAAGTGGGTTGACTTTGTAAGCCTATCAAATATGACCCATATGGAATCATGCTTCCGCTGAGTACGGGGCAAACCTGTAATGAAATCCATATTAATTATCTCACATTTCCAGGTCGGAATCTCCATATCCTGCAATAAACCTCCGGGCTTCTGGTGCTTTATCTCGACTTGTTGACAATTCAGACATCGAGCTATAAATTCTGCCATGTCTCTTTTCATTCCATCCCACCAATAAACTTCTTTGAGATCATGATACATCTTTGTGATACCTAGGTGAATAGAATACCAAAAATAATGAGCTTCTCCCATAACCTGCTGACGAAGTCTTGCAAAATTAAGAACATATAATCTACCTCGATACCTGAGTACTCCATCCCCTATAATTACAAAGGGTGTCTTTTCTTTCTGAGGTACCGTATCTCGGTAATAGACTAAAACAAGATCTTCGTACTGACGTTCCTTTATTTCTGCTTCCAAGGATGACATCATTGTATCTTGGATCGTAATTCCTGCATTACCTGAGTCTAACAGCTGAACTCCAAGGATGCCTAATTGGTAAGCTTCACAAACTATCCCCTTTTTCTCCGGCAGCACATGTGCCAAGCTGCCCATGGATTTGCGACTAAGGGCATCAACTACTACATTAGCTTTTTCTAGGTTGGTACAAAATATCAACATCGTAATCTTTCAGCAACTCTAGCCATCGCCTCTGACATAAATTCAGGTCCTTCTGCCTAAAGATATACTGGAGACTGGTGTGGTCAATATAAATATCAACATGAACACCGTATAAGTAGTGTCTCCACATCTTCAAAGCATGAATTACTGCAATTAATTCAAGATCATGGGTTCGATAGTTCTTCTCGTGCTGCTTAAGCTGTCTAGAAGCATAAGCAATGACCTTGCCATACTGCATTAATACACATCCCAACCCAACACCCAAATCATCACAATAAATCACATAGCCATCTGGTCCCCTTGGAAGAGTCAAAACGGGTGCTGAAGTCAACTTGTCGTTCAATATCCGAAAACTTAGCTCACATGCATCTGTCCACTGGAACTTAGCTGACTTTTCAGTCAACTTGGTCAAGGGGGCTGAAAAAGCAGAAAATCTTTCCACAAACCTTCTATAATATCCTACTAGGCCCAAGAAACTACGTATCTCCGTTGGCGTCGGGGGCCTTGGCAAATTCTTCAAAGCCTCAATCTTGTGAGTATCCACTCTAATGCCTTTATCTAAAATAATGTGACCAAGAAAAGCCACAGAGTTCAACCAAAACTCACATTTGAAAAACTTTGCATATAGCTCTTTATCTCAAAGAACTTTAAGCACTGTGCATAGATGATCCGCATGATCAGCCTTTGACGGTGAATAAATCAAAATATCATCTATAAATACAATGACGAACAAATCTAGGAAGGGTCTGAATACACAATTCATCAAGTCCATGAATACTACTAGAGCATTAGCTAATCTAAATGATATAACACGGAACTCGTAGTGCCCATATCTGGTCCTGAATGCCGTCTTCGGAATATCTTCCTCGTTCACCCTAACCTGATAATATCCTGACCTCAAGTCTATCTTCGAGAAATATTTTGCGCCTTGCAAATAGTCGAATAAATCATCGATCCTCGAAAGCAGATTCTTATACTTTACGGTCACTTTATTCAGTTGCCTATAATCGATACACATTCGCAAAGAGGAATCCTTCTTCCTTACAAATAATATCGATGCTCCCCATGGTGATGTATTGGGCCTAATAAAGCCTTTCTCAAGTAAATCCCGCAATTGCACCTTCAATTCTTTCAACTCCGCAAGTGCCATTCTATAAGGAGGAATAGATATTGGCTAAGTATCTGGCAATAAATCAACAGTAAAATCAATATCCTGCTCCGGCAGAATGCCTGGAAGTTAATCTGGAAACACCTCTAGAAACTCATTGACCATAGGGGTAGACTGAAAGATCAGGGATTCTGCTTGCACATCCTGGACTCGAACTAGGTGATAAATATACCCCATTCTGATTATCTTCCTCACCTTAAGGTAGGAAATAAACCTACCCTTCAGTGAGCATTACCCTTCCACTATAGGACTAGCTTACCGGGGAACTGAAATCGAACTACCTTTGTTCTGCAATCGACATTAGCATAATAAGAAGCCAATCAATCCATACCCATAATAACATCGACATCAAGCATATCTAACTCAATAAAATATGCCAGGGTATGATGACTACAAACTATAACAACACAACCTCGATATACTCGTCTAGCTATAACTGGATCACCAACTAGCGCCGACACCTCAAACGGTTTGATCAATTCAAGCTCTATCCCAAACTTACCAGTAACTCATGGAGTAACATATGATAGAGTAGAACCCGGATCAATTAGTGCATATACATCATGGGAGGAAACTGATAATATACCTATGACGACATCAGGAGATGACTTACGATCCTGTCTACAGGCTAATGCATAAACGCGGTGTTGAGGCCCACTCGAGTTAGATGCTCCACTCCTTCCTCTACCACGTCCCGCTGGTGTCTGGAAAACTTGCCCTGGGGGGTGTACTTATGAAGAAGAACCAACTACAGTCCTTGTAGGCTAGACAATGCCTACACCACCCCTCGACGGACACTCCCTCATCACATGGCTTGGCTGGCCACAAGCATAAAAGGCATATGTGTTACATCCGACATTTTTGCTTATTCGAAAAATTCAAGATAAATTGACTTGTGATGAATAAGGCCCCAATTGGACCTTACTTGGTATGAATGTGTAGGTTATAAATTCAATGGTGTGGAATTACGAAAGGTGGCCAAGGGAAAAATTTGAATTTTGGAAACTTGCCCCATGAATTACAATAATTAGCCAACCATTTTGGGCTCAAAAAAATAAGTGAAGTGAGGCCCAATTTTAAGGGGCCCAACCGGCCATGTAGGCCTTGACCCATGGAATTATTAATTTTTATTATGTGATAAGTCCATATATTGGATAAGTGTAAGGAAGCTTCAAGAAAAAGGAACAAGAACAAACAAAGAAAAGAAAGGGAGCATTTCGGGTTTGAGAAGAGAAAGAGAAAAAAAAAGAAAAAAAATTTGGAGCCCAAATCTTTGGTTCAAAAATTCTTTTGTTGTGAGATTAGTGCTAAACTCAAGGCCCTCTACAAGTTGGTATAAGTATTGTGGCAAGAAAACAATTTTAACCTCCAAGTGAAGAACTTGAAGAAAGGAAAGAATTTTTCCATTTTCATGCCATGAGATATATGTATGTATGTTGTAGTATGTGTGAATGAATGAAAAACTTGGAAACCTTGTGTATTGGGATGGTGTTTATGGTGGCCGAATTTATGTATGAATTGTATGTTTAAGATGGCTTGAATTCATGTTGTAATTTAGTTGTAGTATGATGGAAATGGTGTTAGAAATGAAAGTGGAATGAATTAGTGAAAAATTGGAGAATGTAGAAGGTGGCCGTGTGGTGCTATGTTGGGTATGGAATATGAATTTGATCTTGTTTTTATGTTAAGTATGTTATGGTGAAGTGAATGGAAGGATAACAATCTTTATTGTCTTGGAAAAATGGTTATCAAGTTGTTGTAGGAAAGCATGCAATTTTGTTATGATTTATGTAAAAATGGAAATGAAAGTATCAAGAGGCAAATTATGATTATTGTTGATGAATTTGGAAGATGGAAATGTATAATGAACTTGTATGTTGAAGGGTAGGAAAAAAATTGGAAAAGTAGTGGCTTAATGGAAAGTTGGTATGTTTTGAAGCTATTCTCTTACAAATTGCCTTTAAAGTGAAGTTTTGTACAAAATTTCCCTAAACGGAGTCGGAACACTTCCAGATGATTATGGATGACCTCATAAGGTCTACTATCGGTAATTTACCTATGTCGCCTCGAGTTGATCCGAGGCGGGCCCACGAGGGCCGATACCTTCTGTATGATCTTAATTACTTTAGTTTTGCCCGACTTTCTCAGAAAACACCTGGACTACTATTCTGATCACGATACGACTGTTTTTATACAAATCTTACAAAATAATTTTTGACATCTGGAAATCTGGTTCTGGTTATAATCTGTCGTGCCTCCCCAAGTGACGTGTAGGCACGTACCTTGAAAACTATCCGAATACTTGGTTCGATCGGCCAGTTGGCCTACTTCTGTTCTGTTGAGTCTGTATGACGATCTGTATGTATGTGGTTCCTCGTTAATCAGTTCGTGCACATGCTATGATTCCTTTCATCGGATCCCGGGCCGGTACGTATATCGTGCGGTGGGCCGCCGAGCCCCATATGTGAATTCTGAAGTATGATGTGTCCGGTTCCGGGGTACTGTGTTACATATCCGTCCCCGGTTACCGAGGATATATTACGAAGTATGATGAGTCCGGGCTCGGGGTGCTGTGTTATCTGTCCGCCACCGGGTACCGTGGTTATGTTATGATGTGTGACGGAGATCGGAGAAGAATTTCTGATATCTGACGTGTTGTGGTGCCAATGGCAGGAGTGGCGACCACGTTCCTGCACCCTATGTGTGATTCTTTCTGTCTGTATGACTTATGCTTCTGTATGTCCGTCTGGATTATCTGACCGACGGGTTATGATTCTGTATGTCCGTCCGGATTATCTGTCCGACTGTTTATGATTCTGTATGTCCGTCCGGACTATCTGTCCGACTGGTTATGCTTCTGTATGTCCGTCCGGATTATCTGTCCAACCGGTTACGATTCCGTCTGTCCGTCTGGATTATCTGGCCGACGGGTTCCGATTCTGTACGTCCGTATGAATTCTGATTCTGTCTGTCTGGACTATGATTCTGTCCGTTTGTCGGGACTATGACTCTGTCCGTCCGGCTTATGAGCCTGTCTATTATATTTCTGTGCTTCCGGTCCAGATCATGATTATGTTTGATATATTTCTGCTTTACATACTCGGTACATTTTTTGTACTGACCCCCGGTTCTTCGGGGGCTGCGTTACATGCCCGCAGGTACAGGCGCACTTGGTGATACGCCGCCAGTCTAGGGCTCGGATTCTGCTATTCTGAAGAGCTCCTTCGATCCGGAGCAAATACTTTTGGTATATATCTTCTGTTATCTGTAGACTCTGTATGTATGGTATTTTGGGGTACGGCGGGGCCCTGTCCCGTCATCTGGTTCTGTATGTCTGTAGAGGCCTGTAGATAGATGTGTGGGTTACGAGTTTCATCTGTTTGGTAGGTACGAACGATTTTGTGACTCCGTCTGTATGTTAGCCTCATCGGCTTATCTGTAAATTTTTGTATGTTCAGGTATGTATATGTTCGAGCGCGTGCAGTATCTGTATCGGCCTGATTTTTTAAACATCTGTTTGAAAGATTTTTTTTTTTGTATGGTACGAAGTTCTGTCAGGTAGGTATGTACGGGTACCCAGTTAGGGTACCAGTCGCGGCCACGGGGTTGGGTCGTGACAGAAGTGGTATCAGAGCGGTTAGTCCTCGGAATGTCTACAGGTCGTGTCTAGTAGAGTCTTGTTTATCGATGTGTTGTGCACCACATCTATACACAGGGAGCTACAGGGCATCTAGGATGTTACCCTCTTTGAATCTTAGATCATGCGATAGAGCCAGCTGTAGGATATGAATTCCTTTCGACTAACTTTTAATTTCAGCCAAAGGACGGCATCGACAGAAGGCAATGGCTGATGATATTGGAGGCCGCACAGTACTCAGCTAAGCAATGATATGAAAGCTATGTGTCGGAGAAGTTTTTTGAAGTGTGGTAGAAATATAAAGTTGGAGATCGAACAGAAAAGTGAACAGGAAGGAGCCTCCGATGTTGTTTGAGTTGGGCATGTGAGGTAAGCCTCGACATCTGTAATTGTTAGCCCTGTGTGGCTATGAGACGACATGATATGATGTATATATATGCGTATATGTGTTGGCCCTGTGAGGCATGGTTGGTATTTCTTGTGTACAGGTTTTGGATAGTAAGAAATACAGAGGAACCTCTGCCCAAATATTTCCAGAAATATAGAAGTAAACATGTAGACTAAGTACAAAAAGGTTCCGCGATACTTGTCGAAATTTAGTTTTCTTCTGTCGGTGGCTGGAGAACACCTTACGGTAATATTTTATGAGATTCCACCGACTATTTGGAGACGAAATTCATGGGACGAAGACTTAAATCCGTGGATTGTCCGTAATCGTATGTATACGCGTATGAAAGTGAATGTTGAAGATTCAGAAAGGAAACATGGTAATTGTACGACTCAGCCAGGGGTGGGACCCGCTACGAGAATTTTCCGAAAAATTTGCTAAGACCCCGATCTGCCCTAAAATTATGTGACAAAGGTCCCGCGGGGCAATCGACAAAATTATATTAGCCCTAACGCGTCAAAATGCATGAAAGTTTCGGGGTTAAGCGTACTCAAGCCAGAGCAATTCTGAGATGGGTGACCCCCTGGGAAGTAATGCAAAATTTTGCACAAAAGTAAGTATGATATATATAAATGGAAATTGGGGTAATTAAAAGGAAAATAGAATGTGTGGAGTAACTAGTGCCCTTACAAAAGTCGCGCAGAACGAGGCGGACTAAATGGGCAAAAAGAAAAGGGTGCAACACCGCTCGGGAAATTGAGCGAGTTCGAATAACAGTCAGAGATGCCCGCCAGCAAGATATTAGTAAGTATATATGTATGTGTATGATTTTCGTTCGGTGCCCATATGGGTCAAGAGCCGAGTCCCGGCAACTAACGTTGTGATAGACGAAAGGTTTTACTAAACCGAATACATGAAGCGAAGCGGGAGCGACGATCCGAATGTTGTCAAGGGATAGAAAAACCCCTATTCCATTATAACTCAGTCTGGTAAGACGATGTCTGAAAGAGAAAATGAGTATGGATGGTAGGAAAGATGAAAGATAAGAAGTGTGAATAAGCGGAATCCCTGAAAGAGTCGATAAGCGACACGCAAGACGATTTGTGTGACAACTTGGCGAACAAGTTTCCAATAAAGGGAAAAATTTCATAAATCACTGGAGCCTTAATGGGAGTGATCTGATTCTAATTCGGATTCTATCTGTTATACTTCTGCACTTCCGATTCTGATAAGGCTCTGCCTATTACGCCTCTGTATTTATGGACTCGGTTATGTTCCCATTTGATAAATCTTCGTACATCCGATTCTGAATCTGTTTCTGGTTGACACACCGCTGTATGTGTGACTCTGGATATGAATCCGTCTGATATGCCTCTGTACGTCTGATTTCGATCACGCGTCTGTCTGATACATCTCCGCATGTCTGATTCTAATTACGATTCTGTCTGATACATTTCTGTCTGTCTGACTTGGATCACGACTCTGTATGATACATTTCTGTACGTCTGATTTCGATTTTGAATCTGTCTGATACCTTTCTGTACGTCTGACTCCGATCTCAGATTTGTCTGACATACTTCCGTACCTTTGATTTTGACTACGAACCCGTCCGCCATAGTTTAGTACGTCTGCCTCCGATTACGAATCCGTCCGATATGCTTCTACGCGTCCGGTCCTAGTTCTGAATCTGTTGGTATGAAGTGTCTGGTATGAAGTAAGATTATGATGATGTGGTAGGGAACTCAGCAGTGTAACAAGAAATGATATTGACTATGATGTCTGGAAAGCGTTCGTCTGTTACGAGAATGTAGCTTGTGGTCCGATGATTATGTGGGGTATGAGAAAAATATATATTAGGAAGGCATGTGAGTCAGTGATGTGAAGAATTACCCCATCATGTTGGTGAAGAAGCCGTGTCGGGAAGTCAACGAAGGACGACTCTAAAGAGAACCCTCCCGAAGTAGTATGACGCCCCATAAGGTCGATTTAACATTCGAGGACGAATGTTTTAAAGGGGGGGGAGGATGTTACATCCGACATTTTTGCTTATTCGAAAAATTCAAGATAAATTGACTTGTGATGAATAAGGCCCCAATTGGACCTTACTTGGTATGAATGTGTAGGTTATAAATTCAATGGTGTGGAATTACGAAAGGTGGCCAAGGGCAAAATTTGAATTTTGAAAACTTGCCCCATGAATTACAATAATTAGCCAACCATTTTGGGCTCAAAAAAATAAGTGAAGTGAGGCCCAATTTTAAGGGGCCCAACCGGCCATGTAGGCCTTGACCCATGGAATTATTAATTTTTATTATGTGATAATTCCATATAATGGATAAGTGTAAGGAAGTTTCAAGAAAAAGGAACAAGAACAAACAAAGAAAAGAAAGGGAGCATTTCGGGTTTGAGAAGAGAAAGAGAAAAAAAAAAGAAAAAAAATTTGGAGCCCAAATCTTTGGTTCAAAAATTCTTTTGTTGTGAGATTAGTGCTAAACTCAAGGCCCTCTACAAGTTGGTATAAGTATTGTGGCAAGAAAACAATTTTAACCTCCAAGTGAAGAACTTGAAGAAAGGTAAGAATTTTTCCATTTTCATGCCATGAGATATATGTATGTATGTTGTAGTATGTGTGAATGAATGAAAAACTTGGAAACCTTGTGTGTTGGGATGGTGTTTATGGTGGCCGAATTTATGTATGAATTGTATGTTTAAGATGGCTTGAATTCATGTTGTAATTTAGTTGTAGTATGATGGAAATGGTGTTAGAAATGAAAGTGGAATGAATTAGTGAAAAATTGGAGAATGTAGAAGGTGGCCGTGTGGTGCTATGTTGGGTATGGAATATGAATTTGATCTTGTTTTTATGTTAAGTATGTTATGGTGAAGTGAATGGAAGGATAACAATCTTTATTGTCTTGGAAAAATGGTTATCAAGTTGTTGTAGGAAAGCATGCAATTTTGTTATGATTTATGTAAAAATGGAAATGAAAGTATCAAGAGGCAAATTATGATTATTGTTGATGAATTTGGAAGATGGAAATGTATAATGAACTTGTATGTTGAAGGGTATGAAAAAAATTGGAAAAGTAGTGGCTTAATGGAAAGTTGGTATGTTTTGCATATCTTGTGTATATTGTGCGAAAATGGTATGATATGCCTCCGACGTATGTTGTAATGATTTTGATGGATGATGAATATGAGAATACTAAGTTTGGGTTAGAAATGTAAGGTTGAAACGCAAAATGTTTCGTTATGTCGAAAAGATGGCTAGTGATGCCACGTCGTATGTTTAAAGCATATCGTTGTTATTGATGCTATTTCTGGGTTGTTGTGTTGATGAATTGAGCCGAGCTAAGTCTCGGGGATGTCTTATATACAGAGGAAATGCTGCCGAAATTTCGGTAGGCAAGTATGTGTTAAGTTGAATTATTGAAAAGTGTGAAACTAACAAATGGTAAACTTGACCATTTCTAGATTTTGGACGAAATTGAAGTCGACACCAAGCGATCGTAAGGCGCTATCGAGGTATGTGAAGCATTTCCTTTGTTCCTAGGCATGTTCTGGATGTGATAGGCTCGGCCGCGAGCCTTAAGTACGACTCCGTCCCCCGGAATTCGAGACGGAAAACCGCTCCAATTCCTTCAATCCAATTGAAGCTATTCTCTTACAAATTGCCTTTAAAGTGAATTTTTGTACAAAATTTCCCTAAACGGAGTCGGAACACTTCCAGATGATTATGGATGACCTCATAAGGTCTACTATCAGTAATTTACCTATGTCGCCTCGAGTTGATCTGAGGCGGGCCCACGAGGCCCGATACCTTCTGTATGATCTTAATTACTTTAGTTTTGCCCGACTTTCTCAGAAAACACCTGGACTACTATTCTGATCACGATACGACTGTTTTTATACAAATCTTACAAAATAATTTTTGACATCTGAAAATCTGGTTCTGGTTATAATCTATCGTGCCTCCCCAAGTGACGTGTAGGCACGTACCTTGAAAACTATTCGAATACTTGGTTCGATCGGCCAGTTGGCCTACTTCTGTTCTGTTGAGTCTGTATGACGATCTGTATGTATGTGGTTCCTCGTTAATCAGTTCGTGCACATGCTATGATTCCTTTCACCGGATCCCGGGCCGGTACGTATATCGTGCGGTGGGCCGCCGAGCCCCATATGTGAATTCTGAAGTATGATGTGCCCGGTTCCGGGGTACTGTGTTACATATCCATCCCCGGTTACCGAGGATATATTACGAAGTATGATGAGTCCGGGCTCGGGGTGCTGTGTTATATGTCCGCCCCCGGGTACCGTGGTTATGTTATGATGTGTGACGGAGATCGGAGAAGAATTTCTGATATCTGACGTGTTGTGGTGCCAATGGCAGGAGTGGCGACCACGTTCCAGCACCCTATGTGTGATTCTTTCTGTCTGTATGACTTATGCTTCTGTATGTCCGTCTGGATTATCTGTCCGACTGGTTATGATTCTGTATGTCCGTTCGGATTATCTGTCCGACTGGTTATGATTCTGTATGTCCGTTCGGATTATCTGTCCGACTGGTTATGATTCTGTATGTCCGTCCGGATTATCTGTCCGACTGTTTATGATTCTGTATGTCCGTCCGGACTATCTGTCCGACTGGTTATGCTTCTGTATGTCCGTCCGGATTATCTGTCCAACCGGTTACGATTCCGTCTGTCCATCTGGATTATCTGGCCGACGGGTTCCGATTCTGTATGTCCGTATGAATTCTGATTCTGTCTGTCTGGACTATGATTCTGTCCGTTTGTTGGGACTATGACTCTGTCCGTCCGGCTTATGAGCCTGTCTATTATATTTCTGTGCTTCCGGTCCAGATCATGGTTATGTTTGATATATTTCTGCTTTACATACTCGGTACATTTTTCGTACTGACCCCCGGTTCTTCGGGGGCTACGTTACATGCCCGCAGGTACAGGCGCACTTGTTGATACGCCGCCAGTCTAGGGCTCGGATTCGTCTATTCTGAAGAGCTCCTTCGATCCGGAGCAAATACTTATGGTATATATCTTCTGTTATCTGTAGACTCTGTATGTATGGTATTTTGGGGTACGGCGGGGCCCTGTCCCGTCATCTGGTTCTGTATGTCTGTAGAGGCCTGTAGATAGATGTGTGTCTTACGGGTTTTATCTGTTTGGTAGGTACGAACGATTTTGTGACTCCGTCTGTATGTTAGCCTCATCGACTTATTTGTAAATTTTTGTATGTTCAGGTATGTATATGTTCGAGCGCGTGCAGTATCTGTATCGGCCTGATTTTTTAAACATCTGTTTGAAAGATTTTTTTTTTTGTATGGTACGAAGTTCTGTCAGGTAGGTATGTACGGGTACCAAGTTAGGGTACCAGTCGCGGCCACGGGGTTGGGTCGTGACAGAAGTGGTATCAGAGCGGTTAGTCCTCGGAATGTCTACAGGCCGTGTCTAGTAGAGTCTTGTTTATCGATGTGTTGTGCACGACATCTATACACAGGGAGCTACAGGGCATCTAGGATGTTACCCTCTTTGAATCTTAGATCATGCGATAGAGCCAGCTGTAGGATATGAATTCCTTTCGACTAACTTTTAATTTCAGCCAAAGGACGGCATCGACAGAAGGCAATGGCTGATGATATTGGAGGCCGCACAGTACTCAGCTAAGCAATGATATGAAAGCTATGTGTCGGAGAAGTTGTTTGAAGTGTGGTAGAAATATAAAGTTGGAGATCGAACAGAAAAGTGAACAGGAAGGAGCCTCCGATGTTGTTTGAGTTGGGCATGTGAGGTAAGCCTCGGCATCTGTATACTCCCATCTGTAATTGTTAGCCCTGTGTGGCTATGAGACGACATGATATGATGTATATATATGCGTATATGTGTTGGCCCTGTGAGGCATGGTTGGTATTTCTTGTGTACAGGTTTTGGATAGTAAGAAATACAGAGGAACCTCTGCCCAAATTTTTCCAGAAATATAGAAGTAAACATGTAGACTAAGTACAAAAAGGTTCCGCGATACTTGTCGAAATTTAGTTTTCTTCTGTCGGTGGCTGGAGAACACCTTACGGTAATATTTTATCAGATTCCACCGACTATTTGGAGACAGAATTCGTGGGACGAAGACTTAAATCCGTGGGTTGTCCGTAATCGTATGTATACGCGTATGAAAGTGAATGTTGAAGATTCAGAAAGGCAACATGGTAATTGTACGACTCAGCCAGGGGTGGGACCCGCTACGAGAATTTTCCGAAAAATTTGCTAAGACCCCGATCTGCCCTAATATTATGTGACAAAGGTCCCGCGGGGCAATCGACAAAATTATATTAGCCCTAACGCGTCAAAATGCATGAAAGTTTCGGGGTTAAGCGTACTCAAGCCAGAGCAATTCTGAGATGGGTGACCCTCTGGGAAGTAATGCAAAATTTGCACAAAAGTAAGTATGATAGATATAAATGGAAATTGGGGTAATTAAAAGGAAAATAGAATGTGTGGAGTAACTAGTGCCCTTACAGAAGTCGCGCAGAACGAGGCGGACTAAATGGGCAAAAAGAAAAGGGTGCAACACCGCTCGGGAAATTGAGCGAGTTCGAATAACAGTCAGAGATGCCCGCCAGCAAGATATTAGTAAGTATATATGTATGTGTATGATTTTCGTTCGGTGCCCATATGGGTCAAGAGCCGAGTCCCGGCAACTAACGTTGTGATAGACGAAAGGTTTTACTAAACCGAATACATGAAGCGAAGCGGGAGCGACGATCCGAATGTTGTCAAGGGATAGAAAAACCCCTATTCCATTATAACTCAGTCTGGTAAGACGATGTCTGAAAGAGAAAATGAGTATGGATGGTAGGAAAGATGAAAGATAAGAAGTGTGAATAAGCGGAATCCCTGAAAGAGTCGATAAGCGACACGCAAGACGATTTGTGTGACAACTTGGCGAACAAGTTTCCAATAAAGGGAAAATTTTCATAAATCACTGGAGCCTTAATGGGAGTGTTCTGATTCTAATTCGGATTCTATCTGTTATACTTCTGCACTTCCGATTCTGATAAGGCTCTGCCTATTACGCCTCTGTATTTATGGACTCGGTTATGTTCCCATTTGATAAATCTTCGTACATGCGATTCTGAATCTGTTTCTGGTTGACACACCGCTGTATGTGTGACTCTGGATATGAATCCGTCTGATATGCCTCTGTACGTCTGATTTCGATCACGCGTCTGTCTGATACATCTCCGCATGTCTGATTCTAATTACGATTCTGTCTGATACATTTCTGTCTGTCTGACTTGGATCACGACTCTGTATGATACATTTCTGTACGTCTGATTCCGATTTTGAATCTGTCTGATACCTTTCTGTACGTCTGACTCCGATCTCAGATTTGTCTGACATACTTCCGTACCTTTGATTTTGACTACGAACCCGTCCGCCATAGTTTAGTACGTCTGCCTCCGATTACGAATCCGTCCGATATGCTTCTACGCGTCCGGTCCTAGTTCTGAATCTGTTGGTATGAAGTGTCTGGTATGAAGTAAGATTACGATGATGTGGTAGGGAACTCAGCAGTGTAACAAGAAATGATATTGACTATGATGTCTGGAAAGGGTTCGTCTGTTACGAGAATGTAGCTTGTGGTCCGATGATTATGTGGGGTATGAGAAAAATATATATTAGGAAGGCATGTGAGTCAGTGATGTGAAGAATTACCCCATCATGTTGGTGAAGAAGCCGTGTCGGGAAGTCAACGAAGGACGACTCTAAAGAGAACCCTCCCGAAAGTAGTATGACGCCCCATAAGGTCGATTTAACATTCGAGGACGAATGTTATAAAGGGGGGGGGGGGGGGGGGGAGGATGTTACATCCGACATTTTTGCTTATTCGAAAAATTCAAGATAAATTGACTTGTGATGAATAAGGCCCCAATTGGACCTTACTTGGTATGAATGTGTAGGTTATAAATTCAATGGTGTGGAATTACGAAAGGTGGCCAAGGGTAAAATTTGAATTTTGGAAACTTGCCCCATGAATTACAATAATTAGCCAACCATTTTGGGCTCAAAAAAATAAGTGAAGTGAGGCCCAATTTTAAGGGGCCCAACCGGCCATGTAGGCCTTGACCCATGGAATTATTAATTTTTATTATGTGATAATTCCATATAATGGATAAGTGTAAGGAAGCTTCAAGAAAAAGGAACAAGAACAAACAAAGAAAAGAAAGGGAGCATTTCGGGTTTGAGAAGAGAAAGAGAAAAAAAAAAGAAAAAAAATTTGGAGCCCAAATCTTTGGTTCAAAAATTCTTTTGTTGTGAGATTAGTGCTAAACTCAAGGCCCTCTACAAGTTGGTATAAGTATTGTGGCAAGAAAACAATTTTAACCTCCAAGTGAAGAACTTGAAGAAAGGTAAGAATTTTTCCATTTTCATGCCATGAGATATATGTATGTATGTTGTAGTATATGTGAATGAATGAAAAACTTGGAAACCTTGTGTGTTGGGATGGTGTTTATGGTGGCCGAATTTATGTATGAATTGTATGCTTAAGATGGCTTGAATTCATGTTGTAATTTAGTTGTAGTATGATGGAAATGGTGTTAGAAATGAAAGTGGAATGAATTAGTGAAAATTGGAGAATGTAGAAGGTGGCCGTGTGGTGCTATGTTGGGTATGGAATATGAATTTGATCTTATTTTTATGTTAAGTATGTTATGGTGAAGTGAATGGAAGGATAACAATCTTTATTGTCTTGGAAAAATGGTTATCAAGTTGTTGTAGGAAAGCATGCAATTTTGTTATGATTTATGTAAAAATGGAAATGAAAGTATCAAGAGGCAAATTATGATTATTGTTGATGAATTTGGAAGATGGAAATGTATAATGAACTTGTATGTTGAAGGGTAGGAAAAAAATTGGAAAAGTAGTGGCTTAATGGAAAGTTGGTATGTTTTGCATATCTTGTGTATATTGTGCGAAAATGGTATGATATGCCTCCGACGTATGTTGTAATGATTTTGATGGATGATGAATATGAGAATACTAAGTTTGGGTTAGAAATGTAAGGTTGAAACGCAAAATGTTTCGTTATGTCGAAAAGATGGCTAGTGATGCCACGTCGTATGTTTAATGCATATCGTTGTTATTGATGCTATTTCTGGGTTGTTGTGTTGATGAATTGAGCCGAGCTAAGTCTCGGGGATGTCTTATATACAGAGGAAATGCTGCCGAAATTTCGGTAGGCAAGTATGTGTTAAGTTGAATTATTGAAAAGTGTGAAACTAACAATTGGTAAACTTGACCATTTCTAGATTTTGGACGAAATTGAAGTCGACACCAAGCGAGCGTAAGGCGCTATCGAGGTATGTGAAGCATTTCCCTTTGTTCCTAGGCATGTTCTGGATGTGATAGGCTCGGCCGCGAGCCTTAAGTACGACTCCGTCCCCCGGAATTCGAGACGGAAAACCGCTCCAATTCCTTCAATCCAATTGAAGCTATTCTCTTACAAATTGCCTTTAAAGTGAAGTTTTGTACAAAATTTCCCTAAACGGAGTCGGAACACTTCCAGATGATTATGGATGACCTCATAAGGTCTACAATCGGTAATTTACCTATGTCGCCTCGAGTTGATCCGAGGCGGGCCCACGAGGCCCGATACCTTCTGTATGATCTTAATTACTTTAGTTTTGCCCGACTTTCTCAGAAAACACCTGGACTACTATTCTGATCACGATACGACTGTTTTTATAGAAATGTTACAAAATAATTTTTGACATCTGGAAATCTGGTTCTGGTTATAATCTGTCGTGCCTCCCCAAGTGACGTGTAGGCACGTACCTTGAAAACTATCCGAATACTTGGTTCGATCGGCCAGTTGGCCTACTTCTGTTCTGTTGAGTCTGTATGACGATCTGTATGTATGTGGTTCCTCGTTAATCAGTTCATGCACATGCTATGATTCCTTTCACCGGATCCCGGGCCGGTACGTATATCGTGCGGTGGGCCGCCGAGCCCCATATGTGAATTCTGAAGTATGATGTGTCCGGTTCCGGGGTACTGTGTTACATATCCGTCCCCGGTTACCGAGGATATATTACGAAGTATGATGAGTCCGGGCTCGGGGTGCTGTGTTATCTGTCCGCCCCCGGGTACCGTGGTTATGTTATGATGTGTGACGGAGATCGAAGAAGAATTTCTGATATCTGACGTGTTGTGGTGCCAATGGCAGGAGTGGCGACCACGTTCCTGCACCCTATGTGTGATTCTTTCTGTCTGTATGACTTATGCTTCTGTATGTCCGTCTGGATTATCTGACCGACGGGTTATGCTTCTGTATGTCCGTCTGGATTATCTGTCCGACTGGTTATGATTCTGTATGTCCGTTCGGATTATCTGTCCGACTGGTTATGATTCTGTATGTCCGTCCGGATTATCTGTCCGACTGTTTATGATTCTGTATGTCCGTCCGGACTATCTGTCCGACTGGTTATGCTTCTGTATGTCCGTCCGGATTATCTTTCCAACCGGTTACGATTCCGTCTGTCCGTCTGGATTATCTGGCCGACGGGTTCCGATTCTGTACGTCCGTATGAATTCTGATTCTGTCTGTCTGGACTATGATTCTGTCCGTTTGTCGGGACTATGACTCTGTCTGTCCGGCTTATGAGCCTGTCTATTATATTTCTGTGCTTCCGGTCCAGATCATGATTATGTTTGATATATTTTTGCTTTACATACTCGGTACATTTTTCGTACTGACCCCCGGTTCTTCGGGGGCTACGTTACATGCCCGCAGGTACTGGCGCACTTGGTGATACGCCGCTAGTCTAGGGCTCGGATTCTGCTATTCTGAAGAGCTCCTTCGATCCGGAGCAAATACTTTTGGTATATATCTTTTGTTATCTGTAGACTCTGTATGTATGGTATTTTGGGGTACGGCGGGGCCCTGTCCCGTCATCTGGTTCTGTATGTCTGTAGAGGCCTGTAGATAGATGTGTGGGTTACGGGTTTCATCTGTTTGGTAGGTACGAACGATTTTGTGAATCCGTCTGTATGTTAGCCTCATCGGCTTATCCGTAAATTTTTGTATGTTCAGGTATGTATATGTTCGTGCGCGTGCAGTATCTATATCGGCCTGATTTTGTAAACATCTGTTTGAAAAAAAAAAAAATTTGTATGGTACGAAGTTCTGTCAGGTAGGTATGTACGGGTACCCAGTTAGGGTACCAGGCGCGGCCACAGGGTTGGGTCGTGACAATATGATCCCCATAGACACTTTCCAGAGTGTAATCTACCGTACTGGGTACACCATGGTATAGGTGGTCTCATCTGGCTTGACCCTGGTTTATGCTGAGAACCTGACGCTCTATAATTCTGGCCCGCTCCAGAATAAGAAGATCGATCAAATCTAGGGCCTAAAAACCACGGGGGTGCACTCCTTGCTAAATGAAATGAATACCGGGAATGCTGCTGTGTCTGTCCTCCCCTGAACTCACCAACCATATGTAAAGATCTAGCCCTTTTACTGTGGCCCCGGTCACGCTCACGCTTCGTCCTCTGCTGACGCTTACCATCCTCCAGATTCTGTGCATATACTTGTATACGAGAGATATCCATGCCCGGCTGTAATGCAATCATCGTACACTCATCTATCAAATGTGGCCCTAGACCCGCCATAAAGTGATGAACTCGGTCCTCCATCTCAGCCACCATAGCGGGGGTATATCTAGCCAAAGAATCAAAGTGTACACAATACTCCTTAACGCTCATACTGCCCTGCTTAATACGCATGAATTTGTCTGCTCGAGCCCGTTGAACTTCTGGTGGTAAATAATTACGAAGAAAAGCATCTGAAAACTCTCGCTAAATGGCTGGAGGAGCATTCTCTACCCAAGACAGCTCCCATGCCTGATACCACTGCACTGCAATATCAAGAAGCCTATAAGATGCCAGCTCCACTAACTCGACCTCATCGGCGTGCATAACCCTCAAAGTCCGCTGCATACTATCAATAAAGTCTTGAGGATCCATATTTTGCTTCAACACAGAAAACTCTGGAGGATCTAACCCGAGGAAAGTCTTAACCCTCGTGCTACCGGCTCGGTCTCCCTGACCAACACCAACTCCCTATCGCTGAGCTTGAGCGGCTACCAGTCTGGTCAATAACTGTATAGCATCTTGCACATCCTGGCCTGGTGCGACTGGCTGAGGAACTGGGGGCACTAGGACAGGTGCTAGAGGCGGTGTATACGAAGTCTGAGATGGGCTATTACTCTGGGACTCACCCAAGCCCTGGTAGCCCGCTAGGTATGACTGGTCGCCTCACTAGCCACTCCCTTGCCCTTCTGGGCAGCTGTAGCTTTCTTGCGAGGCATCGTTGAAATCAGAACAAATTATTAGAAAGCAAACTCTTAACAAACAGGTCTATGGCACTATCTAAAAGAGAAAGAATGACCATTTCCTAAATGTCCTGTAGCCTCCCGTTTATAAGCGTGGTGCATGACACACTAATAAACAAGACTCTACTAGACACGGTCTGTAGATAACCCTAGGATGGAACTGCTCTGATACCACTTCTGTCACGACCAAAACCGATGAGCCGCGACGAGTGCCGTGTCTCTAGTGACCAAACACCCCTATACTCATACCTAGACAACTCTACATAGTCAGGGCCATAAGCATCTTAATCTGGATTAAATTGACTCATGAAAAATAATATCAGGAACTGTACATCATGCATATATGTATATATAGATATACTGAATGTAACCATGCAAGCCAACTAGGCTTCCATATAAACTATACACAAAAGAATAGGAGCCGCCAGGGCTACATCACAAGTCATCTACACATAACTGTCTACAGACCTCTAATGAAATAAAAGTTGTAGAAAGGACTAGACAGGGCCCGTTATACCCATATGCATATCTATATCTCAAAAGTAGTATACCAAAATAAACTGCTGCTCCGGAATAAGTGGAGCACACAAATCACTGCTGGATGGGAGTCCTACTAAGCTAGACCGCCTGTCTGTCTATCTATACCTACGGGCACGAACACAGCCCCCCGAGTAATAGGGGAGTTAGTACGCACAAGGTATTGAGTATGCAAGGCATAAGTGTAACATATATAAATAAGAATCATGAAAGGAATCTAAAATTCATAACCACTGACTGTCTGAATGCATTTATATAACTGAAAATATCGCTGAAAATAATATTATATCTGATAATGCCGTGGAACGTACAGCTCGATCCATATCTCACATAATAGTGCCGAGAAACGTACGGTCCGATCCATATCTCATATAATCCCGCGTCCGGGACGATAATCATCTCATGCTACCCACTAGTGGTGCTGTCATCATCCATATGCCGCCCACCGTAGTGGTGCTGTCGTGCCGTGTAGGCACAGTGTTACTATCATTATCCATACGCCGCCCACCGTAGTGGTGCTGCCTGGCCACCAAGATAACATAAGCCATAATTAGCCCCTTTATTACATTTACTATCTAATTCAAGTGGAAAAAGGAACTTAACAAAGTTCGGGCAACATCTCCTTCATTACTCAATAATCCCTCGGTCTCCAATTTAATCTAACTATCAATAACAATACTAACAATAATCACATCAATACTTACATATCAAAACACAATCAATTTTACTCCAATCATCCCTCAAAATAGCCCTTAAGTCTAACTCTACCCCTATTCAAATTTCAACTTCCATATCCATAATTCTCTTTACTTAAAACCGCTAAAATTCTTGATACTTAACTCAAACATAAAGGTAAGAACCATAAACATACCTTGAGAGGTTTGGGATTCCAAGAATCAAAGTTTAACTCCAATTCCAAAGCTCAACAAATTCAACAAAACCCTAGAAATAACCTTCTTCTTCACTTGCTCCGGTTTTACGGGCCCGGATCATACAAAACTCCTCCAATATGATGGAAAATGTTGAGAGAAAATATTCTAGGGTCTTCTCTGATTTGGAAGTGAAAATAATGAAACTAAAATGTGAGGGTCAACTATATATAGATGGAACTAGAAATTTCCAGGGGTGCGGGTCGATGGCCCGTCGACTTGTGTCGTCGATTAACCATCAGAGAATCAGAGACGGTGGCATGTCGATGGGTGGGTTAACACCACCGTTGACACGTTGACAGTCCGTCAAAGGGGACTAGTTTCTACCAATTCCCTGAGTTCATTCTACTTGCGATAATTCGTTCTGTTTAATTTCTAATCCTATCGTATTGCGAAGGACGTTTTACCCATCCTTTGGTACACGCAAGGTGAAGCACTTAATATCTTAAAAACTCTGGTGTGGGTTTCTAAACTAAGGGTATAAACCACCAATAAGCTAAAGACTTCCTTGCAACGGAAATGGGAGGTGTAACACCTCGATATCTTCCTTTTGTCTTCCCGGACTCTATTTTGAAGTAGTATTCCTACTTGGGCCCTAGGCCCAAGAGGGTGGTTTCATGCATTTTTTACCCGAGTAGTCGCGTGATAGGAGAAGTGGGGGGGGGGGGGGGGGGGGAGGAAAGAAAACACCGGTTAGTTTATAATCGTTGAACTTATCACTAAGGTAAATAACTAAAATTAAATACACGCACATTGGACGATGTAGAATATACACACATAAAAATATATGTAAGGCAGCCCGCACTTGTTCTATAGTTCCCCTTTTTGTCTACTCTAAATAAAGCTCAAGTTATTCTAAGACTTAGGTATGGCATGGGACTAGGTCTGGGTCCCGTGTATCCGATGTCGGACAAGTTCTAAGGGCTTTCAAAGAACCCCAGGCATGGCTAACGCCGGGAGATTAAGACAACCCCGAATTACCACACTGGGCCATAGATTTATTCGGGCCTTATTGAGAGTGGGCAGTGAGAGTATAGAATCAGAGGCTGTGGGTGTACAAATATTCTACTAATAGCTTAGAATGAGTAGCCATGGGCACTGTAAAAGCATACACATTGGGACAATTCTACTAGCGGAAGTCAGACATCACAGCATAACACTTAGCCAAATCAAATACACTTTCCCTTGAAAGGGGAAAGGCAAGCAGTACCAGAGGCTGTAACAGGAATGCAGAGGACGAAGACGAACAGTTTCTGAGAGAAAAAAGCAACTAACCAAAGCTTGCATACAGGCCTCAAAACAGTCTAGTCAGATGACAGCCAATCTTAAAAAAAGTACTCATGTAAGCACCTTACAATAATAAGTGAGTTATTAATCTAAACCTCAACAGGATCAAACTTAGGCTGGCACTGCCCAGCAGGTACGTTGAAGTAAAGGAAGGTGTACATGATCCCATGTAGGCAGCAATGTTGAATAAAAATAAGAAAAGAAACAATCACTCATGATCAAACTTACAAAAATACTTTTTCCAGAAGGAAGAGAAACAAGCAACAAGTAATGTCATGTAGAACACACAGGGGACCTGGTGTGGGAGGCTACTCTTGACACTAGAGATGAAAGAGGGCAGAAACCAAGCTACTAAGGAAGTTAACAGACATAAGACAAATGCAAGTCTTGGGGGGCAGGAATCATACACACTAATGCAGTAGCCAAACAAAATCACAACATGATAAAAAGGGTTTGCTCCTTAGATGTAAAATAGGAATGTTTTGAAAAAATCGGTGTCACATAGTTATAGGAGCAGTAGTACACAATGCTAGAAACAGGCTAGTAACTTAGGACAACTTAGTTTTAACTCAATGCAAGGGAAGAGGCCAAGAAAAGATGCAGCCATGGAGCAGCACATACAATCATGGACAGGTACTCAAACAAGTTTCAACAAGAAAAAACAAAGCACCAGGAGCTCCTAGACCTTACAGATCAAAGGCCTTTGAGCCAAAAAAGAGCAAAAGGGATCACACAACAACATACCTGAATAGTTCAAACTTAGGCCATTTTCCCTTCCCTTTAAGGCATAACAAAGGCACTCTTCCCTACCTGAAACCTCTGTGAGTCCCAAGATCAAGAGAGGAAGGCTAAAAAAATGGAAGTAAGAGTTTTAGGACCTTGAAAGGGAAACAGGATAGGGTGGGTTCATCACCTCCCCATCTCCGATTCCTGAGTCTCCTTTCAGCAAAAAGGGATCCTCGGCCCCACTGGTCATTACCTCTAGCTCATGCTCAGGATCATCTTTTCCTCTCCTAAAACCCTTTCCCCCATCTTAATGTACTCCCCCTAATCATCCAGTGACAACACTAGGGACTTTCGGCAGGCTTACACACATTCAACCCTGCCACACCTTTCTTTTAAACAAACTCAGTAGTCCTGGTCTATAGGCTCCTGATGACTGAACTTAGTGGTAAATACTAGGGTGAGCAGAATTCTCAGAGGCACAACATCAAGCAGTGGCAAACTAACTAGTTCATATGGACTAGATTAAGGTTTCAAAAATTGTTGACATTAAATCCAAATATAAGCACTGAGCACAATCATTCTCTTAGTCACAAAATGGGTGGGATCAAACTAATCAGTCTTCAACACTTAACAGAATTCAGAAGAGAGGACACAGTCTTTTGTCTATTAGAATCAAGCCACACAAGTAAGACAACATTCAACATCAAGTGGGACAAGGAGGCTACCAGATAATTTTGAAGATTTGGAAACAAAAGAAGTCAAACAAAGAAAGGAGGCACTCTTAGTTTGAAGAATGCAAATCCATGTGACATAAGGAGGAACCTTAGACTGAAAAAAAAAAACAAAGTAGAAGAAGAGCACAAACCAAGCACATAGTTTTATTCCAGGAAAATGCAAGAACTAGGACACCCTTTGATACGACGAAATGGCTTTCCATCCTAAAGTGTACACACAAGCACCTCAATGGGACTTCACCAAATTCCAAGCAAGGTCAATCATCAAGAAATCTCAACCTAATTGGCTAGTTTATTACAGCAGTGAGGTCAAGAAAGGGTGAAGAAAGGACATTAAACTTCATGACACAAACCAAACTTAACCAAATCACAAAGCCAAGACTTGCTAGTATTTCAAAAAAGGAGAAACTTACAGCTTAGGCCTATGGCAGTAAGGACCTGTTTATTCTATCATCAAATTTACCTAAAAGGGGAGTCTGGAGTAAAACAACCTCATAATTTTAAGATTAATCTGTAGGTAGGTTCAAAGAACTCAAACATCACAGGAGGGTATGTCAACCAAAAGAGTTTAAAGAAACAACTTCTTTTTACAAGTTCAGCAACAAAGCAAACATCCAGGAAAAAACTACTTTTTGTAATTTTCAAACTTGATCATCATTTTGACTTAAACAGCCTGATTATGTTATGAATGCAAACTAAATGAAAGGGCATAGGGGGGAGGACAATGAAACAATTAAGGCACAAAAACCAATTCTCCTAAACTTGTAGTATTAGCTAGATGATCACAATAAAAGAAAATCAAGCAAAATGACACAAAAACCTTATCAGGTCCAATGTTGCTCACAGATCTTCAATGCTAGGTAGCTATATCCAATGAGATAGACTTATCACATTCAGGCAAGCAGGGGAGAGAACAAACAAGACACCATTGAAACAATAGTCCAGACCACACACACAACTTGACCCTTTTAAAAAAGAATTATCCATCTTAAGTGGTCACAGCACACATGAACAAAGATTCTCTTCTTTTAAAGTCCATTTATCCTTTTATACTACTGTTTTAGTCAAAAATAAAAGACTAGGTACTAAAGTTATGCCAACTCTATAAAAAAACTCCTCAACACTTAGTAAAAACTTCAAGAGAAAAAGAAAAAAAAAACAGGTTTGACCTCTTCCCCTTTGGCTAAAAGAATGATTCAATCAAATAAGTAAAACAAAAACAACCAAATTTCTGTCCATATTTCAAACCCTCTTCCTCAGTCTCCCTTTTACTCTATGTCTAGGTGGAGCAAGTTGATATGGAAAACAGCCTTCTTATAAGTAAGAACACCCTATATTACTCAGAAGAATCACAATAAGTCATGGATGAATCATATGCATTTGAATAAATCTTGAGTAAGTTATTTCAGAAAAAGCAGTAGTTATCAAGCAAAAAAAAAGGAAACAAAGAAGTGTGTCAATTAGAAGACACACCCAACCAGGCTCCAGTTGCAGGTTTACATTAAGTAAGTTCCCAAAGTTCACTCAGCATGGTCAAACAAATTCAAGAGAAAAGGGCCTGAATCCCATCATGCACAGACAACACTCAAAGGAAAAAGGAAAGCAAGCACATGTAAATGCAGTTTTGAGAGAGAAAGGAAAGAAAAATGGAACAAACTTATACCGGGCACTTCCAGTCTTAACTTAGATCATATGACACAAACTGAACAAGGAACTTAGTAGCATCACTGATAACCAACCAAATGGATCAAGTTTAACACACATGAACTCAAACCAGGACAAATCCACAAAAACAAAAACAAAAAATTCTCAAGGGTCAACTAGCAACTAAGCTAGACTATGACCATAACTTCCCTGCCCTGGACCATTAGTTTGAAAAAGAACTAGGAGTAAGGACTATGTACTTTTCAAATCGAGACATTACCCTTGCCTCTAATGTGAGGCTCGGTCAATGACCAGCAAGACATGGACAAATTTTATAAAAAGAAAAAAAACCCTCCTAAACCAACTATTAAACTAAGCTCAAACATAAGTCTCATGTTCACTAATTCAAAAGAAAGGCAAATACTTAAACAGGTTCACTTTTTCACAAAAACTCCATTTTTTATCTATAGAAGAGAACCAAAGACAAACTTAGTGAATATAATGGTCCAAGCTTAAACAAATTCTACCAACATCCATATCAGATTAAACATAGACTAAATTGCAAATATACAAACAGAGACCAATTAAACAATGTCATCAGATAATTAACACTAGCTCCAAACCTAAGCAAACTACTATTTATAACCATAATTAGCTAACAGAAACCACCATAACTACAAGACATAACTAAAACAAGTATTAAAAGGCTGAAATTAAAATGAAAGTAATAACTAGATTAAGTGTTACCTTTTGTGGGCACGACCTTAGCCAAAAATGAATTTGGACGAATCTCCTCCAATACTCGAGCCGAGAATGCCAAAGAAAGTAAAAATAAAAACAAGTTTTAGGACTAGGTTTTCGAGCAAATCGAAAGAACCTTAAAAACTTTGAACAAAGCCTTAATGTTTTTCTGATTTTTTTTCCAACCTTTTTCTTTTGTGAATGGGGGTTTCTATTATAGAAACCCCAAAACGTTGAAAACTGCCCAATTTCTCGATGTGGGACGTGCAATTTTTGCGCAATTCTCACACACAAACCACAATTAAACGGCTCAGATCTAACACATAGACGAAATCAAAGGCTCAAAACATGAACCTACAGATATATAAAAATAAAAGGGGGTAGGTATACCTTGGGGTCTGTTTGGTCGGGATTAGAGGGGAGAAGGACAAAGCATTGAATGCTTTGCCTCATCCCCGCTCCAAAGTCGATGGGACACGTCATTAAATAGTGGAGAGCAGGTGGTGAAGGGTAGAGCAGCACTATTGTTTCACCCTAGCCGCCCCCTTTCTCCCTAATTTATACGGAGGCCCCTCCTAGGGCATGAAATAAAATAAGCGGGGCGGGGGGGGGGGGGGGAGAAGGGAGGGGGAGGAGTAATAGACTCTCCCCTCTCTTTTAATTTGCTGAGTGGGCCGGATCGCTTTCCCTTTGGACTAGGCCTGGCCTACCCGTTCTAAAAAAGGCATGGTCCCCTATATACATATACATGTGTGTATATGCACCATGTATATTGATATATACATGGTATATATACATGCATATATATAGAGGGTAGGAAAAAAAGCAAAACGTAGATAAATAAATAAAATAAAATAAAAAAACAATTGTTAGTCCAATAGGACTTAAATAGTTTAAGAAATCAACTCTTAAAATAAAAGCAAAAAATCATTTTGCAGACACCAGTCTTTAAGTTAAGAAAATAAATCGATTATGCCAACGCGATCAAAATCCGAGTTTAAAGGGTAAAATGGCCATCCCTATTAATTACTCAAAATGCCTTGGATAATAAAACTAGAATAAAATTTCTCATTAATCTAATTTTCCTGATTTAATTAATGGAACGAATAATCATTAAAAAGGGCTTTTCTTGCCCCTCCGAGTAATTGCAATTTCTTCAAAATAAATCTCCACAAAATTAAAATACTTTAAATGTTCTTTATCAACTAAAAAGGGTGACATATTGTCCCAAATAATTTTATAAAATTACCTAGACCCCTTAGGGGTGCACAGCTGATTTTATTTATTGCCCAATGACTCTGAGCACATAAAGTAGATCTCGGGAGGTAAAAAATTAGGTGTCAACAACTGCTCCTTCGGTGTTCGGGGATTGCGGGACCATCCCTGGGAAACAAAATTTGACTATCCCTAATTTTTGACAGACTCGACGCATCTTACCCCCTTAAATTTTGAATAATTCACACCTGTGTGGCCGGACCCTAGCTTCTAGGTTTCCTACATATCTCTAGTTATACGAGAATTCATGCCACTTGTAGTTCGACTCTACTAAAGATTTCACGTGCGTAGCTGAAAGGTCCTGAGATCACCGGTGTTGTGAGGTGTGGGATGGTGACCAACTCTCTGGTCCTGAGTTTGTCTACATATCCCTGGTCTTTGGGAATCAGAACACATGTAGTTCGACATCGCTGGAGAAGGGTAAACTCACTGAAATACTTAAGCAAGCCGACAAGGCTGCCATGTACCTTTATACCACAAGCCCATGCATCTACTGACTATACATAATTGTCCACAAGTCTCTACTGGAGTACATGTCATAAAGTGGTTAGGACAGGGCCCCACCAAACCCATACTACTGCATAAGTATAATCATGCTGACTTACAAGTAACTCCGGAACAACTGGAGTGCAATAACACTGGCCGCTGTGATATCCTACCGGATGGATCACCAACTTATATCTCAAGACCTACGGTCATGAAACGCAGTCCCCCAGGCAATAGGGGAGTTAGTACGAATAATGTACTAAGTATGTAGGGCATGAAAACAACATATATAAGAATCATGAAAGCAATCTGAGACATGAGCGTCAATCTATATGTCTAAATATATCTGCATAACTCTGTATATCTGAAAGTTCCTCTGAGGGGGGTATGATATGAATGCTTTCTTTCAAAAAACACATATACATATATCATAATACCGTAACCGGCCGTATAATATAGGCTCCGTGTTTTCCGTACCCGGCCATGACAGGCTCAGTGTTATCCGTACCCAACTGCAGTGGTGTGCACAATAGGTGTCGTACCCGACCGACTATAGCGTGGCTCGGTGTCATAAAATAAGTGTATACATATATATACCATGCATGACTTACTCAGAAAGTTGACTTCTGATCCTTTCGGAGTGATGTAAGGTCGGTAACCTCCGAATATTATTATGGAGCTAACATCATCAATATATCTTACCTTTACTAGATCAATGATCACAAGATCAATTCAAGAATCATAAAAATGAAGTAATAACATTATCAGGAATCCAAAGAAATATAAGCTTTCTAGTATTATAAGAATGGAATCGTTATGGATAACGTTCATACGTTCGTTCATTTCGTTCTTCTCATATGATTCATGCCAAAAAGAAAGAAAGGGATAGCCTTAATATACCTGGATAATCTCCTTCTCAATCCACAACAAAGCATAACATAATCCTCTTGCGTCTACAATAAGTGAAATGATATCATCATCAACAAACAGTGTCGCAACTATCATACTTTGCTAATCTTATAACCTACAAAAGATCGGGCAGCACCTCCCCTGTTTATACTACATTCCAAAGACCACTAAGGTTCATAAAATATCCCACCACCACCACCACTACCAACAACAACAGCAACAATAACAACGACTTAATGTAAGCTTCTCTGATTATCTTAACAACCATATTGAGCAGCATGCTTGTTTTATAATTAACGAAACATAATTTGAATCCAATTCTGGTTCCATAAATAAATATACAACCTTCATAACATTATACTAATGTTTACCATATCCTTTTCAGCCCTAAACATCATAAAGGTAGTCTCTAAAACAATCCTTACATTTCAACTCTTCAACCTTTACTTTTGAGTCCTAGTTTTGTATGTTTTCCTCCTCTATTTCCTTCAATTAATACATAAATAATCTTAAAAAAATAGCCACAACATAGTCAAGTTATAGTCCATAATTTCCAGCAATTAGAAACCATGTTTACACCTTCAAAACAGCCTACAAACTCAACTATTACCAAATAACAATTTTATTCGCAAGTTCATGTTTATTTCATCGATTCACCTTAGCCAACATCAAAAATAATCATAAGACCAACGAAGAACATGATATACTCACTTTATACAGTAGCCTCAAGTCGAGTTCCAAGCTTCTCCTAACTTTGATTCACTTTTAATAACAACAAAGTACGGTAGAAGTAATTTCTTTTCAGTTAAGCTAACTCCCAAGGTAAAACTTGTATTAAATCTTCATATTTGGTCTTTGAATGACTAAGAACTGTTGGGGAGGGTTTTGAGAGGTCTTAGGATGAAGTTGGAGTGAAAAATGAGGTTTAATGAAGTTGAAAACGAATTTAACACAATCAAGGTCGACCACTACTTCAACATTGACGGCAGAGTTGACGGTACCATCAACATGTTGACGGACCGTCGACTCACCGCCATCAATTTGCAACAACCTATGATTCTCTGGAATGTTTGATGGTGCAGGGTTGACGAACCGTCGACCATGTTGACGGCTCGTCAATTGTCACGACCCAACCCCGTAGGCCGTGACTAGTGCCCGATCTGGGCACCCAAACCCATCTATCAAATGCATTCAAGTATATAGCAGAAGCCGTCAAGGCTATATTCTAAATTTAGATAATTTCCAGAAAAATTTCGGCAGAGTTTCCTTTGTTTTACAGACTATCCAAAATAACCGTGCGCACAGAAAATACCAACAAAGGCCACACCGGCCAATAAGGCAACATGTAAACATATGCGGACCGGCCGCCACGGCGAATAGGATCGCCCAAACACATCATATACACACATCCGTACAGAAAGACCCAACCCACAAACATGTCCACAGACCTCTAAACAGACCGACAGAATCATATGACGGGACAGGGCCCCGCCATACCCAAATAGTCAGATATACAGAAATATACACATAACAAAAGATGTATGTACCAAAAGTGGACTCCGGATCAAAAGGGAGTACTCCGAAATAGCAGAACGTGGAGCCTACAGTGATGGATCACCTGTGTCTGTACCTGCGGGCATGAAACGCATCCCTCGAAGAAAGGGGGTCAGAACGAAAGATGTACTGAGTATGTAAAGCATAGAGTACAGAAATATGAGCCATAACTGAAAACAAACAGGATACAAAGGGGAAATACCGAACAGTATATCAAAATCTGTATCAAAACCATATATACATAATGCAACCAAAATCATGCAAAGCTCAGGAACGTGGTCACCACTCCGACGTTGGTTCCACACACAACATAACACCGGAAGGTTCAAATCTCCGTACATCCCCGAGCACACATATCAGCATAGCATATCACCAGCCATATCATAGCATAACTCCAAACGGAACCCAGCCCTATGGCGAGGTCTCGGGAACCGTAACACAGCATACGGCCGAATTTATCATAGCGCGCACGAATCATAACCGGCCCGGGAACCGGTGAACGAAGTCATAATAAGGGCACGAGCGGAGTCGTGAGCAAACAATGCAACTTATAAGTCAAAACACCTTTTGAAACTTGATAATATCATATGCTAACTCATTAATCAAATAGTTCAAATAACTAGTCAATACGGGGTTCGTTTCACAAAAGTATTTCCAACATAGTATTTATGGTTCAAAATATAGTTTAGAATATCGTGGCAGTCAAACATTATTTTATGATAGCTAAATTCATAACCAAAAGTGTTTTGCCGACATTAGACAAGAATGGGCATAATAGAGCAAACAAAGAAGTCTCGATGCTAGCGGGCCCACCGCGGGTCAAGTCGAGGTGGCGGACATGAATCACAGACATTTGGGGTCTATGTAATCATACATGGAAGTCTCGAGGCAACTTGATTACATTTACAAAAGTTTCGGACATTAGATCACTTTTCAATATAATATGAGTTTTATAATTCAATTCCATTGAATGAATAATACTAAATTTCCAATTCGGATTTCTAGGAACAGAATTGCCCTCGGGGCTCCAATATCGACCTAGTATACCTAAGACATGCCAAAAGAAGGAATGGGTAGCCTTACATACCTTATATGCGTCTTACGCTTGCCCGAAACTCAAGTCCCGTTTCGCTCAGGATCTGCAAATGGTCAAAGTTACCAATTAGGGATTTCAAGGCTTAAGAATTCACTTAACCTCATTTTTGTCTACCGAAATTTCGGCAGCATTTCCCCCATATATATATATCACCCCGAGACTTAGCTCGGCTCCATATACAACAACAACAACAACCCACAGTATCACAATCATCACAAGTCATAACAAAATCACTCTAACGTCAATATTCTTTCTTTCTACATAAATCAACAACTTTCATCCATACTTCACCACATCCACATTATCATATTCATTTACTCATTCAAAGTTATTCAAACAAATTCCAATAATATTCCAAACGATATACATGAATTTAAACAAACCGCTACTTTCCATATTCTATTCAAAACGTCCACAACTACGACGAACATACTAACTTGCATTGTTTCATTCCAAATTCATTAACAACAACCATAATTCACATTTAAAGTCTTACATTCACAATTATATACGAATATACAAAAATCATATAATTTCCCATAAGGACCCGCAACCATTTTCAATGCCAATTCAACTCGTTAAACATTCATTTACGTCATAAATGCCACAACGACGCAACTAACAAACTAAACAAAATCAAAATTCACCTTGCCTTCAACATGACATGGCTCACGGCCACTTCACCACACACACACACACCCACGGTTTCACACACACACCAAAACTACGGAATTCTCGTCTATTCTCAATCCTTATAATATTCTTACGAATTCCATAACACAAAAGTGACAAAATCCTTACCTTATCTTGAAATTCCGACTTGCCGCAAACGTGATTCTTTCACCAAACAAATTGTATCACGTCGGAGAGCGTCTTGTACTTGCTACAAATATGAGAAGAACAAGATTTTTAGACCACAATCCAAGGCTAGAGAATTTTTTTTTTTGGAACAAGGGGTTCGGCCGAATGGGGTTCAAGAACTCAAGGATGAGTTTTTAATTTTGTTTCTAGATTTCTCTAAGGATAAGCATACCTATATACATAATTGATTAGTAGGCACATGGAAAGCACATGACCATTAAATGGGTCTTGGGCCAAGGCCTCATGGCCGGCCACCCCATGGTCTTGGGCTTCAATTTTCCTTCAAATTTTTCTTGGCCCAATTCGTTGAAATCTCGTTTTGTAATTCCCGAAACCAATTTCCGGAATTGCAATTTTTGTCCTTAGACTTCCTCCACATTTCCACACCAATATATTCATAAACAACATAGACATATTAACTAAAATCAAAGATATGGCCTTATAACATACAAGTCTCAATTATTTTCAAGATTTCCAATTATGCGAAAATACGGGACATAACATTCTCCCCCCCCCCCCCTTTAGAACATTCGTCCCCGAATGTTAAATTACTCTTATAAGGTCTTATGAGCATAACGGGGGAGTCCCTCTCTTGTGAGTAGTACACATAATTCATCCATCGATTAATACAACAAGTTTAAAAAAAAGTTTAGATTACCTGTGGGCGTAGGAAACAAGTGGGGATATTTCCTCCTCATCTCCTCCTCCGACTCCCAGGTCATCTCTTCCCGGTTGTTGTTGCGCCATAGGACTTTAACAGAAGGCACTTCCTTAGTGCGTAGTCTCCTGACCTGCCGATCCAGAATAGTTATAGGCTGCTCTTCATAAGACAAATGCTCTGTTACCTGAATGTCATTTACTGGGAATATTCTGTAAGGATTACCAATACATTTTCGCAGCATGGACACATGAAATACCGGGTGCACTGTCTCCAAATCGGATGGTAAGTCTAGCTCATAGGCGACCTCGCCTATTTTTCGAATGATCTGATACGACCCGATATACCGCGGGCTTAACTTACCCTTTTTACCGAATCTCATAACACCCTTCATAGGCGACACCTTCAGAAATACCCAGTCGCCAATCTGAAACTCTAATGGTCGACGTCGTCTGTCTGCATATGCTTTCTGTCGACTCTGTGCAGCCAATAATCGCTCCCGAATAAGTTTTACTTTATCCACTGCTTCCTGGATCACATCTGGCCCAATTAATGTGGTTTCGCCTACATCGAACCACCCAATAGGAGATCTACATTTCCTGCCATAAAGAGCTTCGTACGGTGCCATCTGAATGCTGGAGTGATAACTGTTATTATAGGAAAATTCAATAAGCGGCAAATGATCATCCCAGCTGCCTCTGAAATCAATAACGCAGGCCCGCAACATATCTTCCAGCGTCTGAATAGTGTGTTCGGCCTGCCCGTCGGACTGAGGATGAAAAGTTGTACTGAGGCTCACCTGAGTCCCTAATCCCTCCTGAAATGACCTCCAGAAATTTGCCGTAAACTGGACACCTCGGTTAGTAATAATAGATACAGGGACTCTGTGAAGTCTGACTATCTCTCTGATATATAATCTAGCATAATCCTCAGCCGAATAAGTAGTCCGGACGGGGAGGAAGTGGGCTGATTTCGTCAATCTATCAACAATAACCGAAATAGAATCGTACCTGCGTGGAGTGCGTGGTAACCCAACAACGAAATCCGTATTAATCATCTCCCATTTCTAGGCTGGAATTTCCATCTCCTGTAATAATCCACCGGGCTTCTGATGTTCAATTTTAACTTGCTGACAATTTGGGCACTGACCAACGAACTCTGCAATATCTTTCATCATACCGTCCCACCAATACAACCTTCTGAGATCATGATACATTTTAGTGGAACCAGGATGAACAGAATACCGTGCATTATGCGCCTCGCCCATGATTTGTCGCCGTATGCCTGCAACATCCGGTACACAGAATCTGCCTTCATATAATAATACCCCTTCATGCGAAATTTCAAACGGAGTCTTTTCTTTATTAAGAGCCACATCTCTGTACTGAACCAGAATAGGATCCTCAAACTGTCGCTGCTTTACTTCTTCTATAATAGATGATTCAGCAACTGCACGAACAGAAATCACAGAATCTCCAGAATCTTCCAAACGAACTCCAAGGCTGGCCAACTGATGAATTTCACGAACCAAATCTTTCTTACCAGGTGGTACATCAGCCAAGCTGCCCATAGACTTGCGGCTAAGTGCATCCGCTACAACATTGGCTTTCCCAGGATGGTACAGAATATCAACATCATAATCTTTCAATAATTCAAGCCATCTTCTCTGCCGCAAATTCAGTTCCTTCTGTTTAAAAATATACTGGAGACTCTTATGGTCCGTATAAATATCAACATGGACCCCATATAAATAGTGCCGCCAAATCTTCAAAGCGTGAATCACCGCGGCCAACTCAAGATCATGAGTGGGATAATTCTTCTCGTGCGGTCTGAGCTGCCGGGAGGCATAGGCTATAACTCGACCGTGCTGCATCAACACACAGCCTATCCCAATACCAGAGGCATCACAATAGACAACATACCCGTCTGATCCTTCTGGAAGGGCTAAAACTGGAGCTGTAATTAATTTTTCTTTCAACATCTGAAAGTTGCGCTCACAAGCATCAGTCCACTGAAATTTTGCTGCTTTCTGAGTAAGCTTCGTCAGTGGTGCCGCAATAGAAGAAACATTTTCCACGAACCTCCGATAATATCCGGCTAACCCCAGAAAACTGCGAACCTCTATCGGTGTAGTAGGCCTGGGCCAATTCTGTACAACTTCAATTTTCTGTGTATCGACCCGAATACCATCTGCTCCGACAATATGCCCCAAGAATGCCACAGAAGTTAACCAGAATTCACATTTGGAAAATTTAACATATAATTTTTGTTGCCGAAGAATACTAAGTACTGTTCTCAAATGATCTGAATGCTCCTCTGCTGATCGTGAGTAAATCAAAATATCATCGATAAACACAATCACGAACATATCCAGGAAAGGCCGAAATACCCGATTCATCAGATCCATGAATACCGCTGGAGCATTAGTCAGGCCGAAAGACATCACTCTGAATTCATAATGCCCGTACCGGGTCCTGAAAGTAGTCTTCGGGATATCTGATTCTCGCACTCGCACCTGATGATAACCCGAGCGCAAATCTATCTTTGAAAAATATTTAGAACCCTGCAACTGATTAAACAAATCATCAATCCGGGGGACGGGATATTTATTCTTTATAGTCACCTTATTTAATTGCCGATAATCGATACACATTCGCAGTGACCCATCTTTCTTTCTTACAAATAATACCGGCGCTCCCCAGGGTGATGTACTGGGTCTGATAAAGCCTTTATGTAACAGATCTTTCAGCTGCTCTTTCAATTCCTTCAATTCAGCCGGTGTCATTCTGTACGGAGGAATAGATATAGGCTGCGTATCCGTTCAGACGGAAGACCCGGAAGCTCATCTGGAAACTCACTAACAACCGGGACAGACTGAAGAGTAGGTGTCTCGGCTGTAGTATCGTGCACACGAACCAAATGATAGATGTAACCTTTCTGAATCATCTTCTTAGCCTTGAGGTACGAAATAAACTTACCCCTCGGCGATGCCGTAGACCCGAACCACTCTATAACTGGTTCCCCTGGAAACTGAAAACGGACTACCTATTTCTGGCAGTCAACATTAGCATAACAGGAAGCCAACCAGTCCATACCCATAATGACATCAAATTCCAGCATATCTAATTCTATCAAATCAGCTTTAGTGCAGCGATCACATATAGTCACAGAACAATCCCTGTATACCTGCCTCGCTATAATACAATCCCCGATCAGGGTAGCTACCTCAAATGGCTATATAGGCTCAGACACTATCCCAATTTTACTAGTAACGAGCGGGGAAATATATGATAAAGTAGAACCAGGATCAATCAGTGCATATACAGATCTGGAGAAAACCAGTAATGTACCTGTGACGACATTTGGTGAAGCCTCCTAGTCCTGGTGACTGGCTAATGCATATATGCGGTTTGAGGGACCGCTAGAACCTGAAGCACTGCCACGACCTCGACCGCGTCCCACCGGTGCAGGCATACCTCACCCCGCAGGGCGTGCAACTGATGGAGCAGATGATGAACCAGCGGCTGATCCCGTCGGCTGAGCTACACTACCAGAACCGCTCGCCAACGGACAATCTCGCATAATATGGCCCTGACCGCCGCATGAAAAACAGGCTAAGTCGATAACACTCTCCCGGGTGTGATTTCCCGCAATGGGAACAACGGGGCCTGGGTGGTCTGGGCTGGCTGGGACCTCTGGCTATCTGTGACCCTGATGCTCTGGAGCTCTGACCGGCCCCAGACTGTCCTGCACTGTCAAATCTCCTACCGGCTGGCTGTGTACCCCGGCCTGACGGAGGCGGATGTCTGCCTGACTGCTGCTGCTGAGGCTGTCCGCCTCGAGAATCTCCAGAATAACCTGCGGATCTGGCCCTCTTGGGCTGCCTCCTGTCCCGATCTCTGTTGGAACAATCAGCTCTATGTCGGTCCTCCATACCCAGGGCATAAGCCTGTAGTCGGGCAATATCCATGTCTGTCTGCAATGCCACCGCCATACAGCCATCAATCAAATAGCGGTCTAACCCCATCACATATCTGTGCATCCGATCGGCCATATCTGCTACTATGGCAGGTGCATACAGGGCCAAAGAATCAAACTCCATATTATACTCACGGACGCTCCGACCCCTCTGCTGCAGATGCAAAAATCGGTCAACCCGCGCCCGCCGTAACTCTGGGGGCAAAATGTGGTGAGTGAAAGTAGTCACGAACTCGTCCCAAGTAGCTGGGGTAGCACCCTCACCCCTGGATAGCTCCCAGGACTCATACCAGTGAGCAGCAACATCCGGTAGTCTATGCGAAGCCAACTCAACAGACTCAGTCTCTGAAGCCCTGACCAAATCTAGTGAGCGCCGCATCCCCCGAATAAAGTCATGGGGGTCCTCGTCGGGCTTAGACCCAAAAAACTCTGGAGGGCCACATAATAGGAACTCTCGAACCCTCAGGCTGTCACGCCTGTCGTCATCGTCATCATCTCTCTGCCCGCGTCTGCGAGCCTGCCCCGCTACCAGTGTGGTCAATAACTGCACATCCTCTCTCAGTGTCCTGTCCTCCGCCCCTGGCTGAGGAGCTGGAGGCTAGGGTGCGGGTACTCGGGCCCCTGGAGCTGCTGATGGACCTGCTCCAGGCTCCGCCAGTGGTGGTGTAGCTGATCCCTCTGAATGGGGCACAACCTCGGGTGAATCATAAACACGAGCCCGGGTAAATCGTTGTGCCTGACTAGTGCCTGCCATCCCTGCCTTGCCCTTCTGGGCCGCTGTTGCCTTCTTCGGAGGCATCACTGCAAACACAATAACGGATCAGATCAAAATCGTCCTAATAGCACAGCTCTAATGCACGATCTAAGATTCCAAAGAAAAGTAACACCCTAAATGCCCTGTAGCCTCCTGTTTATAGACGTGGTGCACAACACACCGATAAACAAGACTCTACGAGACACGGCCTGTAGACATTCCGAGGACAAACCGCTCTGATACCACTTTTGTCACGACCCAACCCCGTAGGCCGTGACTAGTGCCCGATCTGGGCACCCAAACCCATCTATCAAATGCATTCAAGTATATAGCAGAAGCCGTCAAAGCTATATTCTAAATTTAGATAATTTCCAGAAACATTTCGGCAGAGTTTCCTTTGTTTTACAGACTATCCAAAATAACCCTGCGCACAGAAAATACCAACAAAGGCCACACCGGCCAACAAGGCAACATGTAAACATATGCGGACCGGCCGCCGCGGCGAATGGGATCGCCCAAACACATCATATACACACATCCGTACAGAAAGACCCAACCCACAAACATGTCCACAGACCTCTAAACAGACCGACAGAATCATATGATGGGACAGGGCCCCGCCGTACCCAAATAGTCAAATATACAGAAATATATACATAACAAAAGATGTATGTACCAAAAGTGGACTCCGGATCAAAAGGGAGTACTCCGAAGTAGCAGAAAGTGGAGCCTACAGTGATGGATCACCTGTGTCTGTACCTGCGGTCATGAAACGCAGCCCCTGAAGAAAGGGGGTCAGTACGAAAGATGTACTGAGTATGTAAAGCATAGAGTACAGAAATATGAGCCATAACTGAAAACAAACAGGATACAAAGGGAAAATACCGAACAGTATATCAAAATCTGTATCAAAACCATATATCCGTCATGCAAACAAAATCATGCAAAGCTCAGGAACATGGTCACCACTCCGACGCTGGTGCCACACACAGCATAACACCGGAAGGTTCAAATCTCCGTACATCCCCGAGCACACATATCAGCATAGCATATCACCAGCCATATCACAGCATAACTCCAAACGGAACCCGGCCCTATGGCGAGGTCTCGGGAACCGTAACACAGCATACGACCTAATTTATCATAGCGTGCACGAATCATAACCGGCCCGGGAACCGGTGAACGAAGTCATAATAAGGGCACGAGCGGAGTCGTGAGCAAACAATGCAACTTATAAGTCAAAACACCTTTTGAAACTTGATAATATCATATGCTAACTCATTAATCAAATAGTTCGAATAACTAGTCAATACGGGGTTCGTTTCACAAAAGTATTTCGAACATAGTATTTATGGTTCAAAATATAGTTTAGAATATCGTGGCAGTCAAACATTATTTTATGATAGCCAAATTCATAACCAAAAGTGTTTTGCCGACATTAGACAAGAATGGGCATAATAGAGCAAACAAAGAAGTCTCGATGCTAGCGGGCCCACCGCGGGTCAAGTCGAGGTGGCGGACATGAATCACAGACATTTGGGGTCTATGGAATCATACATGGAAGTCTCGAGGCAACTTGATTACATTTACAAAAGTTTCGGACATTAGATCACTTTTCAATATAATATGAGTTTTATAATTCAATTCCATTGAATGAATAATACTAAATTTCCAATTCGGATTTCAAGGAACAGAATTGCCCTCGGGGCACCAATATCGACCTAGTATACCTAAGACATGCCAAAAGAAGGAATGGGTAACCTTACATACCTTATATGCGTCTTACGCTTGCCCGAAACTCAAGTCCCGTTTCGCTCAGGATCTGCAAATGGTCAAAGTTACCAATTTGGGATTTCAAGGCTTAAGAATTCACTTAACCTCATTTTTGTCTACCGAAATTTGGGTAGCATTTCCCCCATATATATATATCACCCCGAGACTTAGCTCGGCTCCATATACAACAACAACAACAACCACAGTATCACAATCATCACAAGTCATAACAAAATCACTCTAACGTCAATATTCTTTCTTTCTACATAAATCAACAACTTTCATCCAAACTTCACCACATCCACACTATCATATTCATTTACTCATTCAAAGTAATTCAAACACATTCCAATAATATTTCAAACGATATACATGAATTTAAGCAATCCGCTACTTTCCATATTCTATTCAAAACGTCCACAACTACGACGAACATACTAACTTGCATTGTTTCATTCCAAATTCATTAACAACAACCATAATTCACATTTAAAGTCTTACTTTCACAATTATATACGAATATACAAAAATCATATAATTTCCCATAAGGACCCGCAACCATTTTCAATGCCAATTCAACTCGTTAAACATTCATTTACGTCATAAATGCCACAACGACACAACTAACAAACTAAACAAAATCAAAATTCACCTTGCCTTCATCATGACATGGCTCACGGCCACTTCACCACACACACACACACCCACGGTTTCACACACACACCAAAACTACGAAATTCTCGTCTATTCTCAATCCTTATAATATTCTTACAAATTCCATAACACAAAAGTGACAAAATCCTTACCTTATCTTGAAATTCCGACTTGCCGCAAACGTGATTCTTTCGCCAAACAAATTGTATCACGTCGGAGAGCGTCTTGTACTTGCTACAAATATGAGAAGAACAAGATTTTTAGACCACAATCCAAGGCTAGAGAATTTTTTTTTTTTTTTTGGAACAAGGGGTTCGGCCGAATGGGGTTCAAGAACTCAAGGATGAGTTTTTAATTTTGTTTCTAGATTTCTCTAAGGATAAGCATACCTATATACATAATTGATTAGTAGGCACATGGAAAGCACATGACCATTAAATGGGTCTTGGGCCAAGGCCTCATGGCCGGCCACCCCATGGTCTTGGGCTTCAATTTTCCTTCAAATGTTTCTTGGCCCAATTCATTGAAATCTCGTTTTGTAATTCCCGAAACCAATTTCCGGAATTCCAATTTTTGTCCTTAGACTTCCTCCACATTTCCACACCAATATTTTCATAAACAACATAGACATATTAACTAAAATCCAAGATATGGCCTTATAACATACAAGTCTCAATTATTTTCAAGATTTCCATTTATGCGAAAACACGGGACATAACATCAATCTCCCTGTCAAATTGCACAGTTCATAACCTTCTTCCGTCGTCGATATGTTTAGCCTTTAATCCTTTCAATACTTGTAATACTTGAGCTTAGGCATTCGTATACAAGGGTTAAACATATCTAATTCCTCATAATCTCAAAGACGAACCTTAACACTCAAAATCAAGCGGCTAGTGTGCTTTGCAATTCGATATGTCTCAATAGAGGATATATCACACTTATTCTTGATTCATATTAACTTCGGATTCTTGCATTCCCTAAAAGGCATACAGATGATCGTGTCATATTTTAAGACGTATCCATAAGTTGCTCATGTAATTCTTAAGACCATTCCAAACTCAAACCCATGTTGAGTGAATTGTAATAGAAAACTCGAGGAGAAACCTTATCTTGATTGCTTAAGTAGGGGAATCCTAAGAACTCATCCTATTCACACAAGCTTGCTCATGTAATAAGATAGTAAAAAATTTCTGAGTTGTAACATCCTTACCCCCTTAGAAACATTCGTCCTCGAATGTTCAGGGTATACTAGCATAGAAATTCTACGCTATAGAAATTGAGCACCAAAAGCCCAGCGGATTATTACAAGCCATAGAAATTCTGACATGAAAATGGGAAGTAATTTATAAGAATTTCATTTCAGGCTTACCTCGTTCTCGTCGTAAGTATGATTCTATATAGGTGATCGTAGATAAACTCACGAAGTCAGCTCATTTCTTACCGGTCAGAACTACCTATGTAGCTGAGGATTATGCAAAGCTTTATGTTAAAGAGATAGTATGACTTCATGGTGTTCCAGTATCTATTATTTCCGATAGAGGAACTCAGTTTACGACTAATTTTTTGAAAATCTTTTCAAGAAGGTTTGGGGACTCAGGTGAATCTTAGCACAGCATTTCACCCACAGACTGATGTGCAAGCTGAGCGTACCATCCAAACGCTTGAGGATATGATATGGGCATGTGTGTTGGATTTTGGAGGTAGTTGGGATGATTACTTACCGCTCATTGAATTTGCTTGTAACAATAGCTATCATTCTAGCATCCAAATGGCCCTGTATGAGGCTTTATATGGACGAAAGTGCAGATCTCCAATCGGGTGGTTCAAAGTAGGAGAGGCTAAATTGATAGGACCAGATTTGGTCCAGCAAGCTACAGAAAAGGTCAAGCTCATATAGGATCGACTATTAACCGCTCAGAGTTGCTAGAAATCTTATGCAGATAACCGTCGATTAGATTTAGAGTTTCAAGTGAAAGACTGGGTATTCTTGAAGGTGTCGCCAATGAAGGGCATTATAAGATTTGACAAGAAGGGCAAGCTTAGTCCTCAGTATATTTGGCCTTATGAGATTGTACGCAAGATAGGCCAGGCGGCTTACGAATTAGATCTACCTCCTGATTTGGAGTCGGTTCACCAAATTTTTCATGTATCGATGCTTCGTAAGTGCATTGGAGATCCTTCCAGAATTCTACCAGTAGATGATGTCCAAATCACAAAACAATTGTCTTATGAAGAAGTTCCTATTACCATTCTAGATAGGCAAGTACGGCGACTTAGAACCAAAGATGTAGCTTCAGTTAAAGGTTTATGGAGAAATAATAATAGAGAGGAAATGACCTAGGAAGCGGAAGAAGACATGCAGTTCAGGTACCCGCACTTATTTCCACCTCCAGAAGAAACTCAGGCAAAGACACCAATGCCCGCAGGTATGTAATGTTTTCTTGGTCATGTGTGGCCATGCTTATTGATGTTGTTGTTGTAGCCCTGTGAGGCAATATATTTTGGGTTGCTGTGATAGGATGGTAGTGCCATATTATAGAGTAAACTCTGGCGAAATTTTTATAGAACCCCCAAGAACCTAACATTCGAGGACGAATGTTCCTAAGGAGAGAGAATGTTACATCTCGGAGAATTGGGATTGTTGTATCGCGGGTGGACTAATGCGAGCTTAAGATGAACTCGAAGTTCTTATGAGATTAAGGAGAGTATCTAATAGTTTTGAGACCATACCATAAGATTTTGAAGTTACATGTATCGGTGGAACTAAGTTTGTTAAAGGAAGTGAGACGCAAGACATGGTTGAAAAGGTTTTCGCAACAGTTGTTTCAATGCGTATTTAGTGATGTCTAGAGGGGATGCTATAGGGCCTCTTAGATGATTAATGAAGTGTTATATAAGTGTTAACAAGGTTTTATAAGGATTGGAGGTTGAACAAATCGACGAGAATGAAGTTCGGAATTTCCAGATTGTACGGACCGTATAAATTATACGGCCCGTATAATGGCCCGTAGAAAGCTTCCATAGAGGGGTGATATTCCTGATGAGATTATACGATCCAATTATATGGACCGTATTGTCACACCCTAATCTTGATAGGGCATGATGGGCACCCGACTCTCATCAGAGTCAAGTGAACCCTTCAACATTCGCTCTATCAAAATCTGTCATTTCAAAAAAACTTTTAAAACATGAAACTTTTCCAAATAGAGACCATTGTCTTTATACAAATTATGAAAACTTTCAATCAATTACGTACTTTAAACCAACTGAAATCATCTGAAAATACATACTCTTTTAACATCTACAAATGATTCGCACTTCCCGACGCTCTATCCACAGGACACTTGTCTGCAAAGTCTCTAACATATACAAAATACCATGACATAAATACTTGACCCGGCAACACTCCGAACTGAGATGGAGCTCGCCAATCCCGCTGGAACACCTTTAGCAAAGTCTTCTACTCATCTGGTTGTACCTGCGTGGCATGAAACGCAGCCCCCGAAGAAAGGGGGTCAGTACGGAATATGTACTGAATATGTAAAGCATCACTGAATCATAAACAAGGAGAGGCGTAATAGTAAATCAGTTTAGAGCAACCCGGGAGTAACCTGGAACAGCATTTTGATCCGTGCCACGTAGTGCCTTACACCACTTCCAGCATACACAATATCATACAACATACACAAATTCTAGAATACTCAATCTAAATTTAGTATCACAATAGTCCCATCGGACGGTCGCTTCCGGCATAGTAACAAAGAAGGCCGCTTCGGGCATGCCGCCGGCATAATACTACCCTAGCCCCTTCGGGCATGCCGGTTCGACATAATAATAATGATGGCCCCTTCGGGCATGTCGCCGGCATAATACTACCCTGGCCCCTTTGGGCTTGCCGGTTCGACATAATAATAATGATGGCCCCTTCGGGCATGTCGCCGGCATAATACTACCCTGGCCCCTTCGGGCATGCCGGTTCGACATAATAATAATAATGATGATGACCCCTTCGGGCATGCCGCGTCCGGCATTATAGTAATGATGCCATGGAATGTAAAAATGAGTCGTATATGGAATGAAATAGCACAACCTCGCACCCCCTTCGGAGTGGTTTCGAAAATCTAAATAGTAAAATCTCGCACCCCCTTCGGAGTGGTTTTGGAAAGTCTAAATAATGAAATCTCGCACCCCCTTCGGAGTGGTTTTGAAAATCAACTTTATGTTTCCTTTAGTACAAAACTAATTTTCTTGAAATCATTAGTAAACCACGAACACGTTTCAAGTAAATCCGAGTTAGTATAAGAAAGTTAACAACCATATGCACGAACAGAGTAGTGACAACTAAATGCACGTAAATCAACTTTTAAGACTCGATGGATAAGTATACGTACCGACACCTGAAGGCTCAGAAACAAGTTTCGAGTCAATCCAATTTAGTATAAGGAAGTTATGAGCGTTTGAAGTACAGAACCTTCTACGAACGTTTCAGAAGCCATTTTTGGAAATTCAAAGCAACAATCATGTTAGGAACCTTTCGAATATCGTTATAGATCAAATCAGATAGAGCTTTTGGAACCATATGTACGTATCAAAATGTAACAAAGACTCGATGGACTAATCAAACGTGCTATCATTTGAAAACTAAGACATTAGTCATATCAATTATCTCTCGAATGCCATTCGGAAACATATCAACCGAACTTCGGACATCATAGATACGCATCAAACTATATGAAAGTTAGGAACGTTATTCATTATAGAAACCTCTACGAACGTTTTAAAGCAATCCGAGACTGTCTACGAAAGTTAGGGACATTAATACTTATAGAACTCTTTTAAAAACAAGAACTCTTTATGCTTTGCTCGTTATTCAATCATATAATAATCCCGACTATACTAAGCATACTCATATCAAGAAGTGAATAAGAATCGCAAACAAGCTCGGAATCAAGAGTAGAATTACCCCCAAGATACGTATCATAACTTACTTAGCTCTAGGACATGCCAAAAGAAAGAAAAGGTAAGCTTTACATACCTGTCCCACGTCCAATTAGCTACGCTTATTTGTCCAAACTTGCTAGTCTACATTCAAGAGAATTTGACATAATCATTAGACTCATAATCATATACTTGTCTTGATCCTTCAAATGAATTCATTTATAATCTGCCGAAATTTCGGCAGCACTTCCCCTACAAATACACCATCCCCGAGAATCCAACTCGGCCAATCATCAACAACAAATCCAAGAATTCAACTCGGCCAAATTATCAACAACAATACCAACAGTCATTCTAACAATATCAACAATCAATCCAAAATGCATTCTAACGTTAGTAACTTCTTTCTACAAACTTCGGCAGCGTTTCACTTATGTTCAATCCATAATTGCTCACATATTCAAATATTAATCCGAAACCATTCAAACAACATTCAAGAACACTTCAACAATCCGCATGACATTTCAAACGGCCCAACCAACACACTACCCGAAACCTTCCAAATTCATCAAGAACAATAACAATACATTTCTTCCTTTCAAATTCATGAACTACGCCAACAATTCACATATTAACAACATTATTTTCCATAAATACAAGAAATGGCTTTTAACATCACATTAGCTTCTAAACAACTCTCCAACACTTACAACTTCAACTAGAATCATTAAACTTTCATTTCCATCATAGATTCCATTACAACAACAACCAAAATACTTAAGAAAAATTTATTCGTTCTCTTCCATACCATACAACAACCACACGGCCACAACATATATCCATATTTTCATGATTTTCATTCATTTCCACATACCCTAACATACACAAAACATTCATAACATATGAAAAAGAGGATCAAACCTTACCTTTCTCCCTTAACTTCTCACTTGGCTAGAATTATGAACTTGCAACAAAAAGGGGTTTGCTTGCTCCAACAACCATACCACGTTAAAGAGGACCTTCCAATTAGTAGAAAAGCTAGAAGAAAATATTTGTTTGATTAAGATTTTGGACCTCAACTTTTCCTCCACCATGGCCGAATATGGCCCTTGTTTCTTCTTTTTTCTCCAACCTTCTCCAAGCTTCTAAAGTGAAGATGATAATATGAGAAATTTGTCATCTTTTCCTACATGTATTATTAATCCATGTGGGCCATCCCCCACACCAAATAACACGTCCACTTGGCCCATTTTGTTTCATGAATTATAAGTTTCCAAAATTTCACTTTTAACCCCAAACTTTCCTTAACATTTCCATAAGCCACCTTGGGAATTTCCCTTTCTACCCCTAACCTTTCTTAATATTTCCGCATCAAAACTTTCATGAACAACTTGTGTGCTAAACAAGGTCAAAAATATATCCTTGCCCTTAACTTCCCGCAATTATCTTAAATTATCCGAATACGCAAAATACGGGATATAACACGTATAATTGGCCTTATATCCGGGTCGGGCCAAAAAAAATTTTTTGTTATATATGGCCCCCTTGCTCATTTGTTTCATTTCCCACATCCCCCCCCCCCCCCACCCCAAGTGTTGAGAGCTCCAAACCTTTCTCCAAGCATATTACACCCAAACCCAAGAGAAAGCAAAGATCAAATAGCAAGAATTGAAGTGTTCATGTGTTGGAAGGCTCACTAGGGTTAGTAGACTTCAAGATTAACTTGGGTATTAAAGCTAGGGTTTTGCACAAGTTGATAAATTGCTCCAAAGCTTATTCCTATGAGACAAAAGGTTATTTTTCATGCTTATTTCATGTTATTAAGAATACTTAGTTGTTGCATAATTTTGGTGAAAGGAGAAAGTAGAGGATGAGTTCTAAATATAGTTTTTATGATTTTTTGAGTAGTAAGCTCACTTGAGTGATGATTCTTAGTATGATATGGATATAGTATTTTATATAAAAGGTAATAATGATGACGAGGAAGCGGTGTATGAAAATGTTCTAAGGGTTGGTGTGAAGTTGTTAGTGTAAGTTGAATATGAGGATAAATTTTGAAGACTTAATGGAATGTGGCTGCTTGATTATGATATTGTGGATGTTATTATAGTTGTTTGGGAGTTGTTTTGTAATATGGTGGAAGTCGATGAAATAGGGGAAATGCTGCCCAATTTTCGTTAACTCATAAATTGTTCTAGTTTGAATTTATGAGTATCTTTAAGGTTTAACCACGGTATGAATCCTTCTAAATGTAGATTTCTCAAGCTTCGATGGTGATCGTTAAGTAGTTGAGGAGACAACGAGGTATGTAAGGCTAAACCTTCTTTCATTAAGGCATGATCCCATTATTATATACCTTCGCATGGGTTCCATAATGTCCTCCAAATTACTTCATCCTTTGAATTACTAAAGCTCATGATTCTTGGTATTCTCACGATGCCATTACTTTCATGGTACGATAGTTGATCCTCTAAGGAAAGATATAGTGAAAACAACAATGAAGATGATATTGATGATACTTATGAACTCCTATGTATACATGTAAATCTATGTATGGCTATTATGTAACACCGAGCTTATATGGTCGGGTATGATATCTATAGCGTGTGCACCACTGCAGTTGAGTACTAATAACACTGAGCCTTGGTAGGGCCAGGTATGTATAACACTGAGTCTTGTCATGGCTGGGTATTTGAGACACCGAACCTCTATGGTCGGGTATGCCACTGCAGTTGGGTATGGATAACACTGAGCCTTAGTGGGACCAGGTATGTATAACACCGAGCCTTTTCATGGTCGGGTATGTGAGACATCGAACCTCTATGATTGGGTACAATACTACTATATATGTAAGCACATGTAATAAAAGGTCCCTATTAGAAAAGGATAAGGAAAACATGATGATTGTCGCTGGAGGTACAAATGGCTCTATCGTCTCATGACTCTTCTATCTTATGTTATTTCTCATGCTGCTATTATGTTGTTGATTATGCTTTACATACTCAATACATTATTTGTAGTGACGTCCTTTTGTTTGTGGACGCTGCGTCATGCCCCTAGGTGGACAGGGAGATAGACTTGATCCGTAGATTACTTGTTCAGAGACTGCATAGAGGAGCTCCATTTGATTTGGAGCTGCAGCTGTTGGTACTATTCTTTTGTGTATATACATATGGGTATGGCGAGGCCCTGTCCCATCTATATGATGTTACATACTCTCTTTAGAGGCTCGTGGACAGTTGTGTATGGTTAGATGTCCTTTAACCTCGTCAGCTCATATTTTATATATTATTTTGTTAGCCTCGTCGGTTTGTGTATATGTATATGGGCATAGTTGTTGATGTTGATATAGAAGTGTCATTGCCCAATGATATTCATATTATTGATGTATAGAAATTATGAATACGCCATGTGGCTCACCTAGATGTGAATGTGAATGTACGATGAGTGGTGCCCGTGTGGGTTAGCGCCGGGTACTCGTCATAGCCCTCCAGTTGGGTCGTGAAATTGAATCCAATTCTGGTTCCATAAATCAGTACACAACCTTCATAACATTATACTTATGTTTACCATATCCTTTTCAGCCCAAAACATCATAAAGATAGTCTCTAAAACAATCCTTACGTTTTAACTCTTCAACCTTTACTTTCTGGTCCTAGTTATATATGTTTTCCTCCTCTATTACCTTAAATTAATACATAAATAATCTTAACAACAATATCCACAACATATTCAGTTTATAGTCCATCATTTCCAGCAATTAGAAACCATATTTACACCTTCAAAACATCACACAAACTCAAGTATTTCCAAGTAACAACTTTATTCCCAAGTTCATGTATATTTCATCGATTCACCTTAACCACCATCAAAATAATCATAAGCACAACCAAGAACGTAATATAATCACCTTATATAGTAGCCTCAAGTTGAGGTCAAAGCTTCTCCTAACTTGTATTCACCCTTAATAACAACACACTACGATAGAAGTGATTTCCTTTCACTTAAGCTAACTCCCAAAGTAAAACTTGTATTAAATCTTCATATTTTGTCCTTGAATGACTAAGAACTGTTCGGGAGGGATTTAAGAGGTCTTAGGATGAAATTGGAGTGAAAATTAGGTTAAATGAAGCTGAAAACGAATTTTATACAATCAAAGGTCAGCCAGCGCCTCAACATTGACGGCAGAGTTGACGGTACCGTCAACTTGTTGACGGACTGTCGACTCACCACCATCAAGTTGCAACAGCCTCTAATTCTCAAAGCTATTTGATGCTGCAGGGTTGACAAACCGTCGACCATGTTGACGACTGATCAATCTACCCGTCGAAATTCACAGTTCACAACCTTCTTCCGTCGTCGATTCGTTTAGCCTTTAATCCTTTCAATACTTGTAATACTTGAGCTTAGGCATTCGTATACAAGGGTTAAACATGTTTAATGCCTCATAATCTTGAAGACGAACCTTAACGCTCAAAATCAAGCGGCTAGTGTGCTTTAGAATTCGATATGTCTCAATAGAGGATGGAGCACACTTATTCTTGATTCATATTAACTTCAGATTCTTGCATTCCCTAAAAGGCATACAGATGATCGTATCGTACTTTAAGACGTATCCATAATCCGCTCATGTAATTCTTATGACCATTCCAAACTCAAACCCATGTTGAGTGAATTATAATATAAATCTCGAGGCGAAACCTTATCTTGGTTGCTTAACTCTGGGAATCCTTAGAACTCGTCTTGTTCACACAAGCATTCACGTCATAAGATAGCATAATATTTCTAAGGTGAAACACTAAGTGCCATATATTTTTGCAAATGATGCATTTAAATATCTTACTATGACTATGGACATGATATAGTTTCACCCTTGCATGGAGATATTGAAGTAAGATCAATTGCATATTACAAATGAAAGTCCTTACATGAATCTGTTTATCCAAACAGATATTGTCTATTGTTTTGGATATGCAAGGGATTCATCTGATCGACCTAAGAGTTCGATCCTACTATATTATCTATTCCATTAAGGATTACTATCATACCATGTTATCTTACATGATAGTCAAAATCATAGAGATATAACAGCAGTTTATAAAGCAAGTCAAGAATGTACTTGGAGTGACTGCAATAAAACTATATGACAATGAGGCAACTCTATCTAAGGAATGAAGATGTAGATCATTAGCCAGTTCGTCAAACGATCATTTGACAGATCTGATAAAAAATGCTCTACCAACCTCAAGATATGATAAGTTGGTATACAAGATCGGAGTACATCATCTTCAAGAATTATGTGATGCTTTAATCAGAGGGAGGAAAATACGCGTTGTACTCTTTTTCCCTTAGCTAAGGTTTAGTCCCATTTGGGTTTTCCTGGTAAGGTTTTTAATGAGGTAGCCAGCAATGCGTATTACTGGCTACGTGTACTCTTTTTCCTTCACTAGGATTATTTTCCCACTGGATTTTTTTTGTTAAGGTTTTAATGAGGAACATTAGCTATTAATGAACATCCAAGGGGGAGTGTTATAAATACACCGTATTATGGATGTCCATTCAGATACACGATTTCTTGGATAACCTTGAAATTGTATAAGCTTGCAATAAAAAAGGCATCTTGCAAGTAGCTCAAGTAGGCAGGTTGCAAGCAGCTCTCTGAAAAGCCTTACAACAACTTCCTCAAGCATGCAATCAAGTAGGCAACTTGCCAATAGCTCAAGTAAGCAGCTTGTCAGCAGCTTCTGAAAAATTGTACAGCTGCTTCTTTTCTTCTATAAATAGGAAGTCAAGTCCTTCATTTGTACATCAATTGAAAGGACAATAAAATCTTCCCCCCCCCCCCCAATTCTTTGGCTATATTTCTTATTGTCGTGTACTTTTAATATTATTTTATAACAAAAATAACACTAATAGTATTTGCCAATTGGAGGAGTTATAATTCTAATTCTAGTGTAAATAAAATATTCAAGAATGATAGTGTAGGGAGAGAAGAGAACAAAGAAATTGAATATGATTAAGGGAAGAATTTATTGTTTGCTACAGAATTGTCAAGGGTAATAATTTAGCACTGAAGGGGTGTTTAGGGTAATCAGTTTTAGTAGGGGTAAATAGTTTGTCTTGGATGGGTAGTCTGGGTAGTTTTCCCAAAAAATATTATATTGAGTTGAAATTAACCCGGAACAAACCCAACCAACCAAATATACCCCCAATATCAGTCTCTATAACTAGCAACACATATGTATTGAATGCAATGGCCACCGGCAATGTTTAAATCATAGGTCCGCCTCTGATCACACCTATTAATTGACACGACTCAATTTCACTAAGCCGTGTAGGCACCTACCATCATCCACCTTGGTAGACGAACCCTTTTTCCAACTCATCAATTCAACAACAATAAAGTAAATAGAGCAAAATGAATATAAGCCTGAATCACATATAATCATAAGTGCGGAATATAAATACACTCCTCAAGGAATTGGTCTAACTAGTACAAAACAAACTAAGTAAATGTCGGGGAAATACAAGTCCCAAATGCTAAAACACTATCTGAATGGAAGAAAATAAAGACAGGGATAGAGGAGTCTCTGGGCCGCGATTCGTCAGATGCTTACTCTCGATATTCACAAGCCAGGCTTCGAAAATCGGTCTCCAAAGTAGAAGCGGTCCAAACTCTACACCCTGAAAAGGAGTATAGCAAGGTAGCATCAGTACAACAACACGTACTAAATAGGCATCATAGGCCGACAACAGTTAGTTAACATATATAAAGAAATGGACTGAAGAGTAGACATGCTCACGATCAAGTATAAAGCATAAACACATATCCAAGAATAACAGCTCAAGTACCGAAATATCCAAGAACCCTCAATGAATTATATCTAGATAAATCCTATAGTGAAGCATCTAAACCTAATTCTTGCCACGTTTTCCACAATTTCTCAAAATAACAAGAAACTCTAGTACCGCCAACAATTTATTTGAAACCTCAAGTCTTAACCTAGGAGGAAGTCTCTAATCCTCGAATCCGTAAATTCCCAAGTATATATTAATCAGACACGTGGCGATCTCAAATCAGTAACAAAACAGGAAGTCAAAGTTCACAAACAATGTACAAATACAATAAATAACCACAACCAGAAATGAGATGTACGAGTGAATGAAATATGAATGCAATGCAATGATACACACACGCTTCGGGCAGACGATTCCTACGCTCAGACAATCATGACCCATGGGGTACCCGCGAAGCCCATTTACCTACTGCGGTCCACAGCCCTATCCAAGTCAGTGTTGCGGAACGTGCAACACGATCCCAGTCAGTGTTGCAGAACATGCAACCGGATCCTATATATATATATATATATATATATATATATATATATATATATATAATATTAATGTCGATTCCTTCCTCTTCACAAACCAATGACCCATAACTGAAAGATAAAGGTTCACAACCATGAATAAGTCACTAAGTATTCATATCAGAGTACCATTAAAGATGAGAACGAGTGCAATGCCTAATATCAATGAATGATGACAACATATCAAATCAATCGTGCCACACATGGACACATTTCTTGATATCAATAACAAGTCAAGTTCTTTCATCTATCCAAGGTAATATTAATAAGCGATGGATAGCTATATCTCAATCATGATAAGACGACTACGCATCTAATCCCAATATAGGTATAAATAAGTGTATGTACGATAATAATGCCAACTAGAATATAAGAATCAATCGTGCCACTTATGGACACATATCCCAAATCACAATATCAATATCATAACTTTACTTTCCCTTTCTACAATCTCAGCGGTGATAAATACGCTCTCCAAATCATAAGGCAATCACTAAGCATCAACTCTAGAATCAAACACATAGCGACAAGCCAACATTTCACAATAAGACAGCAACTCAAAAGAATACAATAAGGCAACAAGCCATAGTCAACAACAATACCAACCTAAGAATCCATCCCAACTTCATACCCGAAGGCGTAACATGTTGTCTCTGAAAATCACTAACTCTACATATGTTTTACTAACCGAAGTCGAACCATAAGGAAAGTTCTAACCTACCTGGAATGCCGTACAAGAGCCATGAAAAAAACGCACCTTTGCCTTGCCTTTTCGTAGCGCATCCAAATACTCAATGTGTAGTTATAAACTTAATCTAGATCAGAAACCATGAAGAACAATACCCATATTGCTAAGCTTCTAAATTATGTCCAATCCAACCCACGGAAGTTGGGAAAATAGGCCCACAAGTGTAAAATAGGAAATTCTAAGGTGGAATATGGAATTCAAGTCTAGATGATCAAAAGCCATTAATCAAATTCTAGATTAACTCAAGATTAAGCTAAATTTGAATTTAAAGTGAAACCCCCAAATTTGGGTATAAACCCTAACTCTTTAATCCACAAATTAACCCTTAATAATGGAAGGTATAATCTTAATAACAATGAATAAGTCAAAATCTATGGTTATAGTAGCCAATTTTATCAACAATTTCCACTTAGGAAGTCTAAACCCATTTTAAGAATTTCTCATGAAAACCCACTTTTCTTTCCTCTTTGATTCTAGCATGGATTAATGACTAGGAAGGGAAAGTAAACAATTTTAAGGCCAAGGATCTTACCTCTATGAAGAATTTGGTCAAAAGCTCTCAAATTCGCCCCAAGATGCTAAAGAAATGAAGTAATAAGGGTTTTGGGATTTTAACTTAAGAAGGAAGATAAAAATCTGCCCGTCAACGGCTACGACAGTCATAGGGGCCGTTGTAGCGCATGAGCAATGGCACACAGAAGGCCTGTTATAGCGGCAATCAACAAAAACTAACACACCACTATAGCGGCAAGTGTTTCCGCTATGGCGCGCCAGCCCTGGCAATTGTCCAACGGCTATGGCTGCTCAGCACCAAAACCCAACATCTGCTACAGTCATCAGTCTCTCCGTTATGGCGGGACCGCCACGGCGATTCTTGTGCCGCTACGGCGGATACACCAAATACCAAAAATTTCCATTTTTGAGCAATCTCCACTGAAAATTCGACTATCACCCGAGGCCCTATAGATACAAAACAATATGCCAACAAACATAAAAACACTCTACGAGCAGACCCGTGGCCTCGAATTTCCCAACGAAGGTCTATTTGACCAAGTCAACCCCCAATGGCCCTAAGTCAACTTTCAAACCCAAGTCCCAAAATGATTGCCTTGGGAATTGAACAAAAATTGCCACCAAGTTATAAATGACTAGTCAGACCTCTCGGAATCGACGGATTTTCGAAAAAGGTTCGTTTACCCAAAAGTCAACTATTGGTCAAATGCTTTTTACTTAAAGGCTCAAATTTGCAAAAGTCACACTAGAACTCGCCTGATGACCTCGCGAATCATGCCACCCATCCCCACAGGTCAAAATCGTACTTATAGGGCTCTGGGAAGGGTCAATGGGAATGAATGGGTCATAAACGTTGTAACGATCGAATGAGTCGTTACATCAGATACCAATTAAAAAATCGTTCATCCTCAAATGAAATAAGAGAGTATGAACGCTGATGGTAACCATGGAATCATTATAATAACACGGAAGCCTCCACGACATGAAGTATGTCACAATCACTTCCCTCTCACCTTATCAGTCAAACTTTATCTAACTTAGCTTAAGGACCCAATTTCAAAATTACCATACTCGAACTGCTTTCACAACTGATCCCCGAATAAAAGAGCTGCTCTTATCAGAATTCTCTGATTAGACATAACCATACCTCTGAATGCAATCACTAGGTCTCATAAACATTTCTCAAACAGCACAAACCTTTAGACATAGACACGATCATAACCTACTCTAAATCGATAGAACACCCTGATTCTGCTAACCTTTCACACATTCAAAGGCCATCCTTCTCACCACGATTTCTTAAAAACACATACACACAAGCCGAAAACCATGACTTACTCTAGCCAAAAAAGAATTCTTGCTTTATTCGAGAACTATATGCAATTCTATCAAAATTGATCTTACAAACAACCAACATCTCTCATCCTAAGTCTCCTTAAACCTTCCAATCACAAACAAGAAGCATACCACTAAATACTTTACCGAGCAAATTTCACAGAAAACCATCTGATCACTCTAAAGGCCTCTCGCAACCATAGTACTTCTCAAATCAATACCAAGTATTGACGAACCCATTATATCTGTCCGAATAGTTTCCCTAAGTAAAATACCATCAAGTCCACTCACAAACCCTCATAAAGCTCGGTAAACCTGTCATACCTCAAATCTGAACTGAAACTCATTGAATTTGTGAAGGTGATTTATTGGGAACCCATAAGTTCTCCTGGAGATATGTCACACTGTCCATCAAGTTCTAATCAAACAATACTGAACCAGAATGAATGTACATCCCCTGAAAACCATCAATAGCCACTCGAACTGACTCGAAATTCCCGTAACCAATCACCGTCCTACCACACTTCCGTGGTGGTCAATTCTAATTTTTTCCTCCTGCAAAATCAGACATGCCTGTCACTCTTGACTCTGTCAACCAAGTACCGAAGAACTCTACCGTATGACTGCAACCTTCAAGTTTCTCAACACTTACCCGATACACAAATCTGATATACCTCGAACTTTTCAAAATAAAAAAACTTGGAGCCTTAATAATAACCCTTTAACCATAGAACCTCTCATTGTAATACTTCGATATGCCCATAACATTTCAAAAAGCATCAAATCTCGCAACCTCTTGCGCCAACCTAGCACAACTATTTCTAAGTCTTTAATATCCAAAAGTATTCACCCAAGTTATCCAGCCAATATTACTTGTAACATAAAACACTTACCACGAATACGATCCCATCTCGAGAATATAACTCTAGCCCTCATATAATAGGAATTTTCACAAAATCCTTTCTCTTAAAACCACATTAACTTATCCACTGTAGAGTGTTACGAAACTCTCGAACAACGTACCATAGAAACCACTTCCTATAAACCTTTACATGTCGGTTACCTGAAATTCTTCTCAATAGTCGCCGATCACGAAAACCTCATGGAATTTCATCATATCACTTAGTCTTTTTTTGTAGACTCTCTTTTTTAAGTATTCTCACGGTCACACTACATCTTAAATATGCAAAACATCTCCACAGCCTATACTGACCCAAGTAATCCCTAATATGTACCTTATTCTTACCGATCTTCGATCAACTATACCTTTCCTTGACTCTTCAATTCCTCAATTCTAATCAGACCCCAATCATCGTCACCGTTTAACCATTTCTCGAATCCACACAATAGAATACCACATAATCATAAGTCTTGCAAACTATCCAAGTCAATCCTGGAGATAGTAGTGTACCACACACTCTACCCACTAGGTTTCCCTTAACTCACCCAACTCTAAAACTAAATACTCTCTAAATTTTGTGTATCACATATATGCAGTCCTACTAATGTCCCCATATATCTCTACCAAGGTGCCTTCCTCAAATTCCCCTATCTCAAATTCTGAAATATTCTCACAACTCGAATTTATTCAAACTTCATTATTGATTTACCACTTCGAATGTCCCAATTGTCGAACCAGAACACCTCTAAACATTCATACGATTATCCCTTTCATTCGATCAACTCAACCGAGTAGTACACCAGTAGTAGCAGGAACCAGTCGAAACTTACACAACAAATAAAAGTCTCTCGACCCTGATCCAGTATTAGATGTTGCACCTGATAGCTCCTTGAGTACTGAAACTTCACACTTGTCCAACACTAGAGTCATCCTTATTAATCAACCATTGGCTCCCATTGGCCTATGGCATAACCAAACTTACTAACTCAGCATTGGCCCTTATGTCTATTTTACCATGCATGGTCGTAACATAATCCTCAAATCAACTAGCTCTTAATTCCACAATATCCTACCATTCCTCTAAACATGAAGACCCGGTGAACATACCCTTTACTGAAGGAGTAGGACCACAGCTGCCCAACATATTAAGTCTCTACTCACCACGAGTAACATTGCCTTCTATCTAGAATCGATCACCACTTCCCTGGAAGAACCCATGAATCACTACCATATAGTCACGTCGAAGCCTAACTCAATTTTTCACGGCCGAATATGGAATCCACCCTCGTACTAATTGCAACCTTATTCTCACAAGCACGTCAGATACCAATTTTCCCTTCCTAATAGCAGAGATTATTCTATCCAAGTTCTCATCCTTACGCGTCCGTCCCATTAACATGAAAATTACTCACACCAAAAATACCCTAAAACATCATACTTCGCTACTCGTTTTCCACAAAAGTCGTCCTTTATGTCCTTTATTCTCAATTCCTCTTCTTTATTACACATGGTCACTATACTTTTGCCAAATCCGCTGATCCTTATCAAACTTACACTCGTCCCCTCATAACGGCATCTAATACCCAGCCATAAATGAATCACTGACCTACCATAGGTACTCCCGTTCCACGTACACCATCACAAAGCCTTGACAAAGTTGAAACTTTTTCCAGAACCGATCATATTATCGAACAAGTCATTCTTGTCAAACCGAGAATGCATTTTTTCCCCTTTCGAGCAACCCAACGCTGAAAATACGGAGATCATTCAACCCTTTATACATCCTTCCCATTTCTCAAGAAACCCTCACAATAAACGAGCGTAACCACGATCCCATGCAATCAGAACCTCAAACCATAGTTAGAAACTGAACTGGTCACGCATCCGAATCAGAACGACACATCTCATACCATACCACATCACGTCACAACAAAACTAGTCTCGTAAGAATTTCAGCATGAGTTTCCACCATCCGGGGGTTATTAAGATAAAGACATTCAGATACTAATTGGAATTGACTAGATACCAATTCAAATAAAATAGCAGGAAGGAAAGAAAGAATTGTAAGTTTCCTAAATATCTCATAGCCTCTCACAGATAAGTACGGAGCTCATCGTACCAATCCGCAAGACTCTACTAGACATGCTCTTGCACTTATAGATCGATTAACCTAGGGCTCTGATGCCTACTTATCAAGACCCAATTTCACTAAGTCCATGGGCACATTTCCCACCTCGGTAGGCGAACCCTTTTCTAACTAATCAATTCAACCACAATAATGTAAATAGAGAAGAATGAATATAAGCCTGAATCACATATAATCATAAATTGCTGAATATAAATACACTCCCCAAGGAATTGGTTTGACTAGTACAATAGCAACTAATTAAATTTCTAGGAAATATAAGTCTCAAATGCTAAATAACTGTCTGAATGGAAGAAAATAAAGACAGGGATATAGGAGTCTCCGAGCTGCAACTCGTCAGATGCTCGCCCTCAATATTCGTAATCCACGCTTCATAAATCGGTCTTGAAAGTAAAAGAGGAACCCGTCTCAAACTCTACACCCTAAAAAAAAGAGTGCAACAAGGTAGCATCAGTATAACAACACGTACTGAGCAGGCATCATAAGCCAACAATAGTTTGTTAACAATATAAAGAAAGATACTAAAGAATAGACATGCTCACAATCAAGTATAAAGCATAAACGCATATACACGAATAACAGCTCAAGTACCGAAATACCCAAAAAACCCTCAATGAATTATTATAACGATCCGTTTGGTCGTTATTGCATTTTCAACCCTTTTGATCCATTCTCAAGATTTATTTAGCTAATATTTGACCCGTAAGGACCGTTGGCACGCTTCTTGAGATCATCAGAGCTGATTTGGGTAAGGTTTGGCGAAATTTAGCTTAAAAGCAAAAAATGGTTGACTCAAAGTTGACTTTTAGGTAAACAGACCTTTTTCAGGAATCCATCAATTCCATAAGGTCCGGATGGCCTATTAGAACTTGTGCGTATATTAAGTTTGGTTCCCAATAACTAGAGTGCATTTTGGGAATTGGTTTGGATTACGAGTTTGGAGGCTTCGGGGGTAGACTCGATCAACGGGGGCCCCGATAGAGATTCTAAGACCTCGAGCGCGTTCGTAGCAAATTTTGATGAGGGGTACCGTATATGGCATGTGAGAAGGTCTGACCGAGCGATAATCTTATTTCGGGTGCAAGTTAAAAAATTTGAGTGTGTGACCTAGTGTCTGGTGCCTGCTATGGCGGCACCAGAACCGCTATTGTGGCAGAAAGACCGCTGTAGCAGAAGCAGTAATTGTTGACGCAGAGGCCTTTTAATTTGTTAAAACCCTTAGACACTAAGTCATTTTCCCATATTTCTTTCATGAGGCTTAAGGAGGCGATTTTGGAGGGTTTCCACTGATTTCTTCTCCAAGGTAACAATCTTATCTCTAAATCATTCATTAGCTTTTCCTAATCAATAACCCTTGCTTAGATTTCTCTTATAATGGTAAGAGAAAAAGGGGGTTTTGTGGGTTTCTTCTCTAATGATCTTATGATGATAAAACCTTATTTATTTGGTGAATTTAGCATGGGTTAGGCTGATATTGATGGGTATTAGCTATTATAACTTGAGTCTTACATTTCCAAGGCTTAATTTGTGAATTTAAGGTTAGGGTTTACATCCAAACTTAGGGATTTTGCCTAGAATCCGAATTTGGGTAATTTTGTTGGTTCCTCTAGCTTGATATTGATGGGAATTGATCACCTAGAGCTTTAATTTCATGTTGAGGCCCATAGATTCCTAATTTACCCTTTCTAGTTTATAAACCCTATTCCATAGGTTGGGAATTTGGGTCTTGAATAGAAGTATGGTTTGATTGATGTTCTTCTTGATTCTAATTTCTAGATTCGAACATGCCTAGACTTTCTTTATCTCGAGGCTCAAATGAAAGGAAAATCTAAGGAGCGATTGTTGGTGATATTATTGTTCGGCCTTTCAGGTAGGTTACGGTTTACCCTATGGTGAGAATTTGTTTAGCGGAGCATATATTTAGACGATATTGTCGGAGAAAGCATGTAAACCTTCGGGTATGAAGTTAGGTGGGATATTGGCTTAGGTTCGGCCTGTTGTGTGATTGGGGTTAGCCACCCCATTGTGTTGTGACTGCCACGTGGAGATAGTAGATATTGGAGACTATTAATATGCCTTGATGATGATATTGTAGTATCTTACTTGTTGATGTTTGATACGAGGATAGTGTTCTATTATGGATCATTGTGCTAGCCTTTTCATGATATTGTTAGTGTACGCATGCGTGGTACTTGTGATATTGATTTGATTGTTGATATTAAACTCATACATTGCACGCATTCTCATCCTTCATGATATACTATTGATATTTTGATGATACTTGAGGAAATACTGTATGACCTAGGCTTAATTGGATGAGAGTGACGTGAGGACCGATTTTCGATGGTTATCCCAAATTGAGGATATGCGTAGCGATTGCCGAGGTTATTGCCAAAATCGTGAGGTAGCGGTTGTCGAGGTTGTTGCAGGAATCGTGAGGTACATGGACTTCGCGAGTACCCCATTGGTTATGCTACTGAGATGTGATGTTCCATCATCGAAGTACATGTGTACACTGCATATGCATTGCATTTAAACTTCATACATTAATGCATTGCATTGGATAATTTGGCTTCCTATGATATTCCTATGATGGTTGAGATACCTTGTGATATACGAAGTCGGAGTTGATTATACTAAGATTTGGCATAGTTGGGCTTAGATGCTATAGCATAGGCGATGACTTGTTGTGATACCATTGTGATGTACTAGTTGGGATTGATAATACAGAGACTTGGCACAGTTGGGTTTAGATGCTATAACATAGCTGATGACTTGTACTTAGATTCTGGCTCGTGTTTGACATATACCTTATTGATTTACCTGTTTATCTTACTTTATTGACTTGATATGTTTTAGCTAAACTTAGTCGGTTTATGATACCTACCAGTACTTGTTGATTGTACTAACCTGCACTTACTGCATTCTTTTAAGAATGCAGAGTTCCAGGTAGGATCGACCTCTGTTTCTCATGGCCGATAGTGGTGTGAGAGTTGCTGCTTAGAGCCTTACAGGGTGAGAACGGGAACGTCTGCCGCCTTGGAGATTCTTTCTTTATTTTATGTCTTGCTTGATATTCCGAAACATATTCAGACTATTGATGTATTATTGATATTTCTAGACTCGTAGTTCCTTGTTAGTTTCTCTTGTATGGCTAGACATATTTCTGGGGTGGTTTGATGTATTTTCGTATATTCTATCTATTATTATGTCAAACTTACGTATTTCTATCTCTTCCGCTTATTTATTTATTTATTTATTATTTCAACTTTTTGAGATTGTTGGGATAAGGGCTCGCCTACCTGTTACACCTCGGAAATTTCCGTATGTGTCGCCTTGTGGATACGCTAATGTGAGCTTATGGTGATTATGAAATCCCTACGAGATTAAGCGAAGGATTAGATAGCTTGAGGTTCATACAATAAGATTTTGAAGTTCTAAGAATATGTGAAGTTCGGTTTGTTGAAGACAGCGAAATGTAAGTCGTGTTCGAAAAGATTCCGCTATGATTGAGCTAATGTTTATGTGGTGATGTTTTAAAGGGCTGATATAGAGCCTATTGTATGGCTATTAAAGTACTATACAAGTGTTAAGAAGGTTCCATAATGATTGGAGATCGAACGAAACGACGCAAACCATTTCAGAGAAATGGAGTTATACGACCACTTGTACGGTCCGTATAAGGTGTCCGTATAACTCCCAGGAGGGAGATGATTTTTTGGTTCGTGAACCATGACCACTTATGCGGACCGTATAAGTGTCCGTGGAAGTCCCGACGGCCTGATTTTCAATGTTTGTATAAATAAAGGCCTTGGGTTCTTTTACTTCATTTTTGATATTCTACAAGTGTTGAGAGCTTAAAAACCCTCCTCTAAGAACATTCCACTCAAGTTCAAGAGAACACAAAGATCAAAGACTAGAATCAAGTGTTTATGTGTTAGGAAGCTTCCAAGGGTTAGAGGGCCACAAGAAATTCCAATGGAGGAGAACTAGGGTTTGGTTCAAGTGAAGTATTTCCACTCAAGATTCATCCCACACCATCTAAGGTAAGTTTTATGGTATTTCCATGTTGTTTAAGGTGTTTGAAAGTTGAAACACTTGGATTGTAAAAGGATATAGAAAATGGGTCTTGAATGTGAGAATAGTGATGTTTGTGAGTAGTAGCTTGGGTTGAGTAATGATTCTTGATATGCTATGATTATAATCATGTTATGTATGCCATTAATAACATGGGATAGACGTTGCATATGAGTGGATATAATAGTGTGCTATGACCATGAATATGGATGAATTAGAAATGAATTGAGAAGTAAGGATAATGTATGTGAATAAAGAGTATTGTTATGATATTGTGAATGTTATGATTGATGTTTGGGAGTTGATGTATGATATGGAGGAAGTCATATGAATAAAGAAGATGTTGTCCAATTCTCTCTAGCTTTAGTCATGTATGTTAAGTTATCGATTTACTAATGATAGTATAACTCTAATGATGGTAGAAACGTGAGCATTGAAGGAGAACGTGCAAGTGATAGAATAGTTGAACGGAAAGGTATGTAAGGATAACCCTTCTTTCATAAGGCATGGTTCTTTGGCCAAATATCTATTCTTCTATGAGCTTATGATGCTCTCCAAATAATTCTATCTCCAAAAAGCTACAAGGCTTACACTTCTTGATATGTATTACGATTGTACTAAATTCCTCATATGACGAATAATCCTATAAGGATAGACGTAATAACGATGATAATGGTAATGATGATAATGATGACGACGATAATGGTAATGATGACGACGATAATGGTAATGATGATAATGATGATGACGATAATAGCGATAACGATAATGATGACGATGATAGTAGTGATAATGCTAAAGATGCCTAAGAGCTTATATGTATGTGTGCCTATGTATGGCTATTATGAAACCCCAAGCTTATATGGCTAGGATATATATATATATATATATATATATATATATATATATATATGACGATGCGCGCGCACCACTGCAGTTGGGTACGGATAACACTGAGCCTTGGTAGGGCCAGGTATGTGTAGCACTGAGCCTTGGTTGGCCAGGTATGTATGATAACCGAGCCTGACCATGGCCGGGTACGTGAAACACCGAACCTTCGTGGTCGGGTATGCTATGTAAATGATATGTATGTGATACGGATATGTATATGATATGAGTATGAATACGAACATGATACGAACACGAATAAGATTAGGCATATGAATACGATTATGGATACGAAATGTAAATGAGTACGGATATGAATACGGATACGGATACGGATGTATGTACACAATCACGCATTAGAAATGGAAAGTCCCTATGAAAGGCAAGTAAGTGCTTATGACGATGATACTACTATCTCCCATCTTATGTTATTTCTTATGTTGCTTATTATACTTCTATATTGATATTGATCATGCTTTACATACTCAGTACATTCTTCGTACTGACGTCCTTTTGTTTGTGGACGCTGCGTCATGCCCGCAGGTGGCCAGGGAGATAGGCTCGATCCATAGCTATATTTCTCTGGGACTACATAGCGGAGCTCCATTTCATTCGGAGCTATAGCTTTTCGTATTGATTCTTTTGTGTACATATTTATGGGCATAGCGGGGTCCTGTCCCGCCTATATGATATTACATACTCTCCTTAGAGGCTCGTAGACATGTGTATATAGTTAGATGTGTTTGGCCTTGTCAGCCTATATTTTGGATATCATTTTGTTAGCCTCGTCGGCCTATGTACATTGATATGGGCATAGTTACAAATGATTATATAAATGTATTGATTGTCCAATGGGATTAGTATGATTGATGGATAGAAAGTGTGATTTAATATGTGGCTAACCTAGATGTAAAGGAAAATGTATGATAAGGGGTGCCCGGGTGGGATAGCACCGGGTGTCCGTCGCGGCCCTCCGGTTGGGTCATGACACTACCGAGGTGGAAAAGGTAGGTGCCCGCACGACTTAGTGTCACGACCCGGCTAGGGGGCCGCGACGAGCACCCGGTGCTACCCCACCCGGGCACCCCCTTATCGTACATTACATAACATCTAGGTGAACCATAAGTCAATTCGTGCTTTTCTTATCGTTAATCATATTGATCCCATTAGATGACCATCATCATTTAACATATCATAGGCATCTATGCCACATCATAAGTACAAGGCCGACGAGGCCAACAAAAGATATACAAAACATGGGCCGACATGGCCGAACATCTCTACCCACATACACATGACCACGAGCCTCTAAGAGTATGACATATCGTATGAGCGGGACAGGACCCCGCTATGCCCATAATTATATACACAAAAGAATAAGTACCCAAAAGCTACGGCTCCGAAAGAAATGGAGCTCTGCTATGCAATCTCTGAATAAGCAGCTATGGATCAAGTCTGTCTCCCTGTGCACCTGCGGGCATGACACATCGTCCACAAACAAAAGGACGTCAGTACGGAGAATGTACTGAGTATGTAAAGCATGATCAACATCGATATATAAGCATAATGAACAACATATGAAATAGCATAGGAGGGGAGACAGTAATATCATCATCATCATGTCGCTTACTTGCATACATTGTCGTTCGTATCCCATAATAATACTCGTACCATACTTGTACTCATATTCGTATACATGTCCTTATTCGTATTATTATACATAGTCTTATCACATTCATATTCATATTATATACATAGTCATTTCATATACATAGCATTTACATAGCATACCTGACCTCATAGGATCGGTGTCTTATACATGCTTGGCCAACCAAGGCTCAAGGTCATACATACCTGGCCCTACCAAGGCATCAGGGTTATCCGTACCATCTGCAGAGGTGCGCGCGCGTTTCGTAATCGTATACATACTTTATACATAGTCATATACATATAGTCTTACCCGGCATCATAAGCTCGGGGTCTTATCATATCCCTTCATAGGCATACATATATATATATCATAGCTCGTAAGCATCTCTAATCTCGTTTTACTCTCATCATCATTACTATTCTCATCATTATCGTTACATCTACATTATGGACTTACTCGTCATACGAGGAACATAGTATAATCATAGTACATATCAAGGGTCGTGAGCTTATGAGCTCGGAATGTCAACAATGTGAAGACAACATACTCATATAGAGGAATTAGGAATTTGGCCAAGAACCATGCCTTATGAAAGAAGGGTTAGCCTTTCATATCTTTCCGTCGAACTATTCTACACTTGCACGTTCCCTTCCAATGCTAGCGTTTATACCTTCATTAATATCATAACAATGGCCATTAGTCATTCACATTATCCACATTATCTAAATTCCTCAATTTGCCTCTAATTCACCCACATTCATGGTCATAACACCCATCTTCGTCCATTCGTCTAAAGTGTTTAGTTCATGATCTTAATACCATTTATAACACATTCATATCACAACACAACAACATTCATAACTCAATTCAAATTATTTCTCAAAATGTCACTATTCATCATTCATGACCTAGTTGACCACATTTTCTACAATCCATGTATTTTAATTCTCAAATACCTTAAACATCTTGTAAAAATCATGAATCTTACCTTAGAAGTTGTATAAACAAGCTTTGGTTGATAATACTCTTCTTTGAGCAAAACCCTAGTTTTTCTCCATTTGGATTTCTTGACTTGGATGATCCTTGATGATTCCCTTATCCTTGATTCACTTGCCTTAATGTTATTGATGGCTTATAATCCTTGAAAACTCATATAATCAATGTAGAGAGAAGTTTTAGAGAGAAGTGGTGTAATGTTGTAATGAAATAAAATAAGTCTTGATCCTCATATTTAATGAATTGGAAAATCTGTGTTAGGTGAACAGTGGTCGTCCATGGAGGTTTACGGTCCGTATTTCAGTTTACGGACCGTCCCTCATGGTCGTCTTTAAGCTTAAGCAGGACCAGAAACTTTGGCCTGCATGCATGGTGATTTACAACCATGGTTTACGGGCCGTAAATCACTTTACGGTCCGTCCACCAGGTCGTGTTTAGCCATTTCCTCGGCTTGCAGAAAGTTGAAGTTGGGCATGCCAGTTTACGACTTCAAGTTTACGGACCGTATTGCACTTTACGGTCCGTATTTTGCACTATACGACCACTGGGCAATTTTGCCAACTTTCAATTTTTCTTATTTCTCGACTTTTCATTCTAATCATCCACATCCCTTTACATACATTTCCCATGAAACATTATACACTCTCACTCCTCGCACACATCAATAGTTCATTTACTTGCGTACCAACGGGAAAATTATCCGAGGTGTAACATTCTACCCCCCTTAGGAACATTCGTCCTCGAATGTTAAAGGCTTGGGGAATTCTATAAAAATTCCGCCAGAGTTTCCTCTGTAAGGTGGCACTACCACCCTGCCACAACAACCCACAATAACAATGCCTCACAGGGCAATAATACAACAGCACTAGAAATTTGGCCACACACGACCTGAATGTATAAAAGGGAAAACATGCATACCTTATGATTTTGACGTCTCATCTTGGACTTCTTCCAAGGGCTGAAATAAATGTGGGTATTTGGATCGCATATTCTCTTCCGCTTCCCATGTCATTTCCTCTCGATTGTTATTTCTCCACAGAACTTTAATTGAGGCCACTTCTTTGTTTCTAAGCCTCCGTACTTGCCTATCTAATATGGCAATGGGTATTTCATCATAAGTTAACTTTTCTGTCACTTGAATATCATTCACTGGGACGATCCTCGTAGGATCTCCAACACACTTCCGAAGCATCGAGACATGAAATACTGGATGGACTGACTCCAAATCTGGAGGTAGATCTAGCTCATAGGCCACTTTGCCTATTTTGTGCACAATTTCGTATGGCCCAATATACCGGGGACTGAGCTTCCCCTTTTTGCCAAATCTCATCACGCCCTTCATCGGTGACACTTTCAAGAATACCCAATCATACACTTCGAACTCTAAGTCTCTTCGATGATTATCCGCATAGGACTTCTGACGACTTTGAGCCGCTAGCAACCGATCTTGTATGAGCTTAACTTTCTCTATTGCTTGTTGGACCAAGTCTGGCCCTATCAACTTAGCTTCTCCGGTTTCAAACCACCCAATTGGGGATCTACACTTTCGCCCATATTGTCACGACCCGTCTAGGGGCCGTGACGAGTACCCGATACTTGTACCGAGCACCCCTTGTCTATCGTTTTACCTTTACCTCTTAGCAAGCCATGTAAACAGAGCCATTTTTTTTTAACATTAACATTAGCGGCGTCATTCTGAATATAGACTAATAAACTTCGTTATCACTTATACATCAACATTAGCATGCCAAAACACCATATACCTAACTGTACTTAACTGACTGTACATATCTGTCTACGAGCCTCTAGACATAGTACACTTATACATAGAAAGGCCTGAGTACTGTCGTGCCCGAAAATACATACACAAAATAGTACCACGAAAGTGGGACTCCGGAACAACTGGAGCGCTGTCAACACTGCTGGTAAGGCTTCTAAGGGTCAAGTCCACCTGTCTACTGACCTGCGCGGCATGAAACGCAGCGTCCACAAGAAGGGACGTCAGTACGAATAGTGTACCGAGTATGTAAGGCATGAATAGTAGCATACGGGAAGTATAAAATGGAAATAACGACATAAGAGAATAATAACACATGTCCTGAGGTAGAAACATAACCTGTATATATATATACCCTTGGCAGGTGCTATGCGTACTTAGCTTTCCTTTAAGAATCTTTCCTTGTTCATATACATATACATATAAAATAGGACATCTCATATTGCCGAGGCGTCGGCAGCCGATCCATTTAACCATAAATATACACATCCCGCGTCCGGGCATCCCGCGTCCGGGACGATATCATATCATGTAATGCCAACTGATCAGGTGCATATGCGTTCATAACGCTCTGCCCTTACCTCCATTTTCCCCGTATACACATGCATATATCATGTACATATATCAGCGTCTATAGCGCTCTAGCTCTTTTATCATATACATATACGTGTGTCGCGTAGGTACATCAGCGTCTATAGCGCTTTGGTGCTTTTATCATATATATATACGTGTATCATGTGCATGTATCAGCGTCTATAGCGCTCTAGCTCTTTTGTCATGTGCATGTTTTAAAAATATATAATATCTTACATACATTTACATATCTTATATGCATTTACGTATCCTATATACATATGTCTCATAGGCACGCAGGAAAGCCCAAAGAAGAATCATGTAGTCATCGGAGTGACGTAAGGTCGGTGACCTCCAATTATATTATAGAACACTCGTGATCGCTTTGTCTCACCTTGAATGAACGAGTATTTTAAGGTGAGACTACCAACGGGGAATAATATTAAAGTAAACGTAGCATGAAATCGGGGCATCATAGATGACAGTTCATAGACTTTGAAATCTTTTAGAAAATAAAGTCATAGCTAGGAAATATAAATAAGATTAAAAAATTAGTTTATCATTTTCATGTTTACATAAGATACTTAGCTTAGTCATCTTAGTCATAGAGTCGTTCAGGTAATACGTATCATAGGCATATTCTCTTATCTAACGTCATTGTTATCGTTATCGTCATGGATGTTCCCTCGTTAGAGGAGTCATAGTATTTATCATTTGGTAACGAAATCGGGATCAAAGGTTCCCTTTGGATTCACTTCAAGTAAGTCAAGCAAGACTGTAAGGAAAAATCCGAGAGTAGCGGGCCCACCGCGGGCCGGATGGGGTGACGTATATGATTTACATATATTACGTGTCATTTCATTACTTGTGAGGGTCCTAGGGTAATCGGGTCCCACTTATGCATGTTCAAGGGGTTTAAGAGGTCTTTCCATCATTTGCACACTTTCTAGTTCAATTCTATCGAACAAAAAATGGAAAACTTTGGATGCGGATTCCGGGGAAGAGAGTTGTCCCCGTGGCGCGTACCCAACTTATTACGTCTAAGACATGCCATAGAAAGAAGGGTGAAACCTTACATACCTCTTTCCGCTTCTTTTGCTATTCCGAATTCACGTTGCAATCTCGTCAAAATCTGCAAATATGTCATGTTTACCAAAACTCTTATTAGGATACTTAGAGTTGAATTCTTAAGGAAACATTTGGCTACCGAAATTTCGGCAGCACTTCCCCTATAAATACTCCATCCCACCAAGTTCAACTTGGCTAATTTCAATCAACAACAATCCCGGGAATTCAAACCCGGCCAAAATATCAACCACAATTCCAATAACAACAATACTAACAACTTCCATATTCAATAAACTTACTACTTCTTCCAAACACTTTCTAACTTTAATGAAAACAATCACAACCTCATGATCTATATTCCAACAACATCATACTAACCACATTACCTTCCATGCATGCAAGAACATTACATTCAATTCACATAACTTCTAAAACAAACCTCCACCTACTTCAACCTCACAAGATTATTATGCATTCATTAGCAATCTAGCATCCACAATTCAACTACAACCAAAACATTAAATAGAATTGACTCCTTTTCTTCCATATTACTCTACAACTACACGGCCAACATCAAGCATACACACTACAACCTCTCCAAATTTATTCAACTTCCATTTTCCACATATCATTCACAACAATAACAACCAAACACTAATTAAAATAATTGAAGCATGACTCCTACACACACATATATATATATATACGGCCATATACTATATTTCTCTCCTTCATGAATTTCATCCATTTTAGCATACTACAACACATATAAACCATATATAACACATAAAGAAAGATCAAAACTCACCTTTCTTCTTCAACTTCTCACTTGACTACAACTTGACACCTTGTATGATTTTGAATCTTTCTTGCTCCAACAACAACTCCACCTTGTTAAGCACCCTTTACTTGGTAGAAAATGATTTTTGAAGAATTTTTGTCAATTTTTCCTTGGAAATTTACCCTTGGCCGAAATGGTCTTCAACTTTTCTCCTTCTCTTTCTTGTTCTTCAACTTCTTGAATATTCTAGAGGTTGTGTGATAAAGATGACTTAGTCATCTTATTTATTGACCAAATTTTATTTAATATGGGCTTGGGCCATAACCATGGCCGGTTGGGCCTCACAAATTTGGGCCTTATTATATTTTTTTGATTATTTTTGGGCAAACTCGGTTTGGTCCCGAGTTGGGCCTAGCCCACTGACCTTTTGACCTTAAAACGTTCATATCTCCTTGTACCGACGTCACCTGGGCTCCCACGACCTATGGTTGGAAAGCTAATTCAATTACCTACAACTTCTATGTCTTGGTATTTTTCCAAATTCCAAACTTATAATACCGTTTTTGCCCCCCAAAGTCAGGTCACCCGAAAACGTTTTCTTAAAAATATTCGTTTGGAGGACTTCCACTTTGATTTGGCCCAAGGGTCCTTCTTGAGTCGTGTTTAACTTCTCATATGTGATTCATATGAATTTTCAGATGTCCCAAAAAAACCTCGATGTGTGGGTCCCACCTCAGCAAATAATCTGACGTTCAAAAATACGGGATATAACATTCTCCCCCCCTTTAGAACATTCGTCCTCGAATGTTAAACTGGCCTCATAGTGTATTATAATACTTCGGGGAGGTCTCCTTCGTAATTATCTCACACGTCGCTTAACATATCCATTTTATTGACTTAGGTTGCCCGTAGGCCAATTGAGTTAGCTCCGAACGCTGGCCCTGCGTTAATAAGTCCCTGTTGTTGGATCTTGAATTGTCATAGTCCACTTTAGGTCCAACATGTCCTCCCCCCCCCCCCTTTATTAAGAGGGTCTGCACACGCCCATGCCCTTTAAATAATCGTCTCCTCCCGCGATCTTTTACCATTGTAATTCCTTCTTCATAGAGTTTGTCACGTTTACTCCCTTGTTAGATATGTTCCCGTACATCACCGCATTAGGTCTCTCTAGCCTTGTGGGTTCGGCATCGGTCTTACCCTGTGACATTTATACTCCTACCTCTTATTACGTCCTTTGAATTTGCATTCAGCTGACACATTCTATGCATCGCGACACTGCTTGTTAAAGTCCTACAGTCACCGATAAGATGTCAGGTACACATATACATTTTCCACCCTCATGTTACTTACGAACACTCCAAAAAGCTAATCAAACTTCCTTTAACCTCAAATCTCCATTATGTCCCTCTTTCCATTCTACTAGTCTAGCCCACCTTGGCTTACACGACTTCTATAGGGTTTCTAACCACTTTTACACACTTCAATTTACTTCAGACCGCCTAAATTCATGCTTGTCTCTTGTTCCCACACTTTATAAAAATTTGGCATATTTCCCAGGGGGGTCACCCATCATGAAATTGCTCCCACCTGAGCACGCTTAACCTTGAAACTCTGGTGCATTTTAATACGCGAACGCTGGTGTAATTTTTCCGACTGCCCCGTACGGCCTTTGTCACATTATTTAAAGTAAGTCGGGGTTCTAACAACTCCCAAAACGTCCTCACGGCGAGTCCCGCTCCTATCTTCACTTTCCTAACCATACAACTACCATATTGCCTCTGCTTAAATCTTCGCTATTTACTCCTATCCATACATATAACTATCTTTTACCGGGGTTTCTAAACTCACACTGGTGACGGGGACATCTCAGTAGCCATTACTTATAGCCGCTAAACCTTTGACCCCTTTTTGAATTTCTACCGGCCGTTATTAATCAGTATTCCTGCAGAGATTACGTATACATAGAAAGTTTTAAAGAAAATCTCATATACCTGTAGCCGATCAATCTCGAGCCTGGCCCGGGGAGCTACCATGCGAAGTATATTCTTCATTCTCGTCTGTCTGCTCATCGCTCGCTCGACCCTCGTCATTTCTCGCATCCGAGTCCGAAGAGAATAGCGGTGATTCCTGGTTCTCTGATGGCCGGAACAAGGGACAGGAGAAATCCGTAGCACTCTCCGAGGTGGCCGGACTGACACGGTCCTCCATCACGGGGGTAACTGGCGTACCCCCGGAAGCCTCCTCGTCCGTCGTCCCAGAAGAGTGCTCTGACGGATCTGTGCCATGACTATCCTCCTCCCTGGAGGTAAGAAGCTCTGGGGGAGTCATCGTCGAATCCTCTGAGGGATCTGTATCATAGCCACTGTATGTGGAGTCCCCTGCTCTAGGGGTCAGAATCTCTGGAAGAGTTGTGGCTGGGTCCTCTGACGGGTGTGACTCAATCGAATAGCCGAGGCTCCCCCTACTCGGCTCTGGAGATACTCTAGGGGCCTTACTGGTGCCCCAATCATCTGAAGCTGATCTCTTCATCGACAGTACTGAAACCATAGCATAGGATTAGGAAGGGAATATAGGAACCTGATAGCATAGCTCTATCTCTCGATCTTGAGTACAAAGAAGGTCATATTTCCTAAATGCCCTGTAGCCTCCTGTTTATAAGTGTGGCGCGCTACACACCCATAAACAAGACTCTACTGGACACGGCTCGTAGACAAACTCCTAGGACCGAACTGCTCTGATACCACTTCTGTCACGACCCGTCTAGGGGCCGTGACGAGTACCCGATACTTGTACCGAGCACCCCTTGTCTATCGTTTTACCTTTACCTCTTAGCAAGCCATGTAAACAGAGCCATTTTTTATTTGAACATTAACATTAGCGGCGTCATTCTGAATATAGACTAATAAACTTCGTTATCACTTATACATCAACATTAGCATGCCAAAACACCATATACCTAACTGTACTTAACTGACTGTACATATCTGTCTACGAGCCTCTAGATATAGTACACTTATACATAGAAAGGGCCGAGTACTGTCGTGCCCGAAAATACATACACAAAATAGTACCACGAAAGTGGGACTCCGGAACAACTGGAGCGCTGTCAACACTGCTGGTAAGGCTTCTAAGGATCAAGTCCACCTGTCTACTGACCTGCGCGGCATGAAACGCAGCGTCTACAAGAAGGGACGTAAGTACGAATAGTGTACCGAGTATGTAAGGCATAAATAGTAGCATACAGGAAGTATAAAACGGAAATAACGACATAAGAGAATAATAGCACATGTCCTGAGGTAGAAACATAACCTGTATATATATATACCCTTGGCAGGTGCTATGCGTACTTAGCTTTCCTTTAAGAATCTTTCCTTGTTCATATACATATACATATAAAATAGGACATCTCATATTGCCGAGGCGTCGGCAGCCGATCCATTTAACCATAAATATACACATCCCGCGTCTGGGCATCCCGCGTCCGGGACGATATCATATCATGTAATGCCAACTGATCAGGTGGATATGCGTTCATAACGCTCTGCCCTTACCTCTATTTTCCCCGTATACACATGCATATATCATGTACATATATCAGCGTCTATAGCGCTCTAGCTCTTTTATCATATACATATACGTGTGTCGTGTTGGTACATCAGCGTCTATAGCGCTCTGGTGCTTTTATCATATACATATACGTGTATCATGTGCATGTATCAGCGTCTATAGCGCTCTAGCTCTTTCGTCATGTGCATGTTTTAAAAATATATACACATATCTTACATACATTTACATGTCTTATATGCATTTACGTATCCTATATACATATGTCTCATAGGCATGCAGGAAAGCCCAAAGAAGAATCATGTAGTCATCGGAGTGACGTAAGGTCGGTGACCTCCAATTATATTATAGAACACTCGTGATCGCTTTGTCTCACCTTGAAGGAACGAGTATTTTAAGGTGAGACTACCAACGGGGAATAATATTAAAGTAAACGTAGAATGAAATCGGGGCATCATAGATGACAGTTCATAGACTTTGAAATCTTTTAGAAAATAAAGTCATAGCTAGGAAATATAAATAAGATTCAAAAATTAGTTTCTCATTTTCATGTTTACATAAGATACTTAGCTTAGTCATCTTAGTCATAGAGTCGTTCCGGTAATACGTATCATAGGCATATTCTCTTATCTAACATCATTGTTATCATTATCGTCATGGAAGTGCCCTCGTTAGAGGAGTCATAGTATTTATCATTTGGTAACGAAATCGGGATCAAAGGTTCCCTTTGGATTCACTTCAAGTAAGTCAAGCAAGACTGTAAGGAAAAATTCGAGAGTAGCGGGCCCACCTCAGGCCGGATGGGGTGACGTATATGATTTACATATATTACGTGTCATGTCATTACTTGTGAGGGTCCTAGGGTAATCGGGTCCCACTTATGCAAGTTCTAGGGGTTTAAGAGGTCTTTCCATCATTTGCACACTTTCTAGTTCAATTCTATTGAACAAAAAATGGAAAACTTTGAATGCGGATTCCGGGGAAGAGAGTTGTCCCCGTGGCGCGTACCCAACTTATTACGTCTAAGACATGCCATAGAAAGAAGGGTGAAACCTTACATACCTATTTCCGCTTCTTTTGCTATTCCGAATTCACGTTGCAATCTCGTTAAAATCTGCAAATTGGTCATGTTTACCAAAACTCTTATTAGGATACTTAGAGTTGAATTCTTAAGGAAACATTTGGCTACCGAAATTTCGGCAGCACTTCCCCTATAAATACTCCATCCCACCAAGTTCAACTTGGCTAATTTCAATCAACAACAATCCCGGGAATTCAAACCCAGCCAAAATATCAACCACAATTCCAACAACAACAATACTAACAACTTCCATATTCAATCAACTGACTACTTCTTCCAAAAACTTTCTAACTTTAATGAAAACAATCACAACCTCATGATCTATATTCCAACAACATCATACTAACCACATTACCTTCCATGCATGCAAGAACATTACATTCAATTCACATAACTTCTAAAACAAACCTCCACCTACTTCAACCTCACAAGATTATTATGCATTCATTAGCAATCTAGCATCCACAATTCAACTACAACCAAAACATTAAATAGAATTGACTCCTTTTCTTCCATATTACTCTACAACTACACGGCCAACATCAAGCATACACACTACAACCTCTCCAAATTTATTCAACTTCCATTTTCCACATATCATTCACAACAATAACAACCAAACACTAATTAAAATAATTGAAGCATGACTCCTACACACACATATATATATACGGCCATATACTATATTTCTCTCCTTCATGAATTTCATCCATTTTAGCATACTACAACACATATAAACCATATATAACACATAAAGAAAGATCAAAACTCACCTTTCTTCTTCAACTTCTCACCTGACTACAACTTGACAACTTGTATGATTTTGAATCTTTCTTGCTCCAACAACAACTCCACCTTGTTAAGCACCCTTTACTTGGTAGAAAATGATTTTTGAAGAATTTTTGTCAATTTTTCCTTGGAAATTTACCCTTGGCCGAAATGGCCTTCAACTTTTCTCCTTCTCTTTCTTGTTCTTCAACTTCTTGAATATTCTAGAGGTTGTGTGATAAAGATGACTTAGTCATCTTATTTATTGACCAAATTTTATTTAATATGGGCTTGGGCCATAACCATGGCCGGTTGGGCCTCACAAATTTGGGCCTTATTATATGTTTTTGATTTTTTTGGGCCAACTAGGTTTGGTCCCGAGTTGGGCCTAGCCCACTGACCTTTCGACCTTAAAACGTTCATATCTCCTTGTACCGACGTCACCTGGGCTCCCATGACCTATGGTTGGAAAGCTAATTCAATTACCTACAACTTCTATGTCTTGGTATTTTTCCAAATTCCAAACTTATAATACCGTTTTTTCCCCTTGAAGTCAGATCACCCGAAAACGTTTTCTTAAAAATATTCGTTTGGAGGACTTCCACTTTGATTTGGCCCAAGGGTCCTTCTTGAGTCGTGTTTAACTTCTCATATGTGATTCATATGAATTTTCAGATGTCCCAAAAAAATCTCGATGTGTGGGTCCCACCTCAGCAAATAATTTGACGTTCAAAAATACGGCATATAACACATATAGAGCTTCATACGGTGCTATTTGAATGCTAGAATGATAACTGTTATTGTAAGCAAACTCAATGAGTGGCAAATGGTCATCCCAATTTCCTCCAAAATCTATCATACATGCCAGTAACATATCTTCAAGAGTCTGAATAGTACGTTCAGCTTGCCCATCGGTCTGTGGGTGAAATGCCGTGCTTAGGCGCACTTGGGTCCCTAAACCTTCTTGGAAAGACCCCCAAAACTTGGCTGTAAACTGAGTTCCTTTATCGGAGATAATAGATACCGGAACGCCATGGAGTCTCACTATCTCTTTAAGATAAAGCTTGGCATAATCTTCTGACATATAGGTCGTTCTGACCGGTAAGAAATATGCTGACTTTGTGAGCCTATCCACGATCACCCATATAGAATCATATTTATGTCGAGAACGGGGTAACCCTGTAATGAAATCCATATTAATCACTTCCCACTTCCAAGTTGGGATTTCTATAGCTTGCAATAAGCCACCCGGCTTTTGATGTTCTATCTTCACTTGTTGGCAATTAGGACACTGAGCTACGAATCCCTCTACGTCTTTCTTCATCCCATTCCACCAATATATAGTCTTAAGATCATGATACATTTTCGTCGCTCCGGGGTGAATGGAGTAACGGGAACAATGAGCTTCTCTCAAAATCTGATAGCGTAGACCTGCCACATCGGGAACACATAACCTGCCTCGACATCAGAGAACTCTGTCTTCCGAAATGTCAAATGATGACTCCTCCTTCTGAGGGAGTGTATCTCTGTACTGCATTAGCATGGGATCCTCATATTGTCGCTCTTTTACTTCCGCTACTAACGATGAAACTGCTGAATTCTGAATAGTAGCTTCGCTGCTACTTGAGTCCACCACTCGGACTCCTAGGCTAGCTAACTGCTGAAGATCACGGGCCATCTCTTTCTTTTCTGGTCGTACATCACTTAGACTTCCCATCGACCTACGGCTAAGAGCATCAGCCACAACATTTGACTTTCCTGTGTGGTACAAGATTTCAACATCATAGTCTTTTAGCAACTCTAGCCATCGTCGTTGCCGCAAATTCAACTCTTTCTGCTTGAAGATGTACTAGAGACTCTTATGATCTGTATAAATATCCACGTGGACACCATATAGGTAATGTCTCCATATCTTTAAAGCATGGACCACCGCGGCCAATTCTAAGTCATGGGTAGGATAATTCTGCTCATGTTTCCGTAATTGTCTAGAAGCATACGCAATAACCTTACCATTTTGCATCAATACACAGCCTAGCCCGACGCCTGAAGCATCACAATAAATAACATATCCCTCCAATCCCTCTGGAAGTGTCAAGACTGGGACTGAAGTCAGTCGGTCTTTCAACTCTTGGAAACTACGCTCGCAAGCATCTGTCCATTGAAACTTAGCTGACTTCTGAGTCAACTTGGTGAGCGGTTCAGAAATAGAAGAGAAACCCTCAACAAATTTTCCATAATAATCGGCTAAGCCCAAAAAGCTACGAACCTCCGTAGGGGTCGTGGGCCTTGGCCAAGTCTTCACTGCCTCAATCTTTTGGCTGTCCACTCGAATACCGTCAGCTGCAACAATGTGGCCCAGAAATGCCACTGAGTTAAACCAAAACTCGCATTTGGAAAACTTTGTGAATAACTCTCGGGTTCGAAGAACTCCAAGGACAATACACAAGTGATCCGCATGTTCTGCCTCGGATCTAGAATACACTAGGATATCATCGATGAATACAATCACGAATAGATCCAGAAAAGGCCTGAATACATTGTTCATTAAGTCCATAAACACTGCCGGTGCATTAGTTAGCCCAAACGACATTACTCGGAACTCGAAATGGCCATATCTTGTCCTGAAAGCTGTCTTAGGGATATCTTTCTCCCTAACTCTTACTTGGTGATACCCGGACCTCAAATCAATCTTTGAAAACCATTTGGCACCTTGCAATTGATCAAATAAATCATCGATCCTCGGGAGGGGATACTTGTTCTTAATTGTCACTTTATTCAATTGCCGATAATCAATGCACATTCTCAAGGAGCCATCCTTCTTCCGGACGAACAATACGGCTCCCCACGGGGATGAACTAGGCCTAATGAAGCCTTTTTCAAGCAAGTATTTTAATTGCTCCTTCAACTCTTTCAACTCTGCGGGTGCCATCCTATAGGGAGGAATAGATATGGGATTAGTGTCTGGCAACACATCAATCGCAAAATCAATATCCCGCTCGGGAGGAAGGTCTGGAAGCTCTTCCGGGAACACATCCGGGAATTCATTCACTACCGGAACTGACTGAAGAGTCGGCGACTCAGCTTCTACATCTTGAACTCGCACTAGGTGATAAATGCACCCTTTCGTGATCATCTTCCTTGCCTTTAGATAGGAAATAAACCTACCTTTTGGTGATGCCGAATTTCCTTTCCATTCTAAGACTGGTTCTCCCGGAAACTGGAAGCGAACCATTTTCATTCTACAATCAACATTGGCATAACAAGAAGCCAACCAATCCATGCCCATAATAACGTCAAAATCTACCATTTCTAGCTCATGCAAATCAATCATGGTACGACGATCACAAATCACAATCACACAATTCCTATATACTCGGCTAGCTATTACCGAGTCACCCACGGGTGTAGACACCTCAAAAGGTTTGATAGGCTCCGGCTCAATTATAAATCGACCCACAATATATGGAGTAACATATGATAGTGTGGAGCCCGGATCAATCAAAGCATATACATCATGAGAGAATACCGATAATATACCTGTGACCACATCAGGAGAAGACTCAAGATCTTGGCGTCCAGCCAAAGCATAAATACAGTGCTGAGGACCGCTAGTACTGGGAGCTCTGCCTCTACCTCTACCATGGCCGACTGGCGCATGTGAACCTGGCCCCGTAGGGCGTATAGATGCCGAAGATCCGGCTACCGACCCTGATGGCTGGGTCCTACCTCTACCATGTACTGAGGGGCAATCACACATAATATGGCCTGGCCGACCACATGAATAGCAATCATCTGAACCAAATCGGCATCGACCCCAATGCATCTTCCCACACTGGGAACACGGTGGTGCGGGTGGCCTTGACTGGCCCAAATCACCTCTGAACTGAGGTCCTGTATAACTCGAACTCGGCCCTGAACGAGCAGATCTATCAAGGCCCTGGCCTGAAAACCGTGGAGGTGGACTGGTCATAGAATAGCCTGAATGGCTGGGAAGCTGCTGTCTGTGTCCACCGCTGGACTCGCTCCTCGAACTTGAAGGTCTAGCTCTCTTGCTATGTCCCCTATCTTACTCACGTTCATTTCTCCGCTGATGTAGGTGTTCCTCTAATTCCTGGGCATGTGCCTGAATGCGTGCAATATCCATGCCATCCTGAAGGGACGCAGTTAAGCATTTATCCATCAAGTGTGGCCCTATGCCTTTCACAAACCGGTGCACCCGATCGCCCATATCCGCTACCATGGCCGAAGCATACCTGGCCAAGGAGTTAAAGCGGAGACTATACTCTGTAGCACTCATGTTACCTTGCCTCAAATTCAAGAATTTATCGTCCCTAGCTCGCCGAACTTCTAGAGGCATGTAGTGACGGAGAAAAGCATCGACAAACTCTTTCCATACCGGTGGAGGTGCATTGGCTCCCCGCGAAGCCATCCAAACCGTATACCACTGGATCGAGATATCTCTCAATCTATAGGACGCTATCTCTACCGACTCAGTGTCTGAAGCATGTATCAACCGGAGCGTCCTTAGCATACCATCAATAAAGTCCTGGGGATCCTCCTCCGGTTTCGACCCAAAGAATTCCAGGGGTTTCAAAGCCATGAAGTCACGGGCCATTGCACTAACAGCCCTGTCACCTTGCCCTGCGCTTGGCCTCTGAGTCTGGGCCGCAACCAACTGAGTCAACAAATTAATGGCCTCTCCCACGTCTTGGCCCGAAGCATTCGGTGGAGGAGCTGGAGCTGGGGCTGAGGCTCCCACGTGCTGCTCGGTAATAGGCACTGTCTGGGAGGACTGAGATTGAGCCGCACTCTGGGACTCATCTTCCTCTACTACCGGTGGCGGTGCTCTTTCATCCCGCTTTTCTGCCACCATCTTGCCCTTTTGGGCTGCTGTAGCCTTTTTCTTTTTAGGCATCTCTGAAATACACAACACACGATTTAGGAACAAGAATTTCTTACATCATAGCTCTATCGCACGATTCTTATGAAGAAAGAAGGTCATATATTCCTAAAATATTCGTAGCTTCTCGTTTATAAGTGTGGCGCACAACACACCCATAACCAAGACTCTACTAGACACGGCTCGTAGACACATCCTAGGACTGAACTGCTCTGATACCACTTTTGTCACGACCCGGCTAGGGGGCCGCGACGAGAACCCGGTGCTACTGTTATATCTCGCGTTTTTGCGCATTTGGAAAAATTTGGAATAATCTTGCCTTCTAGGAAATAAGGCTATGATTTTATTTTATCTAACATATGTGTGATATTCATGAAAAATATTGATGCGGAAATGCGGAGGAAGTCCAAGGGCAAAAATTACAATTTTGAAAATTAGTTCCGGGAATTACAAATAAGATACACAATGAATTGGGCTAAAAAAAATTACAAAATAGAGGCCCAATTAAGGAAGGTGGCCGGCCATGGCAAGATGAAAAGGCCCAAGCCCATGTCATTAAAATCATGTGATAAATAGACTTAAAAAGGGGCTTATTTTTCATTCATAAGTAAGAAGTTTCAAGAAAGAAAGGTGAGAGCCAAGACCAAGAGGCCTTTCGGCCAAAGCAAAAAAAAGGAGAAAATTTTTCAAGTTCTTCAACTTTGATCCAAAAATCTCTTCCTTCTTGAATTCTTGATAAGTTTAAGGCCCTCCACAACGTGGTATAATTAGTTTACCAAGAAAACTCCGTTTGCGGAAAGTGGAAAATTGAAGAAAAAGGTAAGAATTTTATTCTTTTATGTTATGGAAGAAGTATACATGTTATAATGATTAGAATTGAATGAGAATTATGGGATTGTGTTGTGTATGTGCATGGCTGTATGTGTGTGAAAGTGGGTGTTTGGCCGTGTGCTATAGGGTAGGAAAAGGAAGGTGAAATGCAATTTTATTTAGCTTGTTAGTTGTGTCGTTGTGGCATTTATGACGTAAATAAAGGTTTAACGAAGTGAGTTGGCATTGAAGTTGGTTGTATGTTGATATAGGAAATTATGTGATTTTTATATGATTTTTATATAATGGTGAAAGTAAGATTCTAGAATGAGAATTTATGTTGTTGTTAATGAATTTGGAAGGAAATAATGCGAGTTAGTATGTTCGTCGTAGTCGTTGACATTTCGGATGGAATATGGAAAGTGACGAATCATTTAAACTCATGTATATTGCTTGGAACATTATTGGAATGTATTTGAATAACCTTGAATGAGAAAATGAATACGATAATGTTGATGTTAGTTTGATGTTGTGAAGTTCGAATGAAAGTCGTCGCTTTATGTAGAAAAGAAGAATATTGACGTTAGACCTATTTTGTTGTGATTTGTGATGTCTTTGGTATTGTGGGTTGTTGTTGATGATATATTGAGCCGAGCTAAGCCTCGGGGATGTTATATGTATAGGGGAAGTGCTGCCGAAATTTCGGTAGACAAATATGAAGTTAAGTGAATTCTTAAAGTCTTGCAATTTCTAATTGGTAACTTTGACCATTTGTAGATTCTGAGCGAAACGGGATTTGAGTTTTGACGAGCGTAAGACGCATATAAGGCATGTAAGGCTACCCCATTCCTTCTTTTGGCATGTCCTAGGTATTCTAGGTCGATTTTTGAGTCCCGGAGGCAAATTCTGTTCCTAGAAATCCGAATTGGAAATCGAGTACTATTCATTCAATTGAATTGAACTATAAAACTCATATTTTGTTGAAAAGTGATCAAATGTCCAGAACTTTTGCAAATGTAATCGAATCGCTTCGAAACCTCCATGTATGATCCCATAGACCCCAAATGTCTGTGATTCATGTCCGCCACCTCGACTTGACCCGAGGTGGGCCCGCTAACATCGAGACTCCCTTGTTTGCTCTATGAGTCTCATTTTTGTATAATGTTGGCAAAGCACTGTTGTTTATGAATTCGGCTATCATAAAATAATGTTTTGACTGCCAGGATATTCTAAATTATATTTTGAACCATAAATACTACTTTGGAAATACTTTTGTAAAACGAACCCCGTATTGACTAATTGTTCGAACTACTTGACTAATGAGTTAGCATATGATTTTATCAAGTTTGAAAAGGTGTTTTGATATATAAATTGCATTGTTTGCTCACGACTCCGCTCGTGCCTATTTATGACTTCGTTCACCGGTTCCCGGGCCGGTTATGATTCGTGCGCCCTATGATTAATTCGGCCGTATGCTGTGTTACGGTTCCCGAGACCTCGCCATAGGGCCGGGTTCCGTTTGGAGTTATGCTGTGATATGGCTGGCGATATGCTATGATGATATGTGTGTTCGGGGATGTACGGAGATTTGAACCTTCTGGTGTTATGCTGTGTGTGGCGCCAGCGTCGGAGTGGTGACCACGTTCCTGAGCTTTGCATGATTTTATCTGCATTATGTATATATATGTTTTGGTACAGATTTTGATATACTGGTCAGTATTCCCCTTTTGTATCCGGTTTGTTTTTCAGTTGTGATTTACATTTCTGTACTCTATGCTTTACATACTCAGTACATCTTTCGTACTGACCCCCATTCTTCGGGGGCTGCGTTTCATGCCCGCAGGTACAGAGATCAGTGATCTGCCAGTGTAGGCCACACGTTCTGCTACTACAGAGTGCTCCTTTGATCCGGAGCCCATATGTCGGTACATATCCCTTGTGATGTATATGCATATGTATATTTGACTATTTTGGGGTACGGCGGGGCCCTGTCCCGTCATATGTTTTCGTTCTGCATTTGTAGAGGCCTGTAGTCATATATGTGGGTCGAGGGTCCTATGTGTGTTTGCTTTAGTCACGATTTGTGTCTTAGTGCGGTCCGTCAGTTATGGTGGCCAAAATGGCCCTTATGTTGTATCTGTACATACGAGTGGCGACGTATATTCCGCCAACCTATCAGATTTGGATACGGCCAAATGGCCTGTATATTTGTATATGTGCATTTGTACGGCGATGTATATTCCGCCGCTCCTTCCTGTTCTGATATGATATTTTGATACGTGGGACCGCTTAAGACAAGTTTTGATTTGAATTATGTTTAAATGGCTAATATGAAATTTGAGTTAAGTTTGGATTTGATAATTGGATATGTAAGTCTGTCTGGGTGCCCAAGTAGGGTGCCAGTCGTGGCCCACGGGGTTGGGTCGTGACAGAAGTGGTATCAGAGCGGTTTGTCCTCGGAATGTCTACAGGCCGTGTCTCGTAGAGTCTTGTTTATCGGTGTGTTGTGCACCACATCTATAAACAGGAGGCTACAGGGCATTTAGGGTGTTGTCTTTCTTTGATTCTTAGATCGTGCGATAGAGCCAGCTGTAGGAAATGAATTCCTTTCTTTTTAACCCTTGATTGCAGCTGGATAGCGGTATCGACATAAGACAACGACTGCTGATATTGGTAGCTACACAGTACTCAGGTAAGCAATGGTATGAAAGACGTATGCTGGGTAAGGTATTCTGAAGTGCGATTAAAACATAAAGTTGAACATTGAAAAGAGAAATAAACGGGAAAGTGTAGCAGGTGCAGTTTGAATTGGGCATGTGAGGTAAGCCTCGACATCTGTATACTTTTATCTGTAATTGTTAGCCCCGTGTGGCTATGATGTGATATGATATGATATGTATATACGTATATGTGTTGGCCCTGTGAGGCATGGTTGGTATTTCCTGTGTACAGGTTTTGGGATAGTAAGAAATACAGAGGAACCTCTGCCCAAATTTTTCTAGAAATACGAAAAGGGAAATGAGATATAAATTCTTAACCTGTCTTGAAGGTCGGTACCGATATGATAAATCTATTATGGTGGATTAAAAGTTTAAGAGGTACCCTCCATGTTACTTGTAAGAAGTATTACCCTTATCGGAAAAAATTCTATCTCGAGGAAGCATATACGAGTAGCAAATTCGTAATTTATTTGGAGGGACCAGAAATATGTTCCAACCCATTTTGTTTTAGCATAGCCCATGTGAAGGGCAAAAATGTCCGACGACCAAGTTTCCTCTAATTGAAAGAATACAAAGCGTATGACAAGCAGTCGGGAACTGAGCGGTTCGCTCGCGACTCCAATATATGGATATATGGATATATATATATATATATATATATATATATATATATATATATATATAAACGTGGAGGTAATTATGTAAATTAAGTACTAAAAGATTCCGCGAGGTTCGTCGGACTCTAGCTTTCTGTTGCTGGTGGTCGGAAGATACCTTACCGTAACATTTTATCAGTTCTCCTCGACTGAGTGGAGATGAAATTTATGGAATAAAAATCTAAACTCGTGGGCTGTCTGAAATTATATATATATGCATGAAGGTAAATATTGAGGATTTACAAGGGGCGACACGGAAATCATAAAGTCAGAAAAGTAATAGAATTCTCGTTAGGCCGGGGTGGGACCCGCTACGAGGACGTTTGAAAAGTTGTTAAGGCCCCGATTTGTCTTAAATTACGTGACAAAGGCCGTGCGGGACAATTGGTGAAATTATACCGACCTTAGCGTGTCTAAATTCATTAAAGTTGTAAGGTTAAGCGTGCCAGGGCCAGAGCAATTCTGGGATGGGTGACCCCCTGGGACATGTACAGAAATTTTCGCAAACCTAGATATGAGAGGCAAATGGAAAATTCGGGGTAACCTAAAGGTAATTAGGATATATGGAACGGTAAGAAACTTTATAGGGGCCACACGAGCTGAGATGGATTAGATTGCTAAAAAAGGAAGAAAAAGCAGCGCAGCTCCGAAAACTAGGGTAAGTATGAATAAGTGATTGAAGATGTATTGTAAAAGAAATGGTAGTGATATATATATGTATGTGTAGGGCCCCATTTATGACTGTGTTGATTGATTGGCGAACCCTGATAGCCATTGTGGTAATATATGGAAAACATTAACCGAACATAATTTATGAGACAAAGCGAAAGGTATAGCACAGATGTTACGGAATAAACTAATATTCATTTTTGCTACCAGTTGAGATTGGAAGATTCTAATACGCCGATGTTGGGAAAGAGAAGAGAATGATTGAGTGGAAGGTAATCCAAAATGTCAGAAAGAGTGAACCGTAAGAAACGTAATTAAGTAGAACTTCTAAAAGAGTCAACGGGGTAACACACGAGAATTATTTGCGAAAACGAACTAAAAGGTAGTAGTGCAGAACAAAGGAAACCTATGGTATGGAATGATGAATCATGTGCATATCAGGTAATTCGAAAATCGAAAAGAACAGAACGACGGATAAGGAATGGGTATGAAAGAAGGAATAACTTGGCTAAATCATCCAATGAGGAAGGATATAATTAGTAAAAGATAAATTGCTATGTTAATTACGTTATCGGAGTGTCAGCTATTGGATAACATTGTGTAATATATAGTTATGATTCTGTTAAGGTTTTGTACGAAAATAACCAAGTTGTAGGTTAGAAGGAAAAGATACGAATATGGTGTAAGTATAACCCCAAAGAAGGGAAACGAAGGAAAGTAAGCAAAGTAAGTATACATGAAAACAACTGACATACAGAGGGTGAAGCGATAAAGGACTGGTCTAGGCCTTCGACATCGACTGAAATATGTAGCTCTCTGAGAATGGTCCGATTGTAGCCTATGTTCCCCGGCAGCCCAGACCGCATGAGAGAAAGTTAATTCGCTCATGATCTAGAATTAGCTACAGTAATTCATGCTTTAAGGGTATAGCGGTATTACACACATGGGGTCCGCGTTGATATTTACACGGGCCCTAAGAGCCTCCAGTATATTCTAAGCCAAAAGGAGCCGAATTCGCGGCAGAAAAGATGGTTCGAATTATTGAAAGATTATGATGCTAATATTTTGTGCCACCCTAGAAGGGCTGACGTTGTGACAAACGCACTTAGTCGTGAACCTATGGACTGCATTGACCGGCATACATTCGAAAACAAAGAATTGGTTTGTAAAAACTCATCAGTCGGCTAGCCTGGGAGTCCGTTTGGTCGGTTCTGAGGATATTGGAATTTTCGTCTGAGAAGTTGCAGAATTATCGATTATAGAAGAAGTAAGAACAGCGTCAATTTGAGGGCCCTATTCTGGTATAGTATATAGAGATACAACCCTTGATAAGGAAAGGACCCAGTTTGAGGTCTCACCTGATGGGGCATTGTTATACAGAGGCAGATTATGTGTGCCTGACGCAGGGCTGCGACGGCCAATTATGGGCGAAGCACCTAATCTTCGGTATTCTGTTTATCCTGAATCCACTAAAATGTACCATGATCTTAAATGCTTATACTGATGGGACGGTATGAAAAAGGGACATTGCAGAGTTCGTTGGCCAATGCCCAAATTGTCAGCAAGTCAAGATTGAGCATCAGAAGCCCGGCAGATTACTACAGGGAATGGAAATTCCAGCTTGGAAATGGGAAATGATTAATATGGACTTCATTAGAGGATTATCACGCACTCCACGCAGGTATGATTCTATTTGAGTCATTGTCGATAGATTGACGAAATCAACCCACTTTCTCCCAGTCCGGACTGCTTATTCGGCTGAGGATTATGCTAGATTATACATCAGAGAGATAGTCAGACTTCACGGAGTCCCTGTATCTATTATTACTGACCGAGGTGCCCAAGTAGGGTGCCAGTCTTGGCCCACGGGGTTGGGTCGTGAGTTTACGACGAATTTCTGGAGGTCATTCCAGGAGGGATTAGGGACTCAGGTGAGTCCTAGCACAGCATTCCATCCTCAGTCCGACGGACAGGCCGGGCGTACTATTCAGACACTAGAAAATATGTTGCGGGCCTGTGTTATCGATTTTAGAGGTAGTTGGGATGATCAATTGTCGCTTATTGAATTTGTTCAAAATAATAGTTATCGTTCATAGCACCATACGAATACGAAGCCCTATATAGTATCCAGATGGCACTGTATGAAGCCTTATACGGTAGGGAGTGCAGATTCTTTGATTGGTTGGTTTGATGTGGGTCAAGCAAAATTAATTGGGCCAGATGTGATCCAGGAAGCAGTGGATAAAGTAAAACTTATTCGGGAGCGATTATTGGCTGCACAGAGTCGACAGAAAGCATATGCAGACAGACGACGTCGACCGTTAGAGTTCCAGATTGGCGACTGGGTATTTCTGAAGGTGTTGCCTATGAAGGGTGTTATGAGATTCGGTAAAAAGGGTAAGTTAAGCCCGCGGTATATCGGGCCATATCAGATCGTTCGGAAGATAGGCGAGGTCGCCTATGAGCTAGACTTACCCTCCGATTTGGAGGCAGTACACTCGGTATTTCATGTATCCATGCTCCAGAAATGTATTGGTGATCCTTCCAGAATATTCCCAACAGATAATATTCAGGTGACGAAAGACTTGTCTTATGAAGAGCAACCTGTGGCTATTCTGGATCGTCAGGTGAGGAGGATACATACCAAAGATATACCCTCTATTAAGGTCTTTTGGCAAAACAATAATAAAGAAGAAATGACCTGGGGAGCAGAGGACGAAATGAAGAAAAAGTACCCTCACTTGCACTTTACGCCTACAGGTAATCTAAATTTCTAAATTTTTTATCGTAATGGGTAAGTGATCTATCTGCGCTACTCATAAGAAGAAAATCCCCCGAAATGTTTGTCGGACCCTATAAGGCTAATTTAACATTCGAGGACGAATGTTCTAAAGGGGGGGAGAATGTTATATCTCGCGTTTTTGCGCATTTGGAAAAATTTGGAATAATCTTGCCTTCTAGGAAATAAGGCTATGATTTTATTTTATCTAACATATGTGTGATATTCATGAAAAATATTGATGCGGAAATGCGGAGGAAGTCCAAGGGCAAAAATTAAAATTTTGAAAATTAGTTCCGGGAATTACAAATAAGATACACAGTGAATTGGGCTAAAAACAAATTACAAAATAGAGGCCCAATTAAGGAAGGTGGCCGGCCATGGCAAGATGAAAAGGCCCAAGCCCATGTCATTAAAATCATGTGATAAATAGACTTAAAAAGGGGCTTATTTTTCATTCATAAGTAAGAAGTTTCAAGAAAGAAAGGTGAGAGCCAAGACCAAGAGGCCTTTCGGCCAAAGCAAAAAAAAGGAGAAAATTTTTCAAGTTCTTCAACTTTGATCCAAAAATCTCTTCCTTCTTGAATTCTTGATAAGTTTAAGGCCCTCTACAACGTGGTATAATTAGTTTGCCAAGAAAACTCCGTTTGCGGAAAGTGGAAAATTGAAGAAAAAGGTAAGAATTTTATTCTTTTATGTTATGGAAGAAGTATACATGTCATAATGATTAGAATTGAATGAGAATTATGGGATTGTGTTGTGTATGTGCATGGCTGTGTGTGTGTGTGAAAGTGGGTGTATGGCCGTGTGCTATAGGGTAGGAAAAGGAAGGTGAAATGCAATTTTATTTAGCTTGTTAGTTGTGTCGTTGTGGCATTTATGACGTAAATAAAGGTTTAACGAAGTAAGTTGGCATTGAAGTTGGTTGTATGTTGATATAGGAAATTATGTGATTTTTATATGATTTTTATATAATGGTGAAAGTAAGATTCTAGAATGAGAATTTATGTTGTTGTTAATGAATTTGGAAGGAAATAATGCGAGTTAGTATGTTCGTCGTAGTCGTTGACGTTTCGGATGGAATATGGAAAGTGACGAATCATTTAAACTCATGTATATTGCTTGGAACATTATTGGAATGTGTTTGAATAACCTTGAATGAGAAAATGAATACGATAATGTTGATGTTAGTTTGATGTTGTGAAGTTCGAATGAAAGTCGTCGCTTTATGTAGATAAGAAGAATATTGACGTTAGACCTATTTTGTTGTGATTTGTGATGTCTTTGGTATTGTGGGTTGTTGTTGATGATATATTGAGCCGAGCTAAGCCTCGGGGATGTTATATGTATAGGGGAAGTGCTGCCGAAATTTCGGTAGACAAATATGAAGTTAAGTGAATTCTTAAAGTCTTGCAATTTCTAATTGGTAACTTTGACCATTTGTAGATTCTGAGCGAAACGGGATTTGAGTTTTGACGAGCGTAAGACGCATATAAGGCATGTAAGGCTACCCCATTCCTTCTTTTGGCATGTCCTAGGTATTCTAGGTCGATTTTTGAGTCCCGGAGGCAAATTCTGTTCCTAGAAATCCGAATTGGAAATCGAGTACTATTCATTCAATTGAATTGAACTATAAAACTCATATTTTGTTGAAAAGTGATCAAATGTCCAGAACTTTTGCAAATGTAATCGAATCGCTTCGAAACCTCCATGTATGATCCCATAGACCCCAAATGTCCGTGATTCATGTCCGCCACCTCGACTTGACCCGAGGTGGGCCCGCTAACATCGAGACTCCCTTGTTTGCTCTATGAGTCTCATTTTTGTATAATGTTGGCAAAGCACTGTTGTTTATGAATTCGGCTATCATAAAATAATGTTTTGACTGCCACGATATTCTAAATTATATTTTGAACCATAAATACTACTTTGGAAATACTTTTGTAAAACGAACCCCGTATTGACTAATTGTTCGAACTACTTGACTAATGAGTTAGCATATGATTTTATCAAGTTTGAAAAGGTGTTTTGATATATAAATTGCATTGTTTGCTCACGACTCCGCTCGTGCCTATTTATGACTTCGTTCACCGGTTCCCGGGCCGGTTATGATTCGTGCGCCCTATGATTAATTCGGCCGTATGCTGTGTTACGGTTCCCGAGACCTCGCCATAGGGCCGGGTTCCGTTTGGAGTTATGCTGTGATATGGCTGGCGATATGCTATGATGATATGTGTGTTCGGGGATGTACGGAAATTTGAACCTTCTGGATTTATGCTGTGTGTGGCGCCAGCGTCGGAGTGGTGACCACGTTCTTGAGCTTTGCATGATTTTATCTGCATTATGTATATATATGTTTTGGTACAGATTTTGATATACTGGTCAGTATTCCCCTTTTGTATCCAGTTTGTTTTTCAGTTGTGATTTACATTTCTGTACTCTATGCTTTACATACTCAGTACATCTTTCGTACTGACCCCCATTCTTCGGGGGCTGCGTTTCATGCCCGCAGGTACAGAGATCAGTGATCTGCCAGTGTAGGTCACACGTTCTGCTACTACAGAGTGCTCCTTTGATCCGGAGCCCATATGTCGGTACATATCCCTTGTGATGTATATGCATATGTATATTTGACTATTTTGGGGTACGGCGGGGCCCTGTCCCGTCATATGTTTTCGTTCTGCATTTGTAGAGGCCTGTAGTCATATATGTGGGTCGAGGGTCCTATGTGTGTTTGCTTTAGTCACGATTTGTGTCTTAGTGCGGTCCGTCAGTTATGGTGGCCAAAATGGCCCTTATGTTGTATCTGTACATACGATTGGCGACGTATATTCCGCCAACCTATCAGATTTGGATACGGCCAAATGGCCTGTATATTTGTATATGTGCATTTGTACGGCGATGTATATTCCGCCGCTCCTTCCTGTTCTGATATGATATTTTGATACGTGGGACCGCTTAAGACAAGTTTTGATTTGAATTATGTTTAAATGGCTAATATGAAATTTGAGTTAAGTTTGGATTTGATAATTGGATATGTAAGTCTGTCTGGGTGCCCAAGTAGGGTGCCAGTCGTGGCCCATGGGGTTGGGTCGTGACAGCTACCCCACCCGGGCACCCCCTTATCGTACATAACATAACATCTAGGTGAACCATAAGTCAATTCGTGCTTTTCTTATCGTTAATCATATTGATCCCATTAGACGACCATCATCATTTAACATATCATAGGCATCTATGCCACATCATAAGTACAAGGCCGACGAGGCAAACAAAAGATATACAAAACATGGGCCGACATGGCCGAACATCTCTACCCACATACACATGACTACGAGCCTCTAAGAGTATGACATATCGTATGAACGGGACAGGACCCCGCTATGCCCATAATTATATACACAAAAGAATAAGTACCCAAAAGCTACGGCTCCGAAAGAAATGGAGCTCTCCTATGCAATCTCTGAATAAGCAGCTATGGATCAAGTCTGTCTCCCTGTGCACCTGCGGGCATGACGCAGCGTCCACAAACAAAAGGACGTTAGTACGGAGAATGTACTGAGTATGTAAAGCATGATCAACATCGATATATAAGCATAATGAACAGCATATGAAATAGCATAGGAGGGGAGACAGTAATATCATCATCATCATGTCGCTTACTTGCATACATCATCGTTCGTATCCCATAATAATACTCGTACCATACTTGTGCTCATATTCGTATACATGTCCTTATTCGTATTCTTATACATAGTCTTATCATATTCATGTTCATATTATATACATAGTCATTTCATATACATAGCATTTACATAGCATACCCGACCTCATAGGATCGGTGTCTTATACATGCTTGGCCAACCAAGGCTCAAGGCCATACATACCTGGCCCTACCAAGGCATCAGGTTTATTCGTACCATCTGCAGAGGTGTGCGCGCGCTTCGTAATCGTATACATACTTTATACATAGTCATATACATATAGTCTTACCCGGCATCATAAGCTCGGGGTCTTATCATAGCCTTTCATCGGCATACATATACATATATCCACGCCTACAGGTAATCTAAACCCCCTTGCTTGATTGTGTTAATTGTCTGCTCAATCTATATGTTAGCGATAAGGAAAACCCTTCCCAAGACTCTTATAGAACCCGACGGGATAAAATCGACATTCGAGGACGAATGTTATAAAGGGGGGGGGGGAGGATGTTATACCCCATATTTTCATACATTGGGACGTTTTAAACTAAACGCGACAAGTTAAAGACAAGACTATTTTAAGATACGAAGTAGAGACTTTAACTTCCGGTTTCGCTTCAAGTCACAAGGTACCTACAAATTTCGTTTAGTATAGAAGCATTAATGGAAAATTGTGATTTAAATAACCATGATTGGATTATTAAGTGGGATTGGGAAACAAAAATCAGTCCATTATTATAAGCCATAGTTGGCCGTGTAGGTTAGTGATGTGGTCAATGGTTTTTGACCCAAAAATTTGAGTGGGACACATGTCCAATTCATGGAAGGAATATATAAGGCAAAATTCTGATTCATACATCACTAAGTAACTCATTTCAACATTCACAAAGCAAGAAATATAGAGATAGAGAGAGAGGGTCTCTCGGCTAGAGCTGGCCGAGAGAGAGGTGCCCCAAAGTTGATCCAAAAATCAGTTTTTCAAGCAATTTAACTCCCTTATAGAGGTATAATAACGTGTAGCATTCATTGGTATAACAAGAACAAGTGTTAAATTTCAAGAAATGGAATTGAAGGCTTAGCCGATTGAAGGATTGGGTGATAAGGTAAGAAGTTGATCCCTTTTTCATATGTTTTGTGGTGAATTGAATGTTTATCATGTTGCATGTTGGTATTGGACTGTTTTTCTTGAATTTGAAGTGGGCCGTGTGATGTAGACTTAGGTGAAATGATGCTTAACCTCCTTGTACATGTATTGGGAATGAATTGAATGTGTTGTAGTATGGATAATTGGATGAAAATCATGAAGTTGTTGTAGTTGTGTTGAAGCCGTGTAGGGGACTGCTTTAGAGGAATTTATGGACTGTTTTGTGTCATGTTTTGATTGTTGTTGTTATGGACATTGTGGTGTATTGTATGCATAGTGAATATGTGAATTGAGGTGTTAAAGAAATGAATCATGTTGAAGGGGGAAAACAGTCCAAACCGTGGACTGTTTTGATGATAGGAGTAGAGTTGAGCGTTTTGAATGTTGATTATTGTTATGAACGTATAGTGAAAGTGAAGCTTAATGATTCAAGTTGAAACTGAAATGGTTTGTGGGCTGTTGTAAGAGTAATATGATGCTAAAACAGTTCCAATAATCGTATAAGTAATGTTGTAAACGTGTTGTTGTCGTTGTAGTTGAAGTTGGAAAATTGCGAAGCGAAAATGGTAATGTTGTGTGTGCTGTTTGGCCGTGGATAAGGGCCTGTGTTTAAACGATGTACGGACTGTCCAAAGTTCCCTTAAGTCATGTTTAAACAAGTTCGGATTGATACATGAAAGAATGACTAACAATATTAGCTTGTAGTACTAGTTGGTTTGAATGCGAACGAAACGTCGTCTAAATGTTGGAAGGGGATTGTTAACGTTAAAATACATATTGAATTCCCTCATAGACTAATTGTAGCTTTTGATATCTTGATATAGGATAAGTACTATTGGGCAGCAAGTACAAGTTATAATACGACTAAACGCTAAAGGTATGTAAAGCCTATTCCTTCTTTCTTTTGGCATGTCCTAGACGTAAGTAAGAAATGATATGAACCTTGGGGTAAATTCTACTCTCTAGTTCCAAGCATGACTTATGATTCTATTCATTCCGTAATGTTATGGTCACGAGCCTACTGTATGATTGACTAATGAATGATGTATAGAAGTTCCTACTTTTAAAGAATTGCATAATTAAAGGCATACTTGACTATCAAAAGTTACACCTTGTCAAATTGATACATATACATGAAATCTGAAACGTTCCTTGCTATAACTTGTAATGAGATTTAAAAAGAACTGAATATGATTATTATCCTGACACTTTAGAGCTGGTTAGTTACTTATCCATTGAGTCTCAAAAGATGAATTGCATATATGTGGTTGCTTATTATTCTGCTCGTGCTTACTGCTATATCCTTCACTGAGTCCCGGGCCAGGAAACGTTTTCGTGCGCATATGTACTATATTGCTCACCGAGCCCCTCACTAGAGGGCCGGGACACGTTATATATATATATGATGATATGATGATATGATGATGATATGATGACATGGTGATATGGAGATGGCGGCCAGAAGGGCATATATTCCTTATTACCGAGTCCCTCACTAGAGGGCCGGGACACGTATATGTTTATGTTATGATGCTATGATTATAATTACCGAGTCCCTCACTAAAGGGCCGGGACACGTTATATATGTTATATACAGAATGATTATTCAGCCTTGGTTACAGAACTCTATAATGATATTGATATGAGAACGATACAGATGAAATATGATCAAAGGCAAGTTTTATGAAATCCTGTATGTTGCATTGGGTCCTACACACCTTGTCTCAGTATGAGTCTATTACTATATTTCATGCTTTACATGATCAGTACATATTCCGTACTGACCCCCTTTTCTTCGGGGGGCTGCGTTCATGCCCGCAGGTACAGATGCTCGTTTCGGAGATCCGCCAGCCTAGGCTATCTATTCAGCTACTTTGGAGTGCTCCTGTTATATCCCGTACTTTCACGTATTCGGGAAAATTTCGAGATAATTTTGATTTACAAGGAATAAGGCCATATGTTGAATTGAATTAATATATGTGTGTATTGTTTAGGAAAATATGGATGTGGAAACACGGAGGGAGGCCAAGGGCAAAAATTGGAATTTTGGGAATTAATTTCGGGAATTACAAAACGAGAATTATCATTAATTGGGCTCAAAATAAAGGATGAAAATTTTGGCCCAACAAGAGAGGGGTGGCCGGCCAACTAGGGCCCAACCCACCACTTTAATTAATTTTCCATGTGAAAATTATATAAGGATCATTATCATATAGAAACTTCAAGAAGTTAACAAGGAGAAAAACAAGACAAACAAGAGCAAGAGAATTGAGGGCATTCGGCCCTCTTGCCCCATTTTCACCTCCCAAAAATTATGATCCAAAAATTATTCTCTTGTGGTTTTACCACTAATTTAAGGGTCCTCTACAACATGGTGCAATTGTTTTGGAAGAAGGAGCACTTATTCCTTCAAGTTGACCTCATATACAAGTGAAGAAGATTAGGAAAAAAGGTAAGAATTCATTCATTTTTATGATGTTATGAAGGTTTGTTTGTGTTGTAGTATGTAGAAATGAGTTGAAAGTATGGAAAAATGGAAGATTTCAAAGTTGGTATGGAATATGGTTTATGGCCGTGTGTGTGCATACAATGTGTGTTTATGGTGAATTGAATGTATGTTGTATTCTAGTTGTGGTTGTGGTGAAATGCACATGGGAAATGAAAGTTGAATGAATTTAATAGAAGTTGGAAATATAGGGATGTAGCCGTGTGGTACCTTAGTGGAATGGGAATGATTTAATTTGATTAACATGTTAGTTGTGTTATTGTGATTCTTGCAATGTAAATGAAAGTAAAATGATATGAGTTTGCATTGAAATGGAATGTAGAAGCTTATGTCGTTTCGGTACGATTTTATGACATTATGAAAAATGAAGTTGTTAGGTTGCAAATTATGATGATCATTGATAGATTTGGAAGATGGAAACATGTTATGAATATGTATTCCAAAGGTCAGAAGCTTTGGATGAATTACGACTTTATCGGGAAGTTTGTATATTATGTATATCTTGTGAATACCTTGTGGACATGATATGAAATGCTTCCAAATTGTGTTGTAATGATCTTGATTACTAATGAATATGAGAATGTTGATATTGATTGGAAATGCGAAGTTGGGATGAAGGTTGTCATATTATGTTGGAAGGATACTAGTTGTGTTATATTGTGTCATATAGTGATTGTTGTTGTTGTTGTTGATGATATTGTTGTTGGGCTGTTGTTGATTATTTTAGCCGAGTTGAATTCTTGGGGATGCTATATGTATAGGGGAGATGCTGCCCAAATTTCTGTAGAAAAGTGTTAACTTTAGATTTAAGCCTAAAGCCTTATGGTTAACATTTGGTAAATGTGACCATTTGCAGATTTTGGACGAAACGGGAAGTGAACTTAGAAAGGCGTAAAGTGCGTAAAAGGTATGTAAAGCCACCCCGATTCTTCTTTTGGCATGTCCTAGATGTACTAGGATCGGATTCACGCCTCGGAGCATATTCTGCTCATCGGAATCCGCGTCTGAAATTGTCACATTTTCGTTCAATAGAATTGAACCCTTTTAGTATGCTTTAATGAAATATTATGCAAAATTTCTCCAAATCACTTAGGAAGTTATGGAATGCCCTAGGACCTCTGTAGGTGACCCCATAAGCTTAATACACGTAATTTGAGCCCGCCGCCTTGGTTGTCCCGAGGTGGGCCCGCTATTTCCGATTTTACCCTTATGGTCCTTTGTAACTTTATGTCAAGCAATTTTTAAGGAAAAGTCTTACCTACTTTTCCAACTACTAATGATGCTTATTCGGGGTACTATTTTGAGTCTCTGTAAAGGTACGATATTTTGTATTGCATTTAGTTCCACTAATCCCGCTTTGCTCTCTTATTGTACTATTGGCTTATTTTCGAACAATATAAAATGAAACGTTTTAACTATCCTTTTAACTACTAAGGAAAATTGTTTTAATGATTCCCTCGAGTCTGGTAAACTATTTTGGAATATGAGAATGACCCCAGAAGGATTATTCTTCCGTAACTCATTATGACATACGACATACACCTACTATGATTCTGTACGACTTCATTGATTTGATTTGTCATTTCGATATGCCTCATTGAGTCTCTAGAAATCTGTGATATTTCTTTGTTGCATTTAGTCTCTCACTACTCCATTCGTGGATGCCCCAATGCTTCCCACACTGAGCCCGGGCCAGGATATGTTGTCAAGCGTATTCCATTGCATTGTTCGCCGTGCCTCGATGTGAGGGGGCAGGTATATATGTACATGGGTTTTGGAGTATGCTGTGCCATGTACACACGTTCTGATATGATATGATCTGATATGATACGATATGTTATGTTACGGGGTTATCCCCTACTCTGTTCCTTATGTATGGTGGCACCAGCGTCGGGGGGTGGCCACGTTCTGTTTCGCCGAGCCCTTGGCAGGGGCCGGACATGATATGGTATATGTTTCTGAACACACTCCTCATGTTTTGAAAATATGCATTTGATACTTCGGAGGTCACACTCACTTCTCTGTAAGTCCTGTTTCGGTTATGATATTGTTCCGTATTGGGACCAGGTACGACATATGTTTTCATCAAATACTATTTATGCTTTATGATCAATATTTGGCTAATCTGGATATTCTGTCCATTTTCTGTACCTTCTGTTCTGATTATGACTTTGTTTACTACGTTCTGTGCTTTACATACTCAGTACATATTTCGTACTGACCCCCTTTCTTCGGGGGCTGCGTTTTCATGCCGCGCAGGTACAGAAGACAGATTTGCTGACCGCCTGCCTAGGACATCTATTCTGCTATGTTGGGAGCGCTCTTTTGTTCAGAGCCTGTATATTGATACAGTCTGCCGCTATATTATATATATATGTATGCGATTCAGGGGTATGACGGGGCCCTGTCCCGTCTTATGATTTTGTTATGATCTGTAGAGGTTTGTAGACATACCTGTGTGGGTTCTGTATATGTTTGGGTATGATATGATCTATGACAGCCTCATCGGCTTCCTTATGCTTTATCCGTTAATCTGTGATAATTAATAACGCCAATTGACTTTTACATTTAAATATTCTGCTTATATGCTGGTTTGGGTTATTGGGTACGTTCAGGTGTCCAGCACGGACACTAGTCGCGGCCTATGGGGTTGGGTCGTGACAGAAGTGGTATCAGAGCGGTTCGTCCTCGGAGTGTCTACAGACCATGTCTAGTAGAGTCCTGTTTATCGGTGTGTTGTGCACCACATCTATAAACATGAGGCTACAGGACATTTAGGTGTTACCTTTCTTTGATTCTTAGATCGTGCGATAGAGCCAGCTGTAGGAAATGAATTCCTTTCTTTACTAACCCTTAATTGCAGCTGGTGAACGGTATCGACGTAAGACAGCGCCTGCTGATATTGGAAGCTACACAGTACTCCGGTAAGCAATGGTATGAGAGATGTATGCTGGGTAAGGTATCCTGAAGTACGATTAAAACGTAAAGTCGAACATTAAAAAGAGAAACAAACATGGAAAGTGTAGCAGGTGCAGTTCGAGTAGGGCATGTGAGGTAAGCCTCGGAATTCTGATACTTTTATTTGAAATTGTTAGCCCCGTGTGGCTATGATGCGATATGATATGATATGTATATACGTATATGTGTTGGCCCTGTGAGGCATGGTTGGTATTTCCTGTGTACAGGTTTTGGGATAGTAAGAAATACAGAGGAACCTCTGCCCAAATTTTTCCAGAAATATAAACAGGAAAATAAGATATAAATTCTTAATATGTCTTGAAAGTCTATACCGATAGGGTAAATCTCTTATGTTGGGTTAAAAGTTTAAGAGATACCCTCCATGTCATTCGTAAGAAGCGTTATCCTCATATGGAAAATCTTATCTCGAGAAGCATATACGAGTAGAAAATTCGCAATTTATTTGGAGGGACCAGAAATATGTTTTAACCCCATTTTGTTTTAGCATAGCCCTTGTGAAGGGCAAAAATGTCCGACGATCAAGTTCCCTCTAATTGGAAGAATACAAAGTGTATGACAAGCAGTCGAGGATTGAGCGGTTCGCTCACGACTCATATATATATATATATATATATATATATATATATATATATATATATATATATATAAACGTGGAGGTAATTAGGTGAATTAAGTCCTAAAAGATTCTGCGAAGTTCGTCGGACTCTAGCTTCTTTTGCTGGTGGTCGGAAAATGCCTTACAGTAACATTTTATCAGTTTCGTCGACTGATTGGAGATGGAATTCGTGGAATACATGACGGTAAATATTGAGGGTTTACAGGGGGCGACGCGGTAATCATATAGTCAGAAAAGTAAAAGAATTTTCGCTAGGTCGGGGTGGGACCCGCTACGAGAACATTTTGAAAAGCTGTCAAGACCCCGACTTGTCTTAAATTACGTGACAAAGGCTGTGCGGGGCAATCGGTGTGATTATACCGGTCTTAACGTGCCTAAATTCATTAAAGTTGTAAGGTTAAACGTGCCAGGGCCAGAGCAATTCTGGGATGGGTGACCCCCTGGGAAATGTGCAAAAATTTTTGCAAACATAGGTATAAAAGACGAATAGGAAATTCTGGGTAACCAAAAAGAATTAGGATATGTGGAATGGCTTGAAACTTCATAGGGGTCACACGAGCTGAGACGGATTGGATTACTAAAAAGGGAAGAAGAAGCACCGCAGCTCTGAAATTAGAGTAAATTTGAACGAGTGATTGAAGACGTATTGTAAAAGAAATGGTAATGATATATATATGTATGTGTAGGGCCCCCCATTTATGACCATGTCGATGATTGGTGAACCCTAATAGCCGGTGTTGTAACATACGGAAAACATTAACTGGAGAGAATGTACGAGAAAAGGGGAAAGGTGTGGTACCAATGTTACGAAATAGATTGATACGTATTTTGCTACCGGTTGAGATTGGAAGATCCAAATGTTAGAAGAAGTGAACCGTGAGTAACGTAATTAAGCGGAGCCTCTGAAAGAGTCGACGGGCAAAGTACGAAGTCAATTGCGAAAGCAAACAAGAATGGAATAGTACAAGGTGAAGGAAAGCTTATGGAATGAAATGATGAATTATGTGAATATCAATGATTCGATTGTCGAGCAAATAGAATGACAGGTAAGGAATGGGCATGAAGGAAGAATGTGATTATTATGAGATAAACAATTATGTTAATTATATTACTCGAGTACCAGCTATCGGATAAGATTGCGTACTATATACTTGTGATTCTGTTAATGTCTCGAAGAGAAAATTAAGTTGCAGGTCAGAAAGAAAAGATATGGATATGGTAGGAGTATAACCCTAAAAAGGGGGGGAGCGAATAAAAGTAAAGTAAAGTAAGTATCACGACCCAGCCCCGTGGGCCGCGACTGGCATCCTACCTGGGTACCCAGACCAAATCACATATTCATTTACCAAATCCGAACGTATTTCAGAATTTCATAAAAGTCATATCAACATAGGTTATATCAAAATATGTCTTAAGCGGTCGCACAAATCAAAATGTCATATCGAATCCAAACGGAGCGGCGGAATAGACATCGCCGGTCATAAGTGCAAATATAAGCATAAGGGCCATTTAGGGCCATCATAACAAACTGACCGCTATAAGACCAGAAAACAAAATCAAACAAACATACATAGGACCCTCGCCCCACATATATGACTACAGGCCTCTACGAATTCAAAACAAAGACATATGGCGAGACAGGGCCCCGCCGTACCCAAATAGTCAAATGTACAAAATATATACATAGCAAAAGAAGTCTGTACCAAAGGTGGACTCCGAGTCAAGAAGGAGTACTCCGAAATAGCAGAGAGTGAAGCCTACAGTGGAGGATCACCAATGTCTGTACCTGCGGGCATGAAACGCAGCCCCCGAAGAAAGGGGGTCAGTACGAAATATGTACTGAGTATGTAAAGCACGGAGTACAGAAATATGAGCCAAAACTGAAAGCAAACCGGATATCAAAGGGAAGTACCAATCAGTATGTCAAAATCCGTATCAAATCATATACATATACATAATGCAAACGAAATCATGCAAACGCTCAAGAACGTGGTCGCCACTCCAACGCTGGCGCCACACACAGCATAACACGAGAAGGTTTCGAATCTCCGTACATCCCCGAACACAAACATAAGTGAGCGTATCGCATCACTAGCCATATCACAGCATAACTCCAAACGGAACCCGGCCCTATGGCGAGGCCTCGGGAACCGTAACACAGCATACGGCCGAATTATCATAGGGCGCACGAATCATAACCGGCCCGGGAACCGGCGAACGAAGTCATAAGGAGGCACGAGCGGAGTCGTGAGCAAAAAAATGCAAATCATAATTCAAAATAGCCTTTCAAAACATAATGATTTCATAAGTCATTTCATAACCCAAAATAATCGAATACTTAGCTGATACGAAGGTTTATTTCACAAAATGCTCCCAAAGTGGTACGTATGGCTCAAAACAAAACTTAACATATCATAATAGTCAAAACATGATTCATAGAGGGAAGTCTCAAAGTCGAAGATCTCATATCGAAGTTCATCCAAAAAGAGAGCCCGATAGGACAAATAGGGCGTCTCGGGGTTAGCGGGCCCACCTCGAGTCAAATTGAGGTGGAAAACATAATTTACGAACATTTAGAGGCCAAAAGATCATACATAATGATTTCAAAGTGACCCGATCACATTTCGATAGGTTTCGAACATTTGGTTGCATTCTAGCCAAAATAGAGCCTTTAGGCTTCAATTGAATTGAATGAATAGTAGTCGTTTTGTAGATCGGGTTTCGAGGAGCAGAAATGCTCCGGAGGTTCCAATATTCACCTAACATACTAAGACATGCTAAACGAAGAAGTGGGAAGCTTTACATACCTTATAGACGTCTTATGCTCTCCCCAAAATCAAATCCCGTTTCGTCCAGAATCTGCAAATGGTCAAAGTTACCAATTAGAGATTCTTAGGCTTAAGATTTCCATTAACTTGATTTTTGTCTACCGAAATTTCGGCAGCATTTCCCCTATAAATCTAACACCCCCGAGACTTAGCTCGGCTCAAAATATATCAACAACAACAACCCAAACATCACCAAACAACATAAACCACAATCCAACCATTCTAACTTCAAAGTTCTACCTTACTACACAAGTTGACAATTTTCATTCAAACTTCACAATTCCAAACTTACATCCACATTATTGTATTCATTCACTCATTCAAGATTATTCAATCACATCCCAAATATGTTCCAAGCCATATACAAAATTTCCCGAAGTTCATTACTTTCCATATTTCATTCAAAACATCAAAAATTACGGCGAACGTTCTAACTCTCATTGTTTCACTCCAAATTCATTAACATCAACCATAAGTCATATTTAAAGTCTTTAGCATCATAGATATACCATGATATACACAAATATACCAAAGGTATACACTTTCCCATAATGTTCCGAAATCATTTTCCAACACCAATTCAATTCATTAAACGATCATTTACGTCATAAATGTCACAACGACGCAATAAACAAACTAAACAAGATCAATTCACCTCCCCTCCACCACATTAAGGCTCACGGCCAAACACACCCTTCTCACACACACACGCCATGCACAAACACAACACCATTCCATAATCTTCATGCAACATCAATCACTATAACATATAAACCCATTTCATAACATAAAAACATAGATTTCTCACCTTTTTCTTGAAATTCCGATTTGCCGCAAACGTCGCTCTTTCGCCAAACTACTTGTATCACGTCGGAGAGCGTCTTGCGTACTCTACGAATACAAGAAGAACAAGATTTTTAAGACTAAGATCAAGGCTAGAAAATTTTCTTTTCTCTTCTATGGGGTTTCGACCGAGAGCCCTTCTTTGGAGCTCAATGGTTTTAATTTTTTTTGTTCTGTCACGACCCAAACCCGTAGGCCGTGACTAGTGCCCGATCTGGGCACCCGAACCCATCTATCAAATATTATCTCAAATTCTATCAACTCATTCTAGTATATGGCGGAAGCCGACAAGACTTTATTTCAAATTTAGGTTATTTCCAGAAAATTTCGGCAGAGTTTCCTTTGTTTTACGGACTATCCAATATACCCTGCACGCAGAAAATACCAACAAAAGCCACACAGGGCTAACCAAGCAATATATAAACATATGCGGACCGGCCGCCTCGGCGTATAGGATCGCCCAAACAACATATGCGGACCGGCCGCCTCGGCGTATGGGATCGCCCAAACAACATGTACATACATCTATACAGAAAGACCCTAACCCACAAACATGTCCACAGACCTCTAAACAGACCGACAGAATCATATGACGGGACAGGGCCCCGCCGTACCCATGAACGAATATATACAAATGCACTAATAAATATATATACCAAAAGTATAAGCTCCGGAAAGAGAGGAGCACTCTGAATAGCAGAAAGGGTGTCCTAAACAGGTGGATCACCAGGCTGTGCGTCTGTACCTGCGGGCATGAAACGCAGCCCCCGGAGAAGGGGTCAGTACGAAATATGTACTGAGTATGCAAAGCAGAAGGTACAGAAATAAATCTGAATAATAATCGAATCAGATATATAGAATATAATACATATCAAAATGTTTATTTCCAAAGTATAAATTATGCATAGGGCACTAGAAAATGTGGTCGCCCGCCTGTCGATGGCGCCACAACACAGCATAACACCAGAAAGTTTCAAATCTCCGAATCCCCGTCACACATCACAACACAGCATAACGCCAAACACAGCATAACGCCAAACATAAGTGGAACCCGGCCCTCGAGCGAGGAGCACGGTGAACCATAAACACAGCATAACACCGGAATGTATCAAAAAGCGCACGACAACAGAACCGGCCCGGGAACCGGCGAACGATATCATAGTAGGCACGAGCGGAGTAGTGAGGAATCATATGCATAAAATCATTATTATAAATCCGAAGGATAAGTAAAATAGTCATATTCGAAATCGGAATAATAATTATCACTTTTTGATTCAAAGTTGTCGAATTTACATAAAGGGCGTCGCGGGACCCACGGACGAGCATAGACCCGAACTGAGCCCGCCTATGAAAAAAATACCCATTATACATCAAGCAAACTCCTATAAAAATTATTGGAGCGATCCGAGCCTCTATGAGAAAAATATGGCATTCAGAGATTACAAAATTCCTTAAAGTGAACATTTTCTATGCGAATTTCGGAAAGCGATTACTTCAAATACCTCATGGTTCATATTTCATAAAAACATATATAAGAGTGCCAAAGAATATATATATGGATCATAACATGCTCGGATCTCGAATTTGGAATTCCCTTAAAGCTCTAATCTAGCCTATGTGAAACTAAGGCATGCCAAAAGAAGGAAGGTTGCTTTACATACCTCAAACGCTCTCCAATATGATCCAACTCAAGCTAAGTCCAAACTATGATTCGGGCTGCCCACGATCTAAAAATAAGCCATAAAATGCCAAACATTAGCTAAAGACTCTTTGGGCATTAAATTCCAATTTCGCCCTTAATTCTACAGAAATTTGGGCAGCATTTCCCTTGTAAATAGGCTACCCCGAGAATTTAACTCGGCCAAAATAATCAACAACAACAACAATAACCAACCTAGCAACATCAACAACCAATCCGGAAAGCAATACAACAATAATAGCTTTCTTTTCCATCATTCAACAACTTACATAAATTCACTTTGATGACTTGCATTCAAGCCAACGTCGACGCTTATACATTCACATACTAACAATGCTATTTTCATCAATATACAAAATACATTAAATGTACAGTGATCTCCAAATCAGTTCACAACAACTACAACATCAATTTGAGTCATTAGACATTCATTTCCAACATAGAATTCACAATGACGATGACTAAAACATTAAGCGATATTCATTCGTTCATTGTCATATAATATGACCCATTTCGACCAACACTACGCATATACATATGTTGATGATTCTTAGCCATCCTACACACTACAACAATTTAACATGCTACAAGGAATTTATTCAACAACCCAATCACAATACTCATTTACACGGCTAGCACACCCATCACACAACCCACTTCCAATCATACTATATTTCATGATTTCCAACCACTATAAGATACTACCACCTGAATATAACCTTCATAACACAAAAACATAATGAATGCTTACCTTCCTTCTTTAACTTTCCAATAGCCTAGGGTTTCCAAAAGATGAAAATAATGGGTTGATCGCTCCAACGATGCTTCCACGCTACTTAGGGACCTCAATATAGTGGGTTTACATCATCAAAATAATTTTTGGAGGACAAGAAATGGAAGTTGATCTTTGTTGCTGCTGGCCGTGAGCCTCCTTGGAGGTTTTCAGCTTTGCCCCTTTTTTTTCCAAGTGTGGTGAATGAAGAATAATGACTAGAAGTCATCTTTTATCTAATATAAAGAGTGTACAATATCCCTTGGCCCACATTAACGTGTTGTCCCAATTAAAAGATGACACAAAATTGTGTGGGCCAACCATGGAAGTTGTGGATGATTTTCTTCTTCCAATTTTTCACTTTTGGTCCCAAATTTTCCTAATTGTTCCATACCAATAAATTCATGCACAACTTATATCTCAAAATAAATTCGAAGGTCAAGAATCCCGACTTTGTATCCCAAAATAATTTTGTCCTTAGCTTATCATAAATAAATCCGGATTATTCCACTGTACAAAAATACGGGTTCTAACATCCTCCCCCCCTTTAGAACATTCGTCCTCGAATGTCAGATTAACCTTACCGGTCATACAACAATTTGGGGGAGTTTCCTTACTAACTATCACAACAATACAATCATTGATCAACGATTCATTTATCAAACAACATAGTCAAATAGAGAATTGGATTACCTGTAGGCTCTGAAAATAAATGAGGATACTTCTTCTTCCTATGCTCCTCAGCTTCCCAGGTCATTTCCTCTCGGTTATTATTCCGCCACAGCACTTTAACAGAAGCCATATCTTTGTTCCGCAACCTTTTTACCCTGCGATCCAATATGGCTATAAGCTGCTCCTCATAAGATAGCTCCTCTGTGACCTGAATGTCCTCTACAGGAAAGACTCTGGAAGGGTCACCAATACACTTACGAAGCATAGAAACATGAAATACCGGGTGTACCGCTCCCAAGTCAGCTGGCAAATCCAATTCGTAGGCCACCTTGCCTATTTTGCGAATAATCAGATAGGGCCCAATATATCTCGGACTGGGCTTTCCTTTCTTGCCAAATCGCATAACACCTTTCATCGGTGACACTTTCAGGAACACCCAATCGCCAATCTGAAACTCTAACGGTCGACGTCGCTTATCGGCATAAGATTTCTGTCGGCTCTGGGCTGCCAACAATCTTTCTCGAATAAGTTTCACCTTATCCACGGCCTGCTGGACCACATCTGGGCCAATCAACTCAGTCTCCCCAACATCAAACCAACCGATCGGTGATCTACATTTCCTGCCGTACAAGGCCTCATATGGTGCCATCTGAATACTGGAGTGGTAGCTGTTATTATACGCAAACTCAACAAGCGGTAAATGGTCGTCCCAGCTACCCCTAAATCCAATAACACAGGCACGCAACATATCTTCCAATATCTGAATAGTGCGCTCGGCCTGTCCGTCGGACTGGGGATGGAAGGCTGTACTCAGGCTCACCTGGGTCCCCAATCCCTCCTGAAACGATCTCCAGAACTTAGCTGTAAACTGGGCACCTCTATCGGAAATAACAGACACAGGAACTCCATGCAGTCTCACAATCTCCTTAATATATAGCCTGGCATAATCTTCAGCTGAGTATATAGTCCGGACTGGAAGAAAGTGAGCTGATTTTGTCAGCCGATCAACGATAACCCAAATGGAGTCGTACCTCCGTGGAGTGCGAGGTAAACCTGTAATAAAGTCCATATTAATGATCTCCCACTTCCACGTCGGTATCTCCATCTCCTGCAATAGCCCACCGGGCTTCTGGTGCTCAATCTTAACCTGCTGGCAATTTGGACACTGAGCAACGAACTCTGCTATATCTCTTTTCATACCGTCCCACCAATATAGGCATCTGATATCATGGTACATCTTCGTCGACCCTGGGTGAACAGAATATCGGGCGTAATGTGCCTCGCCCATAACCTGTCGCCGCAACCCTGCAACATCAGGTACACACAATCTGCCTCTGTGAAATAACACTCCATTAGGTGAAATCTCAAACGGAGTCTTCTCCTGTGCCAGCGCTGCGTCTCTATACTGTGCCAGAATAGGATCCTCATACTGATGCCGCTTAATATCTTCTGTAATAGAGGACTCAGAAATACCTCGAACAGAAACCCCAGCATCTCCAGAATCAGCCAAGCGAACTCCAAGACTAGCCAACTGATGAATATCGCGAACCATTTCTTTACTCTCTGATGGCACGTCTGCTAGGCTGCCCATAGACTTGCGGCTGAGTGCATCCGCCACAACATTAGCTTTCCCAGGATGGTAGAGAATGTCAACATCATAATCTTTCAGCAACTCTAACCACCTCCGCTGCCGCAAGTTCAGCTCCTTTTGCCTAAAGATGTACTGAAGGCTCTTATGATCTGTATAAATGTCAACGTGAACCCCATATAAATAATGTCTCCACATCTTCAAAGCATGAATGACCGCGGCCAGCTCCAAATCGTGAGTAGGATAATTCTTTTCATGTTTTCTGTGCTGCCGGGAAGCATAAGCTATCACCCTGCCGTGCTGCATCAACACACATCCCAAACCAATACCAGAGGCATCACAATAAATCACATACCCATCTGGACCCTCCGGAAGAGTCAGGACTGGAGCCGTAGTCAACTTCTCTTTCAGCAACTGGAAGCTACGCTCGCAAGCATCTGACCACTGAAACTTAGCTCCCTTCTGAGTCAGCCTTGTCAAAGGCGCTGAAATGGAAGCAAACTTCTCCACGAATCTCCGATAATAACCAGCCAATCCCAGAAAGCTACGCACCTCTGTCGGCATCGTAGGTCTAGGCCAATTCTTTACGGCCTTGATCTTCTGGGTATCCACCCGGACGCCATCAGCCCCAATAATATGTCCCAGAAATGCCACTGAAGATAACCAGAATTCACACTTAGAAAATTTAGCATATAATTCTTGGTGCCGAAGTGTGCCAAGTACCGTCCTCAAATGGTCCGCATGCTCTGCCTATGACCGAGAATAAACCAGAATATCATCGATAAATACGATCACAAACATATCCAAGAACGGTCTGAATACCCGATTCATCAGGTCCATAAATACTGCTGGGGCATTTGTCAGCCCAAAAGACATAACTCTGAACTCATAGTGCCCATATCGGGTCCTGAATGCTGTCTTGGGAAGATCAGCCTCTCGTACCCGTACCTGATGGTAACCCGATCGCAGGTCTATCTTCGAGAATTACCTGGCACCCTGCAGCTGATCAAAAAAATCATCAATCCTGGGGAGGGGATATTTATTCTTGATGGTTACCTTATTCAACTGTTGATAATCAATGCACATCCGCAGCGAGCCGTCTTTCTTCCTCACAAATAATACCGGAGCTCCCCAGGGTGACGCACTAGGCCGAATGAAACCCTTCTCCAATAAATCTCTCAGCTGCTCTTTCAATTCTTTCAATTCTGCAGGTGCCATTCTGTACGGAGGAATAGAAATAGGCTGAGTGTCTGGCAACAGATCAATAGCAAACTCTATCTCCCGTTCGGGAGGAAGACCTGGAAGCTCATCTGGGAATACATCTACAAATTCATTAACCACTGGGACTGACTGAAGAGTCGGTGCCTCTGCCTCTAAATCATGAACACGGACCAGATGATAAATATACCCCTTTCTGATCATTTTCTCAGCCTTGAGGTATGAAATAAACTTACCCCTCGGCGATACTATATTACCTGCCCACTCTATAACTGGCTCCCCTGGGAATTGGAATCGTACTATCTTCTTTTGACAATCAACATTAGCATAGCAAGAAGCTAGCCAATCCATACCCATAATCACGTCAAACTCAATCATATATAACTCCACCAAATCCGCCTTAGTGCAGCGGCCACAGATAATCACGGAACAATCTCTATAAATCTGACTGGCTATAACAGAGTCCCCTACTGGTGTAGCTACCTCAAAAGGCTCTATTGGTTCGGATTCTATCCCAATTGTATCAGCAACGAGTGGAGATATAAATGATAATGTAGAACCAGGATCAATCAATGCATACACATCACGAGAGAAAACCAGTAATATACCTGTGACGACATTAGGCGAAGCCTCCTGGTACTGTCTGCTGGCTAAGGCATAAATGCGGTTCGAAGGACCGCCAGAACCTGAAGCACTGCCACGACCTCGACCGCGTCCCGCCGGTGCAGGCATACCTCACCCCGCAGGGCGTGCAACTGATGGAGCAGATGATGAACCAGCGGCTGACCCCGTCGGCTGAGCCACACTACCAGAACCGCTCGCCAACGGACAATCTCGCATAAGATGGCCCTGACCACCGCATGAAAAACAGGCTCCAGTAAGTCGATAACACTCTCCCGGGTGCGATTTCCCGCAATGGGAACAACGGGGCCTGGGTGGTCTGGACTGGCTGGGACCTCTAGCTATCTGTGACCCTGATGCTCTGGAGCTCTGACCGGCCCCAGACTGTCCTGCACTGTCAAATCTCCTACCGGCTGGCTGTGTACCCCGGCCTGACGGAGGAGGATGTCTGCCTGACTGCTGTTGCTGAGGTTGTCCGCCTCGAGAATCTCCAAAATAACCTGCGAATCTGGCCCTCTTGGGCGGCCTCCTGTCCCGATCTCTGCTAGAATAATCAGCTCTATGTCGGTCCTCCATACCCAGGGCATAAGCCTGTAGTCGGGCAATATCCATGTCTGCCTGCAATGCCACCGCCATACAACCATCAATCAAATAGCGGTCTAACCCCATCACGTATCAGCGCATCCGATCGGCCATATCTGCTACTATGGCAGGTGCATACCGGGCCAAAGAATCAAACTCCATATTATACTCACGGACGCTCCGACCCCTCTGCTGCAGATGCAAAAATCGGTCAACCCGCGCCCGCCGTAACTCTGGGGGCAAAAAGTGGTGAGTGAAAGCAGTCACGAACTCGTCCCAAGTAGCTGGGGTAGCACCCTCACCCCTGGATAGCTCCCAGGACTCATACCAGTGAGCAGCAACATCCCGTAGTCTATGCGAAGCCAACTCAACAGACTCAGTCTCTGAAGCCCTGACCAAATCTAGTGAGCGCCGCATCCCCCGAATAAAGTCATGGGGGTCCTCGTCGGGCTTAGACCCGTAAAACTCTGGAGGGCCACATAATAGAAACTCTCGAACCCTCAGGCTGTCACGCCTATCGTCATCATCATCATCTCTCCGCCCGCGTCTGCGAGCCTGTCCCGCTACCAGAGTGGTCAATAACTGCACAGCCTCTCTCAGTGTCCTGTCCTCCGCCCCTGGCTGAGGAGCTGGAGGCGCGGGAGCTGGAGCCCCTGGAGCTAATGGTGAAGCTGCTCCAGACTCCTCTGACGATGAAGACGTAGCAGAGTCGGCTGGCCGGGACGTAATATCACGCATCATCTGAGCAAGGGTCAGAGTATCCTTCTGAGCCCGGCTGGTCTCTCCTACTACGCCCTTTTTCTTTTGGGCGGCCGTCGCCTTTTTTGGAGGCATCACTGAAAGAAAAACAACAACAGATCAAAACAGAATCATCCTAATAGCACAGTTCTATCGCACGATCTAAGATCAGAAGAAAAGACAACATCCTAAATGTCCTGTAGCCTCCTGTTTATAGATGTGGTGCACAATACACCGATAAACAAGACTCTACTAGACACGATCTGTGGACACTCCGAGGACAAACCGCTCTGATACCACTTTTGTCACGACCCAACCCCGTAGGCCGTGACTAGTGCCCGATCTGGGCACCCGAACCCATCTATCAAATATTATCTCAAATTCTATCAACTCATTCTAGTATATGGCGGAAGCCGACAAGACTTTATTTCAAATTTAGGTTATTTCCAGAAAATTTCGGCAGAGTTTCCTTTATTTTACGGACTATCCAATATACCCTGCACACAGAAAATACCAACAAAAGCCACACAAGGCTAACCAAGCAATATATAAACATATGCGGACCGGCCGGCTCGGCGTATAGGATCGCCCAAACAACATATGCGGACCGGCCGCCTCGGCGTATGGGATCGCCCAAACAACATGTACATACATCTATACAGAAAGACCCTAACCCACAAACATGTCCACAGACCTCTAAACAGACCGACAGAATCATATGACGGGACAGGGCCCCGCCGTACCCATGAACGAATATATACAAATGCACTAATAAATATATATACCAAAAGTATAAGCTCCGGAAAGAGAGGAGCACTCCGAATAGCAGAAAGGGTGTCCTAAACAGGTGGATCACCAGGCTGTGCGTCTGTACCTGCGGGCATGAAACGCAGCCCCCGGAGAAGGGGTCAGTACGAAATATGTACTGAGTATGCAAAGCAGAAGGTACAGAAATAAATCTGAATAATAATCGAATCAGATATATAGAATATAATACATATCAAAATGTTTATTTCCAAAGTATAAATTATGCATAGGGCACTGGAAAATGTGGTCGCTCGCCTGTCGATGGCGCCACAACACAGCATAACACCAGAAAGTTTCAAATCTCCGAATCCCCGTCACACATCACAACACAGCATAACGCCAAACATAGCATAACGCCAAACATAAGTGGAACCCAGCCCTCGAGCGAGGAGCACGGTGAACCATAAACACAGCATAACACCGGAATGTATCAAAAAGCGCACGACAACAGAACCGGCCCGGGAACCGGCGAACGATATCATAGTAGGCACGAGCGGAGTAGTGAGGAATCATATGCATAAAATCATTATTATAAATCCGAAGGATAAGTAAAATAGTCATATTCGAAATCGGAATAATAATTATCACTTTTTGATTCAAAGTTGTCGAATTTACATAAAGGGCGTCGCGGGACCCACGGACGAGCATAGACCCGAACTGAGCCCGCCTATGAAAAAAATACCCATTATACATCAAGCAAACTCCTATAAAAATTATTGGAGCGATCCGAGCCTCTATGAGAAAAATATGGCATTCAGAGATTACAAAATTCCTTAAAGTGAACATTTTCTATGCGAATTTCGGAAAGCGATTACTTCAAATACCTCATGGTTCATATTTCATAAAAACATATATAAGAGTGCCAAAGAATATATATATGGATCATAACATGCTCGGATCTCGAATTTGGAATTCCCTTAAAGCTCTAATCTAGCCTATGTGAAACTAAGGCATGCCAAAAGAAGGAAGGTTGCTTTACATACCTCAAACGCTCTCCAATATGATCCAACTCAAGCTAAGTCCAAACTATGATTCGGGCTGCCCACGATCTAAAAATAAGCCATAAAATGCCAAACATTAGCTAAAGACTCTTTGGGCATTAAATTCCAATTTCGCCCTTAATTCTACAGAAATTTGGGCAGCATTTCCCTTGTAAATAGGCTACCCCGAGAATTTAACTCGGCCAAAATAATCAACAACAACAACAATAACCAACCTAGCAACATCAACAACCAATCCGGAAAGCAATACAACAATAATAGCTTTCTTTTCCATCATTCAACAACTTACATAAATTCACTTTGATGACTTGCATTCAAGCCAACGTCGACGCTTATACATTCACATACTAACAATGCTATTTTCATCAATATACAAAATACATTAAATGTACAGTGATCTCCAAATCAGTTCACAACAACTACAACATCAATTTGAGTCATTAGACATTCATTTCCAACATAGAATTCACAATGACGATGACTAAAACATTAAGCGATATTCATTCGTTCATTGTCATATAATATGACCCATTTCGACCAACACTACGCATATACATATGTTGATGATTCTTAGCCATCCTACACACTACAACAATTTAACATGCTACAAGGAATTTATTCAACAACCCAATCACAATACTCATTTACACGGCTAGCACACCCATCACACAACCCACTTCCAATCATACTATATTTCATGATTTCCAACCACTATAAGATACTACCACCTGAATATAACCTTCATAACACAAAAACATAATGAATGCTTACCTTCCTTCTTCAACTTTCCAATAGCCTAGGGTTTCCAAAAGATGAAAATAATGGGTTGATCGCTCCAACGATGCTTCCACGCTACTTAGGGACCTCAATATAGTGGGTTTACATCATCAAAATAATTTTTGGAGGACAAGAAATGGAAGTTGATCTTTGTTGCTGCTGGCCGTGAGCCTCCTTGGAGGTTTTCAGCTTTGCCCCTTTTTTTTCCAAGTGTGGTGAATGAAGAATAATGACTAGAAGTCATCTTTTATCTAATATAAAGAGTGTACAATATCCCTTGGCCCACATTAATGTGTTGTCCCAATTAAAAGATGACACAAAATTGTGTGGGCCAACCATGAAAGTTGTGGATGATTTTCTTCTTCCAATTTTTCACTTTTGGTCCCAAATTTTCCTAATTGTTCCATACCAATAAATTCATGCACAACTTATATCTCAAAATAAATTCGAAGGTCAAGAATCCCGACTTTGTATCCCAAAATAATTTTGTCCTTAGCTTATCATAAATAAATCCGGATTATTCCACTGTACAAAAATACGGGTTCTAACATGTTCTTGAACATTCTAATGGCTAAGGATGCTATATACTTGATTAAGGGTCATGTGGTAATCACATGACCACTTAAAATGGGGCTTGGGCCAAGCCTTGGCCGGCCACCCCTTACACTTGGGCTCAAATTTTTTTTAAATTTTTTCTAGGCCCAATCCATTGAAGTCTCATTTTGTAATTCCCGAAACTAATTTCCGAAATTCCAAATTTACCCTCGGCCTTCCCCAATGTCTTAGCACCAATAATTTCATAACCAACATAGTCATATTATCTAGAATCAAAATATTTTCTTATAACACACAAGTCTTATTCATTTTTCTCGATTTCCAAATATACGAAAACACGGGACATAACAGTAAGTACAAATGAAAACAACTGACATACACAAGATTGAAGCGATAAAGGACTGGTCTAGACCTTCGACATCGACTAAAACATGTAGTTGTCTGGAAATGGTAAGATTAAGGCCTATGTCCCTCGGCAGCTCAGACCGCACGAGGAAAAAAATTAATTCGCTCATGATCTGGGACTAGCTACGGTGATTCGTGCTTTAAAGATATGGCGGCATTACTTATATGGGGCCTGCGTTGATATTTATACGAATCCTAAGGGCTGCCAGTATACGTTTTAAGAAAAAGGGAGCCGAATTCGCGACAGAGAAGATGGTTCAAATTATTGAAAGATTATGATGTTAATATTTTGTGCCACCCTAGAAAAGTTAAAGCTGTGACAGATGCACTTAGTCGTGAGTCTACGGACGGATTGACCGGCGTACATTCAGAAATAAAGAATTGGTCTGTAAAAACTCTTTAGTCAGCTAGCCTTGGAGTCCGTTTGGTTGGTTCTGAAGATATTGGGATTTCTTCCGAAGAAGTTACCGAATTATCGATCATGGGAAAGGTAAAGCAGCGTCAGTTTGAGGATCCTATTCTGGTGTCGTACAGAGATACGACCTTTGACAAGGAAAGGATCCCGCTCAAGGTTTTACCGGATGAGTATTGTTATACCGAGGCAGATTATGTGTGCCCGACATCGTAAGGCCCGTTGACCAGTGCCCAAATTGTCAGCATGTTAAAATTGAGAATCAGAAACCAGGTGGATTGTTTCAGGAAATGGAAATTCTGACTTGGAAGTGGGAGATAATTATTATGGATCTCGTTACGAGTTTTCCTCGTACTCCACGGAAGTATGATTTCCATATGTGGTATGGTTGATAAACTGGCAAAAAAAAAATCAGCCCATTTTCTCCCCTTCAGAACCACTTATTCAGGAATAGTGAGACTCCACGGAGTTTCTATATCAATTGTCACCGACAGATATGCTCAGTTTACGATTAATCTCCGGAGAGTTGTTTTCAGAAAGGATTAGAGGCTCAAGTTAGTCTGAGCACAGTGTTCCACCCTCAGAGCAACGGACAGGCCGAGCACACTATACAGATGCTAGAAGATATGTTGCGAGCCTGTACTATTGATTTCAGAGGTAGCCGAGATGATCATCTGCCGCTGATCGAGTTTGCGTATAATAACCGCTACCATTCTAACTTAATACGAGGCTTTGTATAGCAGAAAATTTAGATCATTGATCGGCTGGTTCGATACTGGCGAAACAGAATTAATAGGCCTAGATATGATCCAATAGGCGGTTGGTAAGGTGAAACTTATCCGAGAGAGATTATTAGCGGCCCAGAGTTGCCAGAAGGCATAAGCAGATAAACGGCGTCGACCCTTGAAATCCCAGGTTAGTGATTGGGTATTTTTGGAAGTATCGCCTATGGAAGGCATAATACGATTCGGTAAAAAGAAAAAAAAAGTAAAAGTAAGTTCAGTCCGCGATATATCTGACCTTATCAGATTGATCGAAGAATTAAGAATGTCGTTTACGGGCTAGACCTACCATCTGATTTGGAAGCGGTACATCTGGTACTTCATGTATCCACGTTCCGCAAATGTGTCAGTAATTCTCCCAGAATACTTCCACCAAAAGATATTCCAGTGACGGAAGAGTCGTCTAATGAAGAACAATCTATAATTAGTTTGGATCGCCAGGTACAGGGATTACGCGCTAAAGATATACCCACTATTAAGGTCTTGTGGCACAACAATAATGGGGAAGCAACGACCTTGGAAGTATAGGACGGAATGAAGAAAAAGTGTCCTCACTTGTTTCTTATGCCCACCGGTAATCTAAATTCCTTATTTCAAGGACGGATGTGTATCGATTGTGTTGACCATAAAAATAAACTCTCCCGAAATTTTTTACGGACCCTATAAGACTAATCTAACATTCGAGGACGAATGTTCTAAAGGGGGGGAGGATGTTATATCCCGTACTTTCGCGTATTCGAGAAAATTTCGAGATAATTTTGATTTACAAGGAATAAGGCCATATGTTGAATTGAATTAATATATGTGTGTGTTGTTTATGAAAATATGGATGTGGAAACACGGAGGGAGGCCAAGGGCAAAAATTAGAATTTCGGGAATTAATTTCGGGAATTACAAAATGAGAATTATCATTAATTGAGCTCAAAATAAAGGATGAAAATTTTGGCCCAACAAGAGAGGGGTGGCCGGCCAACTAGGGCCCAACCCACCACTTTAATTAATTTTCCATGTGAAAATTATATAAGGATCATTATCATATAGAAACTTCAAGAAGTTAACAAGGAGAAAAACAAGACAAACAAGAGCAAGAGAATTGAGGGCATTCGGCCCTCTTGCCCCATTTTCACCTCCCAAAAATTATGATCCAAAAATTATTCTCTTGTGGTTTTACCACTAATTTAAGGGTCCTCTACAACATGGTGCAATTGTTTTGGAAGAAGGATCACTTATTCCTTCAAGTTGACCTCATATTCAAGTGAAGAAGATTAGGGAAAAAGGTATGAATTCATTCATTTATATGATGTTATGAAGGTTTGTTTGTGTTGTAGTATGTAGAAATGAGTTGAAAGTATGGAAAAATGAAAGATTTCAAAGTGGGTATGGAATATGGTTTATGGCCGTGTGTGTGCATACAATGTGTGTTTATGGTGAATTGAATGTATGTTGTATTCTAGTTGTGGTTGTGGTGAAATGCACATGGGAAATGAAAGTTGAATGAATTTAATAGAAGTTGGAAATATAGGGATGTAGCCGTGTGGTACCTTAGTGGAATGGGAATGATTTAATTTGATTAACATGTTAGTTGTGTTATTGTGATTCTTACAATGTAAATGAAAGTAAAATGATATGAGTTTGCATTGAAATCGAATGTAGAAGCTTATGTCGTTTCGGTACGGTTTTATTACATTATGAAAAATGAAGTTGTTAGGTTGCAAATTATGATGATCATTGATAGATTTGGAAGATGGAAACATGTTATGAATATGTATGCCAAAGGTTAGAAGCTTTGGATGAATTACGACTTTATCGGGAAGTTTGTATATTATGTATATCTTGTGAATACCTTGTGGACATGATATGAAATGCTTCCAAATTGTGTTGTAATGATCTTGATTACTAATGAATATGAGAATGTTGATATTGATTGGAAATGCGAAGTTGGGATGAAGGTTGCCATATTATGTTGGAAGGATACTAGTTGTGTTATATTGTGTCATATAGTGATTGTTGTTGTTGTTGTTGATATTGTTGTTGGGCTGTTGTTGATTGTTTTGGCCGAGTTGAATTCTCGGGGATGCTATATGTATAGGGGAGATGCTGCCCAAATTTCTGTAGAAAAGTGTTAACTTTAGATTTAAGCCTAAAGCCTTATGGTTAACATTTGGTAAATGTGACCATTTGTAGATTTTGGACGAAACGGGAAGTGAACTTAGAAAGGCGTAAAGTGCGTAAAAGGTATGTAAAGCCACCCCGATTCTTCTTTTGGCATGTCCTAGATGTACTAGGATCGGATTCACGCCTCGGAGCATATTCTGCTCATCGGAATCCGCGTCTGAAATTGTCACATTTTCGTTCAATAGAATTGAACCCTTTTAGTATGCTTTAATGAAATATTATGCAAAATTTCTCCAAATCACTTAGGAAGTTATGGAATGCCCTAGGACCTCTGTAGGTGACCCCATAAGCTTAATACACGTAATTTGAGCCCGCCGCCTTGGTTGTCCCGAGGTGGGCCCGCTATTTCCGATTTTACCCTTATGGTCCTTTGTAACTTGATGTCAAGCAATTTTTAAGGAAACGTCTTACCTACTTTTTCAACTACTAATGATGCTTATTCGGGGTACTATATTGAGTCTCTGTAAAGGTACGATATTTTGTATTGCATTTAGTTCCACTAATCCCGCTTTGCTCTCTTATTGTACTATTGGCTTATTTTCGAACAATATAAAATGAAACGTTTTAACTATCCTTTTAACTACTAAGGAAAATTGTTTTAATGATTCCCTCGAGTCTGGTAAACTATTTTGGAATATGAGAATGACCCCAGAAGGATTATTCTTCCGTAACTCATTATGACATACGACATACACCTACTATGATTCTGTACGACTTCATTGATTTGATTTGTCATTTCGATATGCCTCATTGAGTCTCTGGAAATCCTTGATATTTATTTGTTGCATTTAGTCTCTCACTACTCCATTCGTGGATGCCCCAATGCTTCCCACACTGAGCCCGGGCCAGGATATGTTGTCAAGCGTATTCCATTGCATTGTTCGCCGTGCCTCGATGTGAGGGGGCAGGTATATATGTACATGGGTTTTGGAGTATGCTGTGCCATGTACACACGTTCTGATATGATATGATCTGATATGATGCGATATGTTATGTTACGGGGTTATCCCCTACTCTGTTCCTTATGTATGGTGGCACCAACGTCGGGGGGTGGCCACGTTCTATTTCGCCGAGCCCTTGGCAGGGGCCGGACATGATATGGTATATGTTTCTGAACACACTCCTCATGTTTTGAAAATATGCATTTGATATTTCGGAGGTCACACTCACTTCTCTGTAAGTCCTGTTTCAGTTATGATATTGTTACGTATTGGGACCAGGTACGACATATGTTTTCATCAAATACTATTTATGCTTTATGATCAATATTTGGCTAATCTGGATATTCTGTCCATTTTCTGTACCTTCTGTTCTGATTATGACTTTGTTTACTATGTTCTGTGCTTTACATACTTAGTACATATTTCGTACTGACCCCCTTTCTTCGGGGGCTGCGTTTTCATGCCGCGCAGGTACAGAAGACAGATTTGCTGACCGCTTGCCTAGGACATCTATTCTGCTATGTTGGGAGCGCTCTTTTGTTCAGAGCCTGTATATTGGTACAGTCTGCCGCTATATTATATATATATGTATGCGATTCAGGGGTATGACGGGGCCCTGTCCCGTCTTATGATACCTGTGTGGGTCAATTCTGTAGACATACCTGTGTGGGTTCTGTATATGTTTGGGTATGATATGATCTGTGACAGCCTCATCGGCTTCCTTATGCTTTATCCGTTAATTTGTGATAATTAATAACGCCAATTGACTTTTACATTTAAATATTCTGCTTATATGGTGGTTTGGGTTATTGGGTACGTTCAGGTGTCCAGCACGGACACTAGTCGCGGCCTACGGGGTTGGGTCGTGACAGCTCCTTTGTTCCGGAGCCTAGCTTGTGGTATAACTCCCTTTTGTTGTATATATATGTTTTTAGTCGGGGTACGGCGGGGACCGTGTGGGTCTGTATATCGTTGTTGTTGCGTTGTATGAATATGACTTATGTTTGGGGCGTACCCATTCGTAATGGTAGCCTTGTCGGCTTGCATATATATATATATATATATATATATATATATATATATGTTTGGGATGTTGCGTGTAGTGGCAGCCTTGTCGGCTGGCGTAAATATATATATGTTGTGGTTGAAGATCGTAACTCCTCAGGAGACAGGTGCCTACGACATACAGAATTGTGACAGCTTTAGAATAACGTCCTGTTCTTTTATACAAATAAGTTCATAATATGCTGGTTATAAAAGATTATAGTTAACAGGTGATATGAGTGTCCAATTCGGACACTAGTCACGGCCTACGGGGTTGGGTCGTGACAGTAAGCATCTCTAATCTCGTTTCACTCTCATCATCATTACTATTCTCATCATTATCGTTACATCTACATTATGGACTTACTCGTCATACGAGGAACATAGTACAATCATAGTACATATCAAGGGTCGTGAGCTTATGAGCTCGGAATGTCAACCATGTGAAGACAACATACTCATATAGAGGAATTAGGAATTTGGCCAAGAACCATGCCTTATGAAAGAAGGGTTAGCCTTACATACCTTTCCGTCGAACTATTCTACACTTGCACGTTCCCATCCAATGCTAGCGTTTATACCTTCATTAATATCATAACAATGGCCATTAGTCATTCACATTATCCACATTATCTAGATTCCTCAATTTGCCTCTAATTCACCCACATTCATGGTCATAACACCCATCTTCATCCATTCGTCTAAAGTGTTTAGTTCATGATCTTAATACCATTTATAACACATTCATATCACAACACAACAACATTCATAATTCAATTCAAACTATTTCTCAAAATGTCACTATTCATCATTCATGACCTAGTTGACCACATTTTCTACAATCCATGTATTTTAATTCTCAAATACCTTAAACATCTTGTAAAAATCATGAATCTTACCTTAGAAGTTGTAGGAACAAGCTTTGGTTGATAATACTCTTCTTTGAGCAAAACCCTAGTTTTTCTCCATTTGGATTTCTTAACTTGGATGATCCTTGATGATTCCCTTATCCTTGATTCACTTGCCTTAATGTTATTGATGGCTTATAATCCTTGAAAACTCATATAATCAATGTAGAGAGAAGTTTTAGAGAGAAGTGGTGTAATGTTGTAATGAAATAAAATAAGTCTTGATACTCATATTTAATGAATTGGAAAATCTGTGTTAGGTGAACAGTGGTCGTCCATAGAGGTTTACGGTCCGTATTTTAGTTTACGGACCGTCCCTCGTGGTCATCTTTAAGCTTAAGCAGGACCAGAAACTTTGGCATGCATGCATGGTGATTTACGACCATGGTTTACGGGCCGTAAATCACTTTACGATCCGTCCACCAGGTCGTGTTTAGCCATTTCCTCGGCTGGCAGAAAGTTGAAGTTGGGCATGCCAGTTTACGACTTCAAGTTTACGGACTGTATTGCACTTTACGGTCCGTATTTTGCACTATACGACCACTGGGCAGTTTTGCCAACTTTCAATTTTTCTCATTTCTCGACTTTTCATTCTAATCATCCACATCCCTTTACATACATTTCCCATGAAACATTATACACTCGCACTCCTCGCACACATCATTAGTTCATTTACTTGTGTACCAACGGGAAAATTTTCCGAGGCGTAACACTTAGTGAATTGGATCGTGACAAGTTGGTATCAGAGCCTAGGTTATCCGATCTATAACACACGAGTGTGTCTAGTAAAATCTCGTGGATCGGTATGACAAGCTTTGCATCTATCTGCACGAGGCTATAGGATATTTAGGAAACTTCACTTTCTTTTATTCTTTCATGCTACTTTATTCAAATTGGTATCTAGTCGATTTCAATCGGTATTTGAACTTTCTTATCTTGATCACCCAAGGAGGGTGGGAACTCGTCCTTAATTCTTATGCGAATGGTTGATATATAAATTGTCATTGTATGGTATGAGATGTGTTTTTTCTAGTTCGGACAGGTGATCTAGTTCAGTCTCTAGTTATGGCCTAAATATTCGATTATGTAGAGTCGCGATTAAACTAATTTATTGTGATAGTTCGTGAGAAATGGGAAAGATAGTTTAGAGGGCTATAGGGTCCCTATGTTTCAGCGTTGGGTCACTCGAAAGTGACAAAGTGCCTTGATGGCTTGACAACAGTGGCTTGCTCAATGATATGATCGGTCGGGGAAATTTTTAGCTTCGTTAAGGTTTTATGATGGTGTGCATGATACTAGTGTACCAATGGCAGGTCGACGATTCAGCAACGGTAGAGTATTACACTTCGGTATGTGAGAACAAGTGTAAGTTTGGTGATGGCCATCGAATGTGGGAAAATGTATTGTGATCGCGGGTAATAAAGAAAAGAAGTTGACAATAAGGACATGAAGGAAGCTTTTGTGGAAAGTGTGTACCAAGGTAAGACTTCTTAAAATATCTTAGACATGAGTACTTTTCGTGGGATTAGGAAGGGAAAAATTGGTATCTGACATGGTTGTAAGGATAAGGTTGCGACTGGTGCTGAGAGTTATTCTTGATATAAGTTCATTGATGTTAAGGACTGCTCGGTTATTAAGTGAAAGCTATTGGCACATCGTTTGATCGGTAAACTAACTGGGTTGTAGACTTCCAAGGAGTTAGTAATCGACTGGTGGAAATGACTTCAAATATGGGCGTATGCGATGAGTTAATGACTTGAGGAGTTGCTGGTTGTTTCACATAGATTTGAGGAGAATATTGATATCCTTTTGTGGTTCATATGGCTTAGATAGATGATTAGTTTAAAAGATTGAGTGGATTTGAGTAGTTGTTGGTTGGTAGTGATAAACATGATTTGAAATGACATATGGGTACTTGAGTCATTTTTGGATTGTAGGGACATTATATCATGACGTACAGTAAGGGATATAGCCGATGAGGTTGATTGGTATCTTTGAGGTTAAGGGCATGAAGGAAATCACGAAAACAAGAATTAGTGATGTGAGATCTTGTTGTGCTTGTAGAGTGTAGAGTGGGCTAAAGAGTTTATGGATGAGTTGGTATGTTCGGTTATGTCATAGACTAACAGAGGTCAGTGATGGACAGAGGTTGGGAACCTTGTATTCATTATGTAAAGTTGACTAGATCCCGCTATTAATGGTGTTATTACTCGGCTTATGTGATTGAATAAAAAGGGATTGGCGTGCGAGTGGTTAGAGGTGTTCAGACTTGATAATTAAGGTAAGAGGTGATTCGTTGAGGACTAGTAACGTTAATGATTTGAGTAAGGGATTAGAAAATCTGGGCACTTGAAATAGTAGATCGATAGTGGGTTAACTGAGTTAAGTTTTGTATACATTTCGTAAATTGAGTAAGGAAATTTGGGAAAGGACGCTTCAGTGAGATACATGAGGATATTAGTAAGACCGTTATGCGATACACAGGATTTAGAGAGTTTTCGGTTTAGAGTGGTAACCGTTAAGGAAACTATAATGGATAGAGTTTGTGGCCTACTATTATCTCCAGGTGTGATTTAGTTAGTGTACTAGACTTATGGTTATGTGATAGACTACTGAGTGGGTTCTAGTAATGGTAAGACGATGACGGTATAAGTGAACTGGTATAATTTGAGGAATTGAAGAGTCAAGAAAAGGTATAGTTGATCGAGAGTCGGCAAGAATGAGGTACATCTTAGGATTACTTGAGTCTATTTAGATTTTGGCATCATTGTCTTGCATAGTCAGATGAAGTGTGATTGTTGCATGAGCTTAAGGAAGGAAGTCTACAGAAATGGACTAAGTGATATGAAGAATCCGTGAGATTCGTAATCGGTAGCTAGTAATAAGCATATTTCAGTGAACCAATATGTTGAGATTTATAAGAAATGGCTTGGTGGTACACCGTTGGAAAGTTCGTAACATTCTACATTGGATCAGTTAGCGTGCTTTAAGAGGAAGGATTGTGAAGTTCCTATCATGTGAGGCTAGAGTTATGTTTTCGGGGTGGGACCCTACTCGTGGTAATTCAGTATGATTGCATGTAATATTGATTGGACAGTTTGGGTAAGCGCTTTTGGATATTAAGGACTTGGGAGTAATTCCGTGAGATTTAGAGCGTCAACGTAAGATTGGATACTTTAAGAGAATTTACGAGCATATCGAGGTGATACTATGAGGGGATCGATGGTTATATAATTATTATATTATATGAGGTTTCAGGTTTTGCATCGAAAATTTTAGGGTTGTATCGAATTCGCATGTCGGGTAAAGGTTGAGAAGCATGAAGACTGGAATCGAAAAGTATAACTATTCGGTACTAAGTTGATAACTTAGATATGACTCAACTTGTAGAGTCGAGGGTGACAGACAGAAATTGTTATGCGTGGTATGACTGTGATTGGTTTCGAAATTCGAAGTCAGTTCTAATGACTATTGGTGATATCCGAGAGTTGTGCATTCTATTGGAAGAACCTCCTTAGTAGCCTAGATTCTTTGGTGAGACACAGATGAATATTCAGCAAGCTTGATCATAGAGGAAGTTAGCAGCAAAAACAGATGCAGGATGACAACTACAGCATAGCTTCTTCAACTTTCCAAGGTTGAAGATTAGGCAGCAGCATGTTTCTTGATTTGTTTGTTTGCTAATCTTATTGTAGGCACTTTTGGCAAATTTTATTCTGTACAGGCTATTTCGGTTTAATAAATCTCACAGCATTATGCTGGTTGCTTTGCTTAGAAACAAAAAAGAGTTGTGCATTCATTCAGGGTCAGCGTTGTTCGAGTTAAGAATAAAGGTCTATGATTATACTTCTAGGAAGATATCTAAGGATTCGAAGCGTTTCGCTCAAATTTAAGGCATGACAAATTTACAAGAGCTTTGTCAGGGTTTTCTAGTGGATTTGATGATACTTTCTGAGAATAGTTACTTGGACAGAATAATGGTATACAATGAGCTTAGTACAAATTTGAGGAGGAACTGTTATGCGAGAGGTCTTTATAGTAATCAGTTGGGTTCCGAAGGACTCTGCTAGATGAGATATTCAGTAGTATGGCTCTGGTATTGTGATCTGAAGGTTTAAGAAGACTTAGGACTAGCCAAGTTGGCTGTCAGTAAGATCAGTTTTGATAGAATTGCATAGGGATCTCAGGTGAATCAAGGATTCATTTTTGGCAAGAGTAAGTCATGGTTTCGGCTCGTGGTGTGTGTTCATGTGTTTCTAAGAAATCGCGGTGCGAAAAACGGCTAAAGCAAGGAGAAAGAAGGGTTAGCAAAATAAGAATATCTTCCCGGTTCAGAATCGGCTATGGTTTGTGGCCATATTTCGAAGGATTGCATTGGTTTGGGAAAGTGTTTGTGGGGCCTATTTAAAACGTTCAGAGTTACGATTTTATCAAATCAGAGAAATCAAGCAAAGGTAATTCGTTTATTCGAGGATCAGTTGCGAGAGAAATTTGAACACGGAGATATAAGAATTGGAGCTTGAGCTAAGTTTAGAGGGTTGTGACTAGTAAGGTGAGCGATCAATTTTTTTTTTAATGTTACACCCAACAAAGTTTTCATGCGATTTGGGAAGGAGGGAAAGTGAACCCGAGGTGTAGTGGCCTATTTAAGACTATCCATTGTTTGATCCTGTGTTCTATGAGTTAGTTTTTCACCAGGCCTGTCAGGTGTTCACCCGATCTTCCCTGTGTCTATGTTGAAGAACTATCATTCTAATGGTACCTATATCATTAGTTGGGATTCAGTTTTATTCAATGAGAATCTTTCCTAGTGTGAGAAGCATGTTATGTGTTGAGATAGCTCTAGTTGTTGCAAGCTCATGTATCTTTCCCCGTTCTCTTCCATATCGCTCGAGGACGAGTGATTGTGTAATTGGTATCTGATGTAATGATCGGTTTAGTTGTTATTGCATTTTCGACCCTTTTGATCCTTTTTCGAGCTTTATGTAGCTCATATTTGACCCACAGGGGCCGTTGGCATGCTTCTCGGCGTCATCATAGCTGATTTGCATAAGTTTTTGGGGAAATTTTGCTTAAAAGCAAAAGATGGTTGACTCAAAGTTGACTTCTGGGTAACCAGAGCTTTTTCGGGAATCCATCGATTTCGAGAGGTCTGGATGGCCTATTAGAACTTGTGCGTATATTCGGTTCGGCTCCCAATGCCTTGGGTACGCTTTGGGACTTTGTTTGGATTACTAGTTTGCAAGTTTCAAGGGTTGACTCAGTCAATGGGGCCCTCGATAGAGATCCTGAGACCACGAGCGCGTTCGTAGCGTATTTTTATTGGGGGTAGCGTATATGGCATTTGAGCAGGTCTTATCGAGAGATAATAGGATTTTGGCTACAAGTTATGAAATTTGAGTAATGACCTAGTGTCTGGTGCCCGATATGGCGGTACTAGAACTGCTATAGCGGTGCCGCTTTTGCGGCAGAAGGGACACTGTAGCGGCAATGTGATTTTTTGAGGGACCGCTATGACGGTCTGAGTTACCATTATAGCGGGACAGCTGTTGTCATGACCCGACTAGGTGGCTATGATGGGTACTCGGAGCTGACTATCGAGCGCCGCTCCTCTATCTAGCCATCATACTCAACCTGTGCACATATGATCTCCAAGGTAATATTTACCATAAACTAATCGTAAGTAATCCCCCAAAACATGCATATATATATATATATATATATATATATATATATATATATATATACATATAAGCCCTCGCGGCTAACAATATGTGATACATAGTATTCACTGAGAGTTCACATAACATCTACTACCCACACATATGTATCTACGAGCCTCTAACTGGAGTACTGAACATAAAGACGGGACAGGATCCCATCATGCCCGAATATATATACAAAATAATATATCAAAACTACACCTCCGGATTAGGGAAGTGCTCCTGTACAAGCTGATCTAGCTCTTAAGGATCTGTACCGTCTCTCTGTCTACCTGTGGCCATGAACACAACGTCCAAAAAGAAAAGGACGTCAGTACAAATAATGTACTGAGTATGTAAGGCATGAATAATTATAACATAATACTAATAACATGATAAAGAATAAGGAAGCATAATATCAGGAAACAACCTGTAACTGAATGCCTCTTAAGGCAGAATCATGCATGCTAACTTACATCATAAACAACATCGAATCATGTGTACATATATAAATTGCCCATCCATACAGGTATGGTGTGACCATTATTAGCCCGCATTCGGGCCACCCGCGTCCAGCGTAAACATCTCATGCCGCCCACTAGTGGTGTATGCCCATGCCATATAGACATGGTGTAATCATCATCATAGCTTCCCACTACGCTCATCGTAGTGGTGTCTGCCTAGCCAATTAGGCACGGTGTATTCTTACATATACATAACATAAAGCATGCATGAGAGGTCAAGTAAAAGCTATCACTCTATCGGACTGACGTAAGGTCGGTAACCTTCGAGTACATTAGTGAATAATCATCATCGCTATGTCTCACCTTGAAGGGACTACTGTCATGAGGTGAGACTACAACAAGGAAAAACATCAATGAGATCATAAAATAAGATTATCAAGATCATATTAGCATTATTTCATCATCGTCATGGAACATATCTCATCTTTAGCCCATAAAGAATCTTTACAAATCATGAACTTTCAGCCTTTAGGATATAAAAAGTCATGGAATACATGGGAAATAGAATATAGGAGTTATGCCTTATGAAAGAGGGGATTATCCTTACATAAATTTTATGTCTCCTTAACCCTATCGACTAACGCTTTCCTTCCAAGGTCGCAATTCTACATTCAAGAGAATCCGTACTAAGGTTAGATAATCGGAAACTAGCTTAAGTTAAAGCGACTAAGTGCTAATGGAAATCGGGCAACATCTCCTTTGTTTCTACAACTCTCCCCATACAATAAATAATTCCCAACACTACTGACAACACCCATAATAGCATAATCAATAATCTTCACCAAGTTAAGCATTATCAAATCCCGAAAATTCCCTTTCAAGATCATCCACAACCATAACTACAATACAATATCATATTCATTCATATATAATACTTTTTCAACATTCTTAATATCATTCATAACAAGATTATACTCATAGCATATCAAGAATCATGATTCATGTCAAGTTCTATTCAAGAATACCACTATTTCCACATTTAAGCTTCATATTCTATTTTCTTCCTTAATCCAAGTCATTCAACCCCTCAATACTCTTAATAAAGTCTAATGATCATGAAACTCACCTTTTATGTTATGTCCCGTGCTTTCGTATGATTGGAAATCGAGAAATAAACAAGACTTGTGTGTTATAAGGAAATATTTTTGATTTTGGTGAATATGACTATGTTGGTTATGGAATCATAGATGTTAAGACATCGGGGAAGGCCGAGGGTAAATTTGGAATTTCGGAAATTAGTTTCGGGAATTACAAAGCGGGACGTTTAACGAATTGGGCCAAGAAAAATATGAAACAAAAATTGGGGCCCAAAGCATTGAAGTGGCCGGCCAAGGGGCAAGGTCCAAGCCCATTTTATTAAGGTCATGTGCTATGCACATGACCTATAAGTGGATATATATCTAGATGCCTTAGTAGTTATCAAGAACAAATCACAAAAAAATTCAAGAACACCTCAAGTGAGGCTCTCGGCCGAGAGTGAGCAAGAGAGAAAGAAAAATTTTTGCTAGCCTTTGTTTCAATCCAAAAATCTTAATTTCTACATAGTTGTGAAGTACTCAAGACCCTCTTCAACGGGGTATAATTAGTTTGGCACAAGAACTACGTTTGCGACAAGTCGGGGTTTCAAGAAAAGGTGAGAATTCTTACACTTTTATGTTGTAGAATTGATATAAATATGTTAAGGATTGGGAATAGACGAGAATCCCGTGACTTTGGTGTATATAGAAAGCCGTGGGTGTGTGTGTATATTGTATGTTGGCCGTGAGCCTAGGAAGAAGAAAGTGGTGTGAATTGATCTTGTTTAGTTGTATAATGTGTTGTTGTGATCTTTATGTCGTAAATGATTGATTGATGAATTAAATTGGCGTTGGAAAATGATTTCGGACATTTTCGGAAAGTGTATACCTTTGGTATAATTGTGTATATCATTGTATATTTAGGGTGCTAAAGACTTTAAATATGAGTTATAGTTGGTATTAATGAATTCGGAATGAAACGACGCAAGTTAGAATGTTCGTCGTGAATTTTCGATGTTTTGAAGAATTATGGAAAGTAATGGATTTTGGGGCAATTTCGTGTATGGCTTGGATTGTATTTGGGATGTGATTGTATAAGTTTGAATGAGGAAATGAATACAATTATGTAGATATAGAGTTGGAGTTTTGGAAGTTTGAATGAAAGTTGCCAACTTAGGTAACAAAGTAGAACTTTGAAGCTAGAGTGGTTTGATTATTACTTGTGTTGTTTGATGATGTGTGGGCTGTTGTTGTTGATATATTTTGGACCGGGCTAAGTCTCGGGGATGTTAGATTTATAGGGGAAATGCTGCCGAAATTTCGGTAGGCAAAAATGAAGTTAAAGGCATTCTTAAGCCTAAGAATCTCAATTGGTAACTTTGACCATTTGCAGATTTCAGACGAAACAGGACTTGATTTTTGGGGGAGCATAAGACGTCTGTAAGGTATGTAAAGCTTCCCACTTCTTCGTTTGGCATGTCTTGGTATGTTAGGTGAATATTGGAACCTCCGGAGCATTTCTGCTCCTCGAAACCCGATCCACAGAAAAGTTACTATTCATTCAATTCAATTGAAGCCTAAGGGCTCTATTTTGGTTAGAATGCAACCAAATGTCCGAAACCTATCGAAATGTGGTCGGGTAACTTGGAAATGATTATGTATGACCTTTTGGCCCCTAAACGTTCGTAAATTATGTTCGCCACCTCAATTCGACTCGAGGTGGGCCCGCTAACCCCGAGACGCCCTATTTGTCCTATTGGGCTCTCCTTTTGAATAAAGTTTGATATGAAACCTTCGGTTTTGGAACTTCCTCCTAAGAGACATGTTTTGAATATTATGATATGCTAAGTTACGTTTTGAACCATACGTACCATTTTGGAAACATTTTGTGAAATGAAACTTTGTATCGACTAAGTATTCGGCTATTTTGTACTATGAAATGACTTATGAGACTACTAAGTTTTGAAAGGCTATTTTGAAATATGAATTGCATTTGTTTGCTCACGACTCCGCTCGTGCCTTATTATGACTTCGTTCACCGGTTCCCGGGCCGGTTATGATTCGTGCGCCTTACAATAATTTGGCCGTATGCTGTGTTACGGTTCCCGAGGCTTCGCCATAGGGCCGGGTTCCGTTTGGAGTTATGCTGTGATATGGCTCGTGATGCGATACGCTCACCTATGTTTGTGTTTGTGTTCGGAGATTTGAAACTTTCTGGTGTTATGCTGTGTGTGGCGCCAGCGTCGGAGTGGCGACCACGTTCTTAAGAGTTTGCATGATTTCGTTTGCATTATGTATACGTATATGACTTTGATACGGATTTTGACATACTGATTTGTACTCCACTTTGTTATCTGATTTGCTTTCAGTTTTGATCCATATTTCTGTACTCCGTGCTTTACATACTCAGTACATATTTCGTACTGACCCCCTTTCTTCGGGGGCTGCGTTTCATGCCCGCAGGTACAGACATTGGTGATCCTCCACTGTAGGCTTCACTTTCTGCTATTTTGGAGTACTCCTTCTGATCCGGAGTCCACTTTTGGTACAGACTCCTTTTGCTATGTATATGCTCTGTATATTTGACGATTTGGGTACGGCGAGGTCCTGTCTCGCCATATGTCTTTGTTTTGAGTTCGTAGAGGCCTGTAGTCATATATGTGGGGCGAGGGTCCTATATATGTTTGTTTGATTTTGCTTTCTGGTCTTAAAGCGGTCCGTTTGTTTTGATGGCCCTAAATGGCCCTTATGCTTATGTTTGCACTTTCGACCGGCGATGTCTATTCCGCCGCTCAGTTTGTATTTGATATGGCATTTTGATTTGTGCGACCGCTTAAGACATATTTGATAAAGATTCAGTTTGATATGACATTTATGAATTTTTGGTAAATGAATATGCGGTTTGGTCTGGGTACCCAGATAGGGTGCCAGTCGCGGCCCACGGGGCTGGGTCGTGACAAAAGTGGTATCAGACCAGTTTGTCCTCGGAATGTCTACAGGCCGTGTCTCGTAGAGCCTTGTTTATCGATGTGTTGTGCACCACATCTATAAATAGGAAGCTACAGGGCATTTAGGATGTTACCCTTCTTTGGATTCTTAGATCGTGCGGTAAAGCTATATGATTAGGATGATTCTCCCCTACGAATTGTTGTATCTACAGCGAGGCTCCAGAAGAGCAGAAGTGTCGGTATTTGGGGAAAATGTTTCTGACCCTCTTCCTGCAGGTGATCGTAGGTTGATAAATAATGAAGAGGAGCGCTTCGGATGATGGGGATGGGGGTGCTAATAAGGCCCCTAGGACATCACCAGGACCGAGTAGACAGATCCCCAGCTACTCGATTGAGACCGACCCTTCGGAGGATCTAGAGACAATTCCTCCAGAGTTTTTGATCCCCGGAGCAGAGGCTCCCAGGGAAGACAGTTATGACACCGACCCTTCGGAGGACCCAGCGACGATACCTCCAGAGTTTCTTACTCCCAGGGAGGAGGATAGCCCCGAGGCTGAGCCACTAGAGCACTCCTCCGGGACGCCAGAGGAGGAGATTCCCGAGGATGTGCCAGCAGCTCCGGTAGTGGAGCAGTATGTTAGACAGGCTTCCCCAGAGAGTGTTACGCCCTATTCCAGCCCTTTGTCCTGGCCGTCGGTGAACCAGGAATTGCCAGGCTACCTACACTCCTCCGATTCAGATGCAAGGAATAGTGGGGGCCAGTCGGACGACGAGGATGAGGGACACAGTTCCCACGGCAGCTCCCCAGGTTAGACTCGAGATTGATAAGTATAAACATATAAGTTTCCTAGAATTTTCGATATGTGTATGATATCTGTAAAACGTTGTTCAATGACGATAACGGAAATTTAAAAGGATTAGAGACCTAGTGACCCAAGGCAAGGGCGACTGAGATGTCCCCACCGTCAGTGTGAGTCTGGAAATCCCGGATGAAAGTAAACAGGAAAGTGCCTCCGATGCTGTTTGAGTTGGGCACGTGTGGTAAGTGTCGACGGCGTTATAATTCTTATTTGAAGTTATCAGCCCCGTGTGGCTGCGATACGACATGATATGATATGTATGTATGTGTATATGAGTTGGCCCTGTGAGGCATGATTGATATTTTCTGGTGTACAGGTTTTGGATAGTAAGAAAAACAGAGGAACCTCTGCCCAAATTTTTCCAGAAATATGGAAGTAAATACGTAGACTAAGTACAAAAAGGTCCCGCGATACTTGTCGGACTTTAGTTTTCCTCGGTCGGTGGCCGGAGAACACCTTACGGTGATATTTTTATCAGATTCCACCGACTATTTGGAGGCGGAATTCGTGGGATGAAGACTTAAATCTGTGGGTTACCCGTAATCATATGTATATGTGTATGAAAGTGAATGTTTAAGATTCAGAAGGGCGACATGGTAATGGTACGACTTAACCGGGGGTGGGACCCGGTACAAAAATTTTCTGAAAATTTGCTAAGACCCCGATCTGCCCTAAAATTACGTGACAAAGGCCGTGCGGGGCAATCGACGAAATTATATCAGCCCTAACGCGTCAAAATGCATGAAAGTTCCGGGGTTAAGCGTGCTCAAGCCAGAGCAATTCTGGGATGGGTGACCCCTGGGAAGTAATGTAAAGTTTTTCATAAGTGAGAGTGCGATAAATATAGATGGAAATTTGGGGTAACCAAAAGGTAAATAGAATGTGTGTGGAGTAATTAGCGCCCTTTCGGGAGTCGCGCAGAACGAGGCGGACTAAATGGGCAAAAAGAAAAGGGTACAACACCGCTTGGGAAATTGCACGAATTTGAATAACAGTCAGAGACGTTCGCCAGTAAGGTATTAGTAAATGTGTGTATGTGTGTGTGTGTGTATGTATGATTTTCGTTTGATGCCCATGTGGGTTAAGAGCCGAGACCCGGCAACTAATGTTGTGATAGACGAAAGGTTTTACTAAACTGAATACATGAAGCGAAGCGGGGGCGACGATCCGAAAGTTGTCAAGGGATAGAAAATCCCTAAGTACATTATGACTCAGTTTAGAATGACGATGTCTGAAAGAGAAAATGAGTATGGAGGGTAGGAAAGATGAAAGATAAGCAGTGTGAATAAGTGGAATCTTTGAAAGAGTCGATACGCGAGACGTAAGACAATTTGTGTGACAACTTGGCGAATAAGTTTGCCAATAAAAAGGAAATTCTCATGAATTATTGGAGCCTTAATAGGAGCGATTTGATTCTAATTCGACATTCTATCTATTGTGCTTCTGCACTCCCGATTCCGATAAGGCTCTGTCTAGTACGCCTCTGTATTTCTGAGCTCGATTATGTTCCCGTCTGATGAATCTTTGTGCGTCTGATTCTGGATACGTTTCTGTCTGGCACACCTCTGTATGTCTGACTCTGGATATAAATCCGTCTGATATGCTTCTGTGCGTTTGATTTTGATCACGCGTATGTTCGATACATTTCGGTTTGTCTAATCACGACTCTGTATGATACAATTCTGTACATTTGATTCTGATTTCGAATCTGTCCGATATGATCTTGTACGTCTGACTCCGATTATGAATCTGTCTGGTATATCTTCGTGTGTTTGATTCTGCTTACGAATCCGTCTGATACGCCTTTGTACGTCTGACTCCGATCTCAGATTTGTCTGATATACTTCCGTACCTCTGATGTTGACTATGAATCCGTCCGATATGCTTAAACGCATCTGGCCCTAGTTCTGAATCTGTTTGGCATGAAGTGTCTGGTATGAAGTAAAGTGAGATTACGACGATGTGGTAAGAAACTCAGAAGTGTAACAAAAAAAATGATATTGACTATGATGTCTGGAAAGTGTTCGTCCATTACAAGAATATAGCGTATGGTTCGGTGATTACGTGGGGTATGAGAAAATATATTATGAAGGCATTTGCATTAGTGATGTGAAGAATTACCCCGTCATGTCGGTGAAAAAGCTACGTCGGAAAATCCACGAAGGACAATTATGAAGAGGACCCTCCCGAAGTAGTATGATGCCCCATAAGGTCGATTCAACATTCGAGGACGAATGTTCTTAAGGGTGGGAGAATGTTATGTCCCGTGCTTTCGTATGATTGGAAATCGAGAAATAAACAAGACTTGTGTGTTATAAGGAAATATTTTTGATTTTGGTGAATATGACTATGTTGGTTATGGAATCATAGATGTTAAGACATCGGGGAAGGCCGAGGGTAAATTTGGAATTTCGGAAATTAGTTTCGGGAATTACAAAGCGGGACGTTTAACGAATTGGGCCAAGAAAAATATGAAACAAAAATTGGGGCCCAAAGCATTGAAGTGGCCGGCCAAGGGGCAAGGTCCAAGCCCATTTTATTAAGGTCATGTGCTATGCACATGACCTATAAGTGGATATATATCTAGATGCCTTAGTAGTTATCAAGAACAAATCACAAAAAAATTCAAGAACACCTCAAGTGAGGCTCTCGGCCGAGAGTGAGCAAGAGAGAAAGAAAAATTTTTGCTAGCCTTTGTTTCAATCCAAAAATCTTAATTTCTACATAGTTGTGAAGTACTCAAGACCCTCTTCAACGGGGTATAATTAGTTTGGCACAAGAACTACGTTTGCGACAAGTCGGGGTTTCAAGAAAAGGTGAGAATTCTTACACTTTTATGTTGTAGAATTGATATAAATATGTTAAGGATTGGGAATAGACGAGAATCCCGTGACTTTGGTGTATATAGAAAGCCGTGGGTGTGTGTGTATATTGTATGTTGGCCGTGAGCCTAGGAAGAAGAAAGTGGTGTGAATTGATCTTGTTTAGTTGTATAATGTGTTGTTGTGATCTTTATGTCGTAAATGATTGATTGATGAATTAAATTGGCGTTGGAAAATGATTTCGGACATTTTCGGAAAGTGTATACCTTTGGTATAATTGTGTATATCATTGTATATTTAGGGTGCTAAAGACTTTAAATATGAGTTATAGTTGGTATTAATGAATTCGGAATGAAACGACGCAAGTTAGAATGTTCGTCGTGAATTTTCGATGTTTTGAAGAATTATGGAAAGTAATGGATTTTGGGGCAATTTCGTGTATGGCTTGGATTGTATTTGGGATGTGATTGTATAAGTTTGAATGAGGAAATGAATACAATTATGTAGATATAGAGTTGGAGTTTTGGAAGTTTGAATGAAAGTTGCCAACTTAGGTAACAAAGTAGAACTTTGAAGCTAGAGTGGTTTGATTATTACTTGTGTTGTTTGATGATGTGTGGGCTGTTGTTGTTGATATATTTTGGACCGGGCTAAGTCTCGGGGATGTTAGATTTATAGGGGAAATGCTGCCGAAATTTCGGTAGGCAAAAATGAAGTTAAAGGCATTCTTAAGCCTAAGAATCTCAATTGGTAACTTTGACCATTTGCAGATTTCAGACGAAACAGGACTTGATTTTTGGGGGAGCATAAGACGTCTGTAAGGTATGTAAAGCTTCCCACTTCTTCGTTTGGCATGTCTTGGTATGTTAGGTGAATATTGGAACCTCCGGAGCATTTCTGCTCCTCGAAACCCGATCCACAGAAAAGTTACTATTCATTCAATTCAATTGAAGCCTAAGGGCTCTATTTTGGTTAGAATGCAACCAAATGTCCGAAACCTATCGAAATGTGGTCGGGTAACTTGGAAATGATTATGTATGACCTTTTGGCCCCTAAACGTTCGTAAATTATGTTCGCCACCTCAATTCGACTCGAGGTGGGCCCGCTAACCCCGAGACGCCCTATTTGTCCTATTGGGCTCTCCTTTTGAATAAAGTTTGATATGAAACCTTCGGTTTTGGAACTTCCTCCTAAGAGACATGTTTTGAATATTATGATATGCTAAGTTACGTTTTGAACCATACGTACCATTTTGGAAACATTTTGTGAAATGAAACTTTGTATCGACTAAGTATTCGGCTATTTTGTACTATGAAATGACTTATGAGACTACTAAGTTTTGAAAGGCTATTTTGAAATATGAATTGCATTTGTTTTCTCACGACTCCGCTCGTGCCTTATTATGACTTCGTTCACCGGTTCCCGGGCCGGTTATGATTCGTGCGCCTTACAATAATTCGGCCGTATGCTGTGTTACGGTTCCCGAGGCTTCGCCATAGGGCCGGGTTCCGTTTGGAGTTATGCTGTGATATGGCTCGTGATGCGATACGCTCACCTATGTTTGTGTTTGTGTTCGGAGATACGGAGATTTGAAACTTTCTGGTGTTATGCTGTGTGTGGCGCCAGCGTCGGAGTGGCGACCACGTTCTTAAGCGTTTGCATGATTTCGTTTGCATTATGTATACGTATATGACTTTGATACGGATTTTGACATACTGATTTGTACTCCACTTTGTTATCTGATTTGCTTTCAGTTTTGATCCATATTTCTGTACTCCGTGCTTTACATACTCAGTACATATTTCGTACTGACCCCCTTTCTTCGGGGGCTGCGTTTCATGCCCGCAGGTACAGACATTGGTGATCCTCCACTGTAGGCTTCACTTTCTGCTATTTTGGAGTACTCCTTCTGATCCGGAGTCCACTTTTGGTACAGACTCCTTTTGCTATGTATATGCTCTGTATATTTGACGATTTGGGTACGGCGAGGTCCTGTCTCGCCATATGTCTTTGTTTTGAGTTCGTAAAGGCCTGTAGTCATATATGTGGGGCGAGGGTCCTATATATGTTTGTTTGATTTTGTTTTCTGGTCTTAAAGCGGTCCGTTTGTTTTGATGGCCCTAAATGGCCCTTATGCTTATGTTTGCACTTTCGACCGGCGATGTCTATTCCGCCGCTCAGTTTGTATTTGATATGGCATTTTGATTTGTGCGACCGCTTAAGACATATTTGATAAAGATTCAGTTTGATATGACTTTTATGAATTTTTGGAACATGCTCGGATTTGGTAAATGAATATGCGGTTTGGTCTGGGTACCCAGATAGGGTGCCAGTCGCGGCCCACGGGGCTGGGTCGTGACATTTTATGATGTAGGAATGGACTTTGGATACAAATACTTCACTTGGAGGAAAATCCTACTTTAACACCAAAGAGATTCTTGGTTTCCACAAACCCTAGAGAGCATCCTTGCACTTGATTCTACCAATCTTTGGTATTTAATCTTTGATTTACCTTGAATTAATGTTAGTGGAGTGTAAGGAATATTCTAGAGCATTCAAGGCCGTTGTAGAAGGAAAAATCTGAAAATTGAGAGCAAGGGTCGTCTATTTGTAGCTGGAACCAGAAAATTCCAATAAGGCGGTTCGACGGTCGGGTCGACGGTCCATTGACTTGCAAAATTACGCCTGCAGATATCAGTCTGCAAAAATGTATTGACGGTGCACAGTGACGGTCCATCGACATGTCGACGTCCCGTCAGTACTGAATGGTGTCTGCAGAATTTCCTGAATCCGTTCAGACTGCGTCGATTCGATTCGTTCAACTTTTAATCCCGTAAATCACCAGGAATACCTACTGGTACGTTTATACATGGGGCAAGATATTCTCTACCTTAACTTTCTCCCACGAGCTTTCTTTTCTTGCCTCAAATTCCTTTGGAATCTTAATTAAAATCATTAAGTATCCCTTCCTACTTGTAGGGACATCATATACACCTTAACTTGCGTTAGTCTATTCACCGCACAGCAACCCGAAATTTCGAGGTGTAACAGCTATGGCCGTCCCGACACCGCAGAAGCGGTAATTGCTGAATCAGAGGCCTTTTAATGTGTTAAAACCCTTAGACACTAAGTCATTTTCCCTTATTTTGTTCTTGAGGCTTAAGGAGGCGATTTTGGAGGGTTTCCACTGATTTCTTCTCTAAGGTAACAATCCTGTCTCTAAATCATACATTAGCTTCTCCTAATCAATAATCCATGCTTAGATTTCTCTTATAATGGTAAGAGCAAAAGGGGGTTTTAGGGGTTTCTTCTCTAATGATCTTATGATGATAAAACCTAGTTTATTTGGTGGATTAAGTATGGGTTAGCCGGATATTGATGAGTATTAGCTATTGTAACTTGAGTCTTCCATTTCCAAGGCTTAATTTATGAATTTAAGGTTAGGGTTTATACCCAAACTTGGGGATTTTGCCTAGAATCCGAATTTGGGTAATTTTGTTGGTTCTTCTAGCTTGATATTGATGGGAATTGATCACCAAGAGTTTTAATTTCATGTTGAGATCCATATATTCCTAATTTCCCCTTTCTAGTTCATAATCCCTATTCCATATATTGGGAATTTTGGTCTTGAATAGAAGTAGGGTTTGATTGATGTTCTTCTTGATTCGAATATGCCTACACTTTCTTTATCTCAAGGCTCAAAGGAAAGGGAAGTCTAAGGAGTGATTTTTGGTGATATTGTTGTTCGGCCTTCCAAGTAGGTTACGGTTTACCTTATGGTGACACCTCGTTTAGCGAAGCATATATGTAGATGATGTTGTCAGAGAAAGCATGTAAGCCTTTGGGTATGAAGTCGGGTTGGATATTTGTCATGCCCTGAACTATGGTTTGGACGTAACACGGTACTCGGTGCCTTACTGTATGTGACCGAGCGAACCACATGGCTTGCTGAATCATCATGAGGCATACATGAGCGGAATATGACATAAACATTATGATCCTAAACATGGGATATCATAAATATCAAATAAAATACTTGTTTTAAGAAAACATGAATATGGATTGTCATAGATAACGAGCCAAAGATGGCTATACGACTCTAAACATCTAACATAACATCACTGTCTAGTTTATGAAACCTTTAACATGAGTCTGAACTGCTAAACGTAACTGTTGGGACAAGGCCCCTAGTATACCTTAAATGCATAACTAACATAAATAAATAATGACTAAACCCCAAAGAAGATGGGGCTCACCAAAAGTTGATATATGGGTGGTCCTATGGAGTAGATCCGTCGTCCTGTGTAACTGTACCTGCATCGTGAAATGCAGGCCCCCAAGTAATAGAAAGGGGACGTCAGCACATTTAACGTATTGGTATGTAAAGCAACTGAATGAAATAAACATGGCACATGAAATAACATGATAAGAGATGAAACTAAAACTGAAACCTGGTCATGAACATGTGTATCTGACATGGACATAAATACATATATAACAAAGGTAAAAACATTTTTTAAGTTGGGAGAGCATTAATATAACCGACATGTAACCACCACGTTAACACGTGGTGCCTAATCTCTGCCCGACCAGCAAAGCCGTCATGTACCTTGCCAAGGTACAAGACGTGAACATGACATGAATGGATCCAAATCCCTCAATGGGGAAAATATGAAGGAATCGTCCCACTGGGCGGAGCGATCCTTATCCTACGTTGGCATACGTAGTTTCAGGTATGAAACCTTCTCGGTAATTTGTGTAACTCCCAAAAACATGAATATGATATAGTTGGCTAAGAAGCCCATGAATTTCATGAAACATGACTTGTATTAACATGAGTATCTTGTATCATAGCATGAATATAATAACATAATATAATTGCATGAAAACTTGTAGACATGTAGGATATTCATGAAAATAAGCATTACATTTAATAACTTGCTTGTAGGAACCTATGGAATGCAAAGTATGGGTTTTCATGGATTACAGACAGATTCTCAATAACCAAAAGGATTATTAAGAATACAATAACGAAGTAATCATACAATTATAGTATATCATGGTACATGTACTTAGGGTTATCATGAACATGGCTAAAACCCTAGTTTTGGTGTAACTTGTATGATCATGGAAGAACGTGGCATGGGGAAGAACAGCGATGTTCCCACACATGGATAAAAACTCTACATACCTGGTAATGCTCCAAAACTTGAATTAAAGACTTGAACTTTGAAGAAGATTTCCAAAATCTTGAATCTTAAACCTTGAGATGGGTTTTCTTGAAAACCCTAGGTTAGGAATGATGATTTCTTGTTTAGATTACAAGGATATATATTAGAATTGACTTGGAATGATTAGAATAGGCTTACCTTGGTGTTCTTCATGATGGGAGAGGATAAGAGGTCGTTCTAGGGCTTGAAGGATTGAAAAATAATGATTTGGACTGATATGGACGAATATATACTGTTCTGGAACATTAAATTTTACGCCCAACAAAATACTGGCCGTATTTTGAAGGACGGGCCGTATTTCAGTCTGTATTTTGTTTGGACTGCTTTGCGACTCTTCAGTAAAATGGCCATAGCTCTTTGCACAGATGTCTGTTTGACCCCCATAATATACCGTTGGAAAGGTATTTCAAAGCTCTACAACTTTCATCCAGGAAGTTTTCCCAAATTCCAATCAAAATTGTTAAATATGGGCCGTATTTCAAAATACAGTCCATATTTAACAATGTATAACCCTCAAGCCAAATTCCAGAATGCTCAGTGATTTTGATCCAACTTATGATTTGAAATACGGGCCGTATACTGAAATACGGTCCGTGTTCTGGGGCGTAAACCCCCATCTGACAACTGAAGAGAAAATTCTAATTCCCACATTCTTTATCTGGTTTTCAAAGTCTAGAATCATGGTCAAAGCTTAAGTTAAAGGTACGGGGTGTTACAATATTGTCTTAGGTTGGGCCCTGTTGTGTGATTGGGGTTAGACACCCCGTTGTGTTGTGACTTATCATGTTCTATTATTACAAGCTTGATGCCACATGCACTACAGGAAAAAGGGGTATCTGTGACCATTATGTAGCGACGAGATAAAAATCTAGTCGTTAAAGGTATACCTTTAGAGACGAGATTATGTGCTGGCCCGTAATTGTCTATTTTTCAGGGAAGAATCTTAATTAGGTCCCAAAATAAATTAAGATCTGGTCCAAAAAAGATAACCAAGAATAAATATAACACTAATATAACAACTCTTTTGCGAAAGAAAGAGTCCGCTCATCTCTCTTTCTCCATTGAAAAAAATTCCTTAACCCTAGCCCCTCAATCTAACAATTATTCTTCAATGTTTCTCCCAAATACAAAATTAAAACCGTCCAAGACTGTACTGTTGTTTTTCTTCCATCGTCTCATCTCTCTCTTAGTCATTTGATAGTTTTGACAAGTTTGGGGAAAATTAGGACTGGAAATCGACTATTTTGACCCAGAGAACACCGTTACTTCGCCGATTTTCAAGTTTCCTTGGTGACCCATTAATCTTTTTGAATGTGTATGTGTTTCCTAAGAACCTTCAGCTTTTTGTTATTATCAACCCTTCTTTTCTCTTTTGAGAATTTACTAGTACTTTGTCCAGATTTTTAGTGTCGAAAACAGAATACTCGTGTTACTTTTTTTTTTGGGCTTTCAATATCTTAGTTTCTATAATACGCATTTCCAATTCTGCAAAGTACTCGTATTAGTGACATCATCTTCGATGAATGGGTTAACTTTTTTGAGATTTTGTTCTTTATAATACTTTGTACATGATATGAGTTAGCACAGATTTTGTTTTCCCATGTAGTATTTTATTTTCCTGAACCAACTACTGTTCGAGCCTGTTCAGTTTACATTTTAGGCCTTTTAGCTAATGGATTAGGAACTTTAGGGAATTAGAGGTGAATGAAAGTTCATAAGATGTTTAGGTAGTTTACATAGTATTAATTTGGTCTTCAAAAAGTTTAAAATGTGCTATAATTTACAGTTCTCTAATAATATTGATGGTATGTTGGTGCTTTTGGACTCCTTACAGCTTTAATAGACTCATACCAGCTATGGTAAGAAGAAATAATGTGTATCAAGGGTTTTTACTAACTAATACTAGTCGTAGTTTTGCAATCAAAACATATGGTTCATCTAGTGCTTAAGCAAATATAACAAGTAAGAAAAGAACATCAGGTACACGTGAAATTTTACTTTGTTCTCACTACTATTGTGACCACACCACACCAAGTATATCACCTGATAGTGACATTACCAAGATATCAGGGATAACATCAATGTAAGGTTGAACATGGACAAGAAACATTTTAAAATGATGTGCAGCATGATGGTACTAGCTAAGATTTGTGTGTTATATTCTTTTTATGTCACTTTTGGTAGTAAATCACATATCGATATACCCAAGTTTGCTTGTTCATTTGACCTTTTGGAACTTGTGTGGGACTTGTATTAGCTTTGTTTGTACAAATATTCACTTCTGTGGTAATCACCTTCAATTTTAACTTCTTGAATTTTCTGCCAGCTTGGTAGGATCATTAAGAGCATAGTGGTACTAATTGATTCAATTGAAAACTACTCTTCTTGTAAGTTCTTTATTTCCCCTTATATTCCTAAAGTCTCTAAGGATCACATAAGACCAAATAACATGCTGGAGATTTTTCATTGTATAGCGATCACATAAAAATCAAAGCAAATGAAGACTGTGTTTTATGTGTTTGAGATTGAACCTGGATGAAAGTATATTGTAGTCACTAGAGGATCAATTAAACAAAATGATTTGGTGCATGTGTTTTTGTATATTCATAGGGGAAAATTCTTGAACTTATGCAAATACTGCTGTTTTAGTTACTCTTGTCAAGACTTTCTATCAAAATGGAGAAATCGTGATACGTATTTTGAAGGTTTGACTGATGCGTTTTGTATACTCACACAACTATACTATGTTTTTTTATGGAAACATTGGAAGATCTTTAATCTTGCTTATCTTTTGTCTTTCTTTTGTTTTTCCAGTGCTTTTCCTAAGAGTAATAAGGGTAATGACAGTCACTATACAACAATGTGAGTTCAAAATTTTCCATCAACTTATCTTTCTTGATTCGAACCTTCTCATTTTCTTATTCTTTTTGCCTGGAAGACTTTTAAGTTGTTTCATGTTTGGATGTTAGAACTTTGATTATAGGAAAGGGTCAAAAATACCCATCTATTTTAGTTTATTAGTCAAGTTTGCCCTCCGTTAGTGAAAGTGGTCAAATATACCCCTATCGTCTACAAAGTTAACACATTTACCCCTATTTTGACGGATTCTCCCAAATCGGACCTCAATTACCCAATTTTAATCGAAATTACCCATTTCAAACGGATTCTCATTTAAACCTAACCCGCGACCCACAAACCAAAACTTCCAGAGCTTAAGACCATCTGCACCATTGCCACCATCAACAGAGCCTCTTTCAATCATCCAATATACCCTCTCTCTCCTTAAATCTGCGACCACCGTAATCAATATTAACGACACCACTTTCCTCATTGAGAAAAAACATGAATTATAGATTAGAGCAGGTCTGGTTGTCTTCTTTCTTCGATCCTCGAACTGAAACCACCATTGACGGAGCTTCAACTGCGGCCAAAGGGGGAAAAGGAAATAAAATATTAGAGCTAAAATTTTGATTTCAGTAGCTGGTATGAAAGATTGAGTACCAATTCAAAAGCTGTTGATCTTTCTGAGCTTAAAAACACCCAAAGTTCATAGCATTTCTAAGATTGCTATTGAGGATCGATTCAAACAGCAAGACGATATTAATTGAACTGAGTTGTAGTGGTTTGTTGGTGATTTAGAATTTGTGCTTGAAAATACTGGTTCCATTCGTCTGAGCGAGAACGCCGAACTGAAACCACCATTGGCAGCAGTTAACGCTCCATTAAAGCTTCAAAGTTTAAATTCTGATTTTTTACAAACGAGCTTCGTTTTGAGTGGCCATTTTTTCAAATATCTACTTAGTGGAGGAGAAAACAAGGAAAAGATTTACTTTACTTGAAAGTAGAAGGGAAGTAATAAATCGTAGTTTTGTGCTTACAGAAAATACAGTGCTTTTATTCTGGTATTATTATGCGTGGTTTATCTGTTCATGATTGTAGTAGGTCCTTCAAGTAACAATCTTACACTACCAGTGAACTTCAGTTGGTCATAAGAGAACAGATAAACTTCATCAATTGGGTACCTAGAAGAATGAGAAGGATGGTTGCTGAAAATAAACATCCTGACAATAGAACATTTTGTTAATTTTTGTCCACGGTTGAAGGAATAAGATGACAAGATTTGGGTTTTTATTTAGTGGATCGCGGGTCGGGTTTAAATGGGGATCTTTTTGAATGGGTAATTTAGATTGAAATTGGGTAATTTAGGTCCGATCTGGGGGAATCCGTCAAAATAGGGTAAATGTGTTAACTTTGTAGAGGCAGGGGTATATTTGACCACTTTCACTAACAGAGGGAAAACTTGACTAATAACTAAAGTAGAGGGATATATTTGACCTTTTTCCTTTGATTATATTCATCTCTTAGCTATATGAAGTTTATATGGATCTTCCTCAATTCAAGTTGGCATTTTCTATTTTCATTAGTGATGAAAGCCGCTCTATGAACACATGACTCTGGCTCCTTGTAATATGGCAAAGCTCAGTCGCCACTGAAGTTCTCTCATGAGAAATTTATCCACTTTATGCTCAAACATGAAAGGAAAATGATATAAGGTTCTTTGTGTGGCTTACAATAGAAAACCTTAATGGTGTTTGTTTTGTATTTAAAATAGCAGAATACTTTTCATTTTATTGATTACGTAGTTTGAATGGTGAGTGTAGCAGATTATGAGCCGATTGCTGTGCTATTCACGATTGCATTTGTCTATTTTAAGACTTGTTTAATTGTGGGAATTTGCAGGGCAAATCCGGTGGTGTGCCACTCACCGTGACAGGTTCTTTCTCATGGCTCCCATTCTTTCTGGAGAAAACTACCACTATTTATGCTATTATAGCTTTATTGACAAAGTTCACTACTCATACAAACTCTTGCTAGCTAGAGATAGGGATAACAGTTGAGAAGCTAAAGCATAAAATTCAATTGAATTATCCAAATTTTATGAAATTCACATTAAGCTGCTTCATAGTCATGTTCTCATCAATAGGAACTGCAACCTCAATTTCTGCAGTATTACCAACCACAAGAACACCCTCAAGCTCTATATGATCTCCACTTCCACCAGTACCACCAGGAGAAACATCCTTTACCAGTGGTGCAACATTGCCTTGCACACCATGCACTGCTTGATTTTTATCAACTGTAGTCGACTTAGTATTATTATTAGTCGACTTGGGATCTGTATGAACTTGAGCCACAGAAGTATCAGGTACTTGAACTAATTGCTTCTGCACAACATCTGCATTTGTCTTCACTGATTCCTTCACTGCAACAAGTTGCTTTGAAATACCTTCCTTGTCACGCCCTAATCTTGATCAGGGTGTGATGGGCACCCGACCCTTACTTAGGGCCGAGCGAACCCTCAGACCTTTAGTGCACACACAATCTTATTAAACTTTTTAAATCAAATAAGGATAATCTTGTCAAACTTTTAAATCAAATAGGGATAAAATACATAGTGAAATTTTCAGAAATATTCTTTCTCGTAGCTTTCAAATCAAACGAAGACTGTAGTCATATAGAACTTATATCATACTACAAAATGACACATCGGCTGATGGAGCCGCTTATAGAACTGACAACCAATACCCTCGACCCTGTCTGAAAAGTCTCTAACATCGATCCAAAAAGCATATCATACAAACTCTGACTCGGCAACACTCCAGGAACAAAATGGAGCTTGCCAACTTCGCTGGGACATCTTCTGCAATTTCTTCCACTTATCTGGGTGTACCTGCGTGGCATGAAACGCAGCCCCCGAAGAAAAGGGGGTCAGTACAGAATATGTACTGAGTATGTAAAGCATGAAATACAGAAAACAGAACCATAACCGAACAGACAGTACAAAAGTAAGTACGTTATCCAGAGTACCCAAAATGCTTATCTTCCAGACACAAATCATGTATACCGATGTCATCTGTCAGAAGGAGTACAGAAAGTACAGATTACCAAATTGATTACTTTCCAAACACAGATGATGTCAAATGTCAGAAGGGATACACAATGCAAAGACTGCCAAAACGCTTACTTTCAAAACACAGATCATACATGTCAGAATCATGTATCACATATGCATATAACGTGCCCCGGCCCTCCCGTGAGGGACGCGGTAAATCATATACATCATGTAAACATATAACGTGCCCCGGCCCTTGGTGAGGGACGCGGTGAATGAAATCATGTATGCCAATGTCATGTATCATATATGCATGTAACGTGCCCCGACCCTCTTTTGCGGGACGCGGTGAATGTGCCATCCTGGCCACCACCCCGTCGTCAAATCATAATGTCATCATATCATATATATCATGCCCCGGCCTGCAAGTGAGAGGGACGCGGTAAACAATGCAGAGGAGTACGCACGAGAACATATCCTGGCCCTGGCTCAGTGAAGGACATACTGACACTGCATGAACAGAGTAGTGCGAAACCATATACACATAAATCGAGACCCGATAGATAGGTATACTTATCGACACCTGAAGGTTCAGAACAAGTTTCAAACCAATCGGAGCTAGTATAGGAAAGTTACGGATATTTTACTACAGAACCTTCACGGACATTTCAGGAGCCATTTTTGGAAAACTGAAGCAATAATCATATATACATATAACAGATTTTGGAACAATTATATTAAGTACCTTTCGGATCTCGTGGTGGATAAAACCAAATATAGCTTTTGGAACCGTACATACATATCACTTATCTCTTAAATGCCAATTTAGGAACATATCAAATAGGTCTTTGGACATCATGCCGACATCATAAATCATCTATATATACATATAACAGATTCACGCACGCATACTCGTAAAACATTGTACATTGTATAGCTGCGGAACGTGTAGCCCGATCCATAAACGTATAATAGTATTACCGAGGAACGTTTGGCCCGATCCAAGATTGTATGAAAAAGTTAGAAACATTAATACTTACCAAATCATTTCAAGGACATAAATTCTTATACTTGGCTTATTATCCAATTATGCAATAATCTCAACCATACTACGTATGCTCGTATCAATAGGCCAATAGAAATCGTAGATGAACTCGGAAGCTTATCAAATAGAACTTCGGAATCATGAATACGTATCGAAATCATATGAAACGACTTATGGAGGTCAAAGGCATTAGCCACCCTAATGGCTCTAAGAGCGAGAATTTCTTTGAAATCATACATATACATCATTGGTTCATTTCATAGAGATCATGCCATAAGAAAGAAGGGTAAGCCTTACATACCTGTCCCACGACCAACTAGCTACGCTTATTTGTCCAACTGGCTAGTCTACATACAAAAGAATTCACGTAACCATTAGATTCATTGTCATTTACTTGCCTTAGACTTTCAAATGAATTCACTTATATTCTACCGAAATTTCGGCAGCATTTCCTCTGTAAATACACCATCCCCGAGACTCCAACTCGGCCAAACATACAACAACAAATCCGAGAATTTAACTCGGCCAAAATATCAACAACAATGCCAACAATTTTTCTAACGATTTCCACAACAACAATTTCCATAATCATGCCAACAACATCAATAACCAATTCAAAATATATTCTAACTTTAACTCTTGCCACGCAATTCAACGACATTTCATTTATATTCAATTCCATCACATGAAATCAAGCCAATACCAATGATCTTGCATTCAAGTACTCGCCCAAGACCTTACAAGCAAAATTCAAGAATATTTCAAACAGTTCACATAACATTCCAAACAACCCAAACGATATACTACTTAACCCGAGACCTTCCATATTCCACAAGAACGCTAACAACACATTTTCTTTCTTCCAAATTCATAAGCTACAACAACAATTCATACTCTAGCAACATCATTCTCGTAATTACATAAACCATATAAAAATCACATAAATTCCTACTACCAATTTCCATGCTAACTTGAACCATTAGTCTTTCATTTGCATCATAGAGTCCACAGCAACACAACTAACATATTAAATAAAATTAATTCACCACTCCTCCACCATCCAATAACCACACGACCACCATTCAACACACACACCCACACGGCCACACACAACACACACTATTTCCATGATTTCTATATAAACCTTCCATAACATATAAAAGAATATGAATTCTTACCTTTTTCCTCAACTTTCCACATGATTAGAATCTTGAACTTGCCACCAAGAGTAGTTTTCTTGCTTCAATAATTATACCACGTTAAAGAGGACGTTCCAATTGGTAGAAAAGCTAGAAGAAAATAATTTTTCTTGATCAACTTTTCTTGGCCAAAATTTGGCACCATGGCCGAATACCACTACCATATCCCCTTTTCTTGAAACTTCTTCAAGTTTCTTGAAAGAAATAAGATGACTACTAAAGTCCATGGGTCTTCTTTTATTTATTCCCATTAAGTATCCATGTGGGCTTAGCCCACACCCCAACTTGGCCTGCCCACTTGGGTCTTTTTGGTCTCAAGCCCATTTTTTTTTCTAGTCTTGTTTTGTAATTCATAAAAATTATTTTCCAAATTCCAAAATTGCTCTTGTCCTTTCTCCATATTTCCATGAGTCATCTTGCGAATTTTCCCTTTTTACCCTTTGCCTTTCTTAATATTTCCACATCAAACATTTTCATAAACAATTCATTCACTAAAATGATTTGGATAATAGTCTTGACTTTAATTTCTCGCAATCATCTTGAATTATCCGAATGTACGAAATGCGGGATATAACATGCCTCCTCCACATGATATTCATTCCCTTCCTCTAAAGCAGCAAACTTATTAGTAGTTTGCACATCATTAGCATTAGGAACTACTGCTTGCACTTCCTTTCCTGTACCACCTGAGACAAGTGATGCATCTGCAGTTTGTGCACCTTGTTTTTGTCCATTACCACTGCTCTTCACCTGCTTCTTTGCTTTGGCATCTTTCCACTTGTACAAATCCTTAACAATTCAGGATGAATTTTCCAGCAGCCTGCCTCATCATGCCCTTGTAAACAACAATTCTTGCAATCCTTGGGCATGAAATCATAATGTATTCTCACCCATTTAGCCTTGATTGCACCAGTTGTATTAGGAATAACCTGAATCTGTACCCTTTTAGGATGATTAACAAGCAATTCAACTTCTACCTCTACTCTAGCACAACTTGGCCTTGTCTTATTCTTAGTAGCCATATCCAACTTCAAAGGCTTCCCTATTGCTACTGCCATAGGAAAGAGCTGAGATTGGCCAAAATAATTAGGTGCTAGGGTTGGAAACGAGATCCATGCAATGGTTATAGTAGTCTCTTTCTTAGGATTAAACCAAGGATCCCACTTCAATGTACGCATAGGATAATACCATTGTTGCTCGGTGGCCTAAGAGGCCATGAAAGGCCGAAAAGAGCTCAAAGCTCCATGGAAGCTGTCAAGGTTTTTTCTTTATATTTCTAACTATGCCACGGGAAACAACGGCTTAAGTTTAAACACTTCCATTATGCTTGTCACAATTATTGTTTTAGTTGCGTTTTAAAATAGACTTTGATTCTTGGTTAATGCATCCCGGAACTTTTCTAATTAATTTTTCTTATACTCTTGAAGCCTCGATGATTTTGCTGGATAACACCTAATGAATCTATTAGATTTCTTTTGGGGTAAGCGGTATAACCACTACTAGTGTAGAATTTATATATCTTATCTTACTAATAGTTATTCAAGTCTTTCCAAAATTTTGTACTTACAGGTTTTGAAAATTGAATTTGACAAGTCAAGATGAAAGTTTAGAAGATGCACAAGCTCATTATTTTGCTAGGAATGTTATGCACTCGCTATCATAGTCTAGCTCGAGTGTTAGCAACGTTTTTTTGTTAAGGTGTCGAGCAAATATTGACACTAACATCATGGGATGTTAACAATTTTACTGTAATTAATAACTCTTATCTTCCTCTTTATATATATAACGCTTTTGTATCTAGATGTTTTAGTAGGAATCCGACATTTATTGATAAAATAATTTTTTTGTGACATCGAGCTTTCGGGACGACTTGCGGTCAATAAGAGAGCAGAAATATGGTCGTGAAAATTAGTACAATTATTGTAAATAAGCACCAGTAATGCTTGTCTCTAAAGATAATCTAGGACCAGTAACATTTGGTTGCTAAAAAGATTTAACGACCGGAAATCATTTATTTATGATGATATTAATCATCCATTAGGGACGAGATATGTAGTCTCTAAAAGTTTTTAACGACCAGATATATTACCCATCTCAAAAGACTTTTAATGACCAGATTATTGAACCCGTCGCGGTTGACCTTTAGCGGCGGAGGCTATTACGACGGGTGGCGACCAGCTTTTTCCCGTCGTAATTTCCCCTTTTGGGACCAGATTTGGACTTTTAGGGACTAGATTTCCCTTCCTTAAAGGCCATTTTTCTTGTAGTGATGGAGATAGTAGATATTGGAGACTATTGATATACCTTGATCATGATATTGTAGTATCTTACTTGCTGATGTTTGATATGAAGATAGTGTTCTATTATGGCCTATTGTGTAGCCTTTTCATGATATTGTTGGTGTGCGCATGCGTGGTAATATTGATTTGATTATTGACATTGAACTCATACATTACACGCATTCTCATCCTTCATGACATACTGTTGATACATTTATAATACTTGAGGAAATATTGTACGAGCAGGGCTTAGTTGGATGAGAGTGACGTGAGGACCGATGTGCGATGGTTGTCCCGTAATCGAGGATATGCGTAGAGAATGCTGAGTTTATTATCGGAATCATGAGGTAGCGGTTGTCGAGGTTGTTGCCAGAACCGTGAGGTACATAGACTTCACGGGTCCCTCATGGGTTGTGCTACCGAGATGTGATGTTCCATCATTGGAGTACATGTGTACACTGCATATGCATTGCATTCAAACTTCATACATTACTGCATTGCATTGGATAAATTTGGCTTCCTGTGATATTCCTGTGATGGTTGTGATACCTTGTGATACACAAATTGGTGTTGATTATACCGAGACTTGGCACAGTTGGGCTTAGATGCTATAGCATAGGCGATGACTTGTTGTGAAACCATTGTAATGTACTGGTTGGGATTGATTATACTGAGACTTGGCACAGTTGGGTCTAGATGCTATAACATAGGTGATGACTTGTACTTGGATTCAGGCTCGTGCTTGACTTATACCTTGTTGATTTACCTGGTTATCTTACTTTATTGACTTGATATGTGTTAGCTAAACTTAGTCGGCCTATGATACCTACCAGTACTTGTTGTTTTACTGACCTGCACTTGCTGCATTCTTATATGAATGCAGAGTTCCAGGTAGGATCGACCTCTGTTTCTCATGGCTGATAGTGGTGCGAGAGTTGCTGCTTAGAGCCTTATAGGGTGAGCACGGGGACGTCGGCCTCCTGGGAAATTCTTCCTTTAGTTTATGTCTTACTTGATATTCCGACACATATTCAGACTACTGATGTATTATTGATATTTCCAAACTCATAGATCCTAGTTAATTGCTCTTGTATAACTAGGCAGATTTCTGGGGTGGTTTGATGTATTTTCGCATATTCTATCTATTATTATGTCAGACTTACGTATTTCTATCTCTTCCGCTTATTTATTTATTTACTATTTCATGTTTTTGAGATTGTTGTGATAAGGGTTCGCCTACCGAAGTGGGAAAGATAGGTGCCTGCACGACTTAGTAAAATTGGGTCGTGACAATTATATCTAGATAAAGCCTATAGTGAGGCATCTAAACCCAAGTCTTGCCACGTTTTCCACAATTCCTCAGAATAACTAAAAACTCTAGTACCACCAACAATATTATTCGAAACCACAAGTCTTAACCTAGGAGGAAGTCTCTAATCCTCGAATCCGTAAATTCCCAGGTATATATTAATCAGACACATGGCGATCTCAAATCAGTAAAAAAACAAAAAGTCAATGTTCACAAACACCGTACAAATATAATAAATAACCACAACCAAAAATCAGATGTATAATTGAATGAATTATGAATGCAATGCAATGACACACACGCTTCGGGTGGACGATATCTACACCTTGATAGTTATGACCCATGGGGGACGTGCGAAGTCCATGAACCTCATGCGGCACACAGCCCGATCTAAGTTAGTGTTGCGGAACATGCAACCCGATCTCAGTCAGTGTTGCAGAACGTGCAACGATCCAATATATATATATATATATATATATATATATGAATTCATGCATGATATCAATGTCAACAAGAGTATATCAATTGCCAAATCATGCCACACACGGACACATATCACAATAACAACCTCAATATCAATTCCTTCCTCTTCACAAGTCAATGACCCATAACTGAAAGATAAGGGTTCACAACCATGAATAAGTCACTAAGTATTCATATCAAAGTACCATGAAAGATGAGAATGAGTGCAATGGATAATATTAATGAATGATGACGACAGATCAAATCAATCGTGCCACACATAGACACATCTCTTGATATCAATAACAAGTCAAGTTCTTTCATCTGTCCAAGCTAATACCAATAAGCGATGGATAGCTATATCTCAATCATGATAAGACGACTAAGCATCTAATCCCAATATAGGTATAAATAAGTGTATGTACGATAACAATGCCAACTAGAATATAAGAATCAATCGTGCCACTCATGGACACATATCCCAAATCACAATATCAATATCATAACTTTACTTTCCCTTTCTACAGTCTCAACGGTGATAAATACGCTCTCCAAATCATAAGGCAATCACTAAGCATCAACTCTAGAATCAAACACATAGCGACAAGCCAACATTTCACAATAAGACAGCAACTCAAAAGAACACAATAAGGCGGCAAGCCATAATCAACAACAATACCAACCCAAGAATCCATCTCAGCTTCATACCCCAAGGCGTAACATGCTGTCTCCGACAATCACTAACTCTACATATGCTTTACTAACCGAAGTCTATCCATAAGGTAAGCCGTAACCTACCTGGAATGTCGTACAGGAGCCACGAACAACCACATTTTTGCCTTGCCTTTTCGTAGTGCCTCCAAATACTCAATGTCTAGTTATAAACGTAATCTAGATTAGAAACCATGAAGAACGATACCCATATTGCTAAGCCTCTAAATTAGGTCCAATCCAACCCATGGAAGTTGGAGAAACGGGCCCACAAGGATAAAACGGGAAATTCTAAGGTGGAATATGCAATTCAAGTCTAGAAGATCAAAACCCACTAATCAAATTCTAGATTAACTCAAGATTAAGCTAAATTCAGTTTTAAAGTGAAACTCTCAAATTTGGGTATAAACCCTAACTCTTTAATCCACAAATTATCCCTTAATAACGGAAGATATAAGCTTAACAACAATGAATAAGTCAGAATATATGGTTATACTAGCCAATTTCATCAACAATTTCCACTTAGGAAGTCTAAACCCATTTTAAAAATTTCTCAAGAAAACCCACTTTTCTTTCCTCTTTGATTCTAGCATGGAATAATTATTAGGAAGGGAAAGTAAAGAATTCTAAGGCTAAGTATCTTACCTCTATGAAGAATTTGGTCAAAAGCTCTCAAATTCGCCCCAAGATACTAAAGAAATGAAGTGATGAAGTGATAAGGGTTTGGGGGTTTTAACTTAAGAAGGAAGATAAAAATCTGCACATCAACGGCTACGGCGGTTATAGGGGCCGCTGCAGCGCATGAGCTATGACACACAGAAGGCCTGCTATAGCGGCCATCCCCAAAAACCAACAGACCGCTATATCGGCAATCGTTACTGCTATGGCGAGCCATCCATGGCGGTTGTCTGACTGCTATAGCGGCTCGACACCAAAACCAACATCGACTACAGCCGTCAGTCCCTCCACTATGGTGGGACCGCCATGGCTGTTCTGGTGCCGCTACGGCGGATACACCAGATACAAGAAAATATTCGCTTTTGACCAATCTCCACTGAAAATCCGACTATCACCCGAGGCCCCACAGATACAAAACAAGATGCCAACATACATAAAAACACGCTACGAACTCACCCGTGGCCTCGGATTTCCCAATGAAGGTCTATTTGACCAAGTCAACCCCCAATGGCCCTAAGTCGACTTTCAAACCCAAGTCCCAAAACAAATGCCTTGGGAACCGAACCAAAACTGCAACCAAATTATAAATGACAAGCCGGATCTCTCGGAATCGACGGAATTCTGAAAAAGATCTGTTTCCCAAAAGTCAACTATTGGTCAAACGCTTTTCACTTAAAAGCTCAAATTTTCAAAAGTCACACTAGAACTCGCCAGATGAGCTCGGGAACTGTGCCACCCAACCCTGTGAGTCAAAATCGTACTCATAGGGCTCGGGGAAGGGTCAACGGGGATTAATGGGTCATAAACGCTATAACAACAGAATGGGTCGTTACATTAATCCTTAATTCTTATACGGCAAAACAAAAAAAAAAATCGCGTAATTTTTTCTCTTAAAAAGATTTCAGTCTTAGTGTTTATACGAACAAAATATATATGGCAAAACAAAACGAAAATTGAGCCATTTTTTCTCTTAAAAAGACTCAAGTCTCAGCGTTTATACGAAGAAAATAAATGTAGTATCGACTCTTAACTAAACCCCTGGACACTTGATCCCCTATTTCCACTAGCCCCTTCAAAAGTTCCCCTTCCTCTCTCTTTTTTTTTTTTTTTTTTTTGGTTCCTTTAAGATTTTTATGCTCTTAATTTTAAAATTTCCCTTACTGAATTACAAAAAAAGGGTAAATTCAAAATCAATAACTCTAAAAATCAACAGGCCTTTTTCATAAAGGTAAATCGGACCAAATTCAAAACCAGAGGGAAGTTCATTCAATTTCGCCAAAAAAGAGAGGGGACCTGTTAACTTTCCTGTCATTGAACACAGCTAAAGTACTTGTAACATAATCCCAAAAAGACCAAGTTTTGGAGTTGGGAAAGGTTTTCTGGGCAGTAAAGAGTGCGTCTTCAAACATTTCATGATATTGAGCAATATAATAAACACGAGGAGATGATAAAGAAAACTGCTTCCAATCCAGAATAACCAAACTTTGGATTACGTTTAGCCCAAGCCACAGCGGAGAGTTTCTCACACAGAGAAGCTTAAATCACACCTAAATAGCAAAGATGAACTTGAATACGAGAATGACATTTTATGCTACAATCCTTCACCTTACATTATGGTTTATTTCTCTTATTTCCCCTCCTATTGATGATTGACATTTGACTTCATATTTCCAGCTTAAAACAGAGATACCATTTTATTCAACTTGAAACACGCAATGACTAATTAACACACGGATCACAGTTGTCCACCCATCAGCTGCAGTACATGGTTCCATGCCTTAGACAACCAGTCATCAGCATTTATCTCTGCGGGGAGTCAATTGTCCGAACATTTGCACCTGTAATTCCTTCCAGCCGATCTTTGCTTATCTCTACAAAGTGACCCACCATTTCATAAAATTGTTTCAGGCCAGAAAGGGGAAGAATTATGGAAGAGCGATCGGAACCTGCTACCTGCAAGTACAGTGAAAGTATGAATGAGAAACAGATGACCAAATTAGAAAGCTCAAATTATATCAAGATCATCAAGAAGCCAAACCTCAGATATTCGTAAAAAATGTCCCCGGTTGTTACTCCCAAGATCAAAGAAGAACCTCTTCTGGTCAGCCCTGATTACTTTGGAGACCCCCACGTTACCAGCTTCCTCAGCTGCTGGCAAATCAACGGTCCTTTCTCCACTCAAATCAGCTGTGGGGGCAGATTGGGAAGAGTGACTGGATATAAAACCAGCTCCTACATCATCTGAAAGCCCAAGACGCTCTGAGGTTTCCGAAGTTTGCTGCTTTCATGCATTTTCAAACAAGAAAACAATGCAGCTATTATTTTGAGAGACACCTTAAAGGACACAAAACTGCACTGACTGTAAAATTACCTGATTGGGCGAAATAAATATCCTCGAGGCTTCGTTAATCTCTGCCAAAATATTCCTAAATGCTGCCCATCCCTCATCTCGGGCACTTCCTGCTGGAACAATAATGGTACTACGGTTCCTGCTAACAGATGCTTCAGAGACCTGCATGCATTACTCTGTTAACAGACAGGAGTGTAAAATCTAGGGCTGCAAAAGATTCCCTATTAGAGACTCATAAAACCTTGTTTGTAATCAAACTGCAGCTAATCTTATTCTAGACATAGATAATCTATGATGACAGTTGATAATGTCATGGCTTGTCCAGTAATCAATTGATCTGACATTTCTAATTGTCTTGATTCAGTTTGTCTTACGATTTCTTAACTGTGCCCATTTTTAACTTATTTTAAAAATTTACAATCGTAGGATACCTCAGTAGCTTTTAAGAATCCCTACACTACTCCTAAAACCCCAGAATACTGCAGTGAGTTTCCAATTGGATCTAAGAGACGTACCGGATGTTGGAGTTTGTTCCAGAAGGGTTTCATCATTAACAGTACTTTATGTCACATTGGTTTCAGATAATTCTAGATATTCTCTCTTCCTTTTCCTCTCTTCTTTTTGGATAAATTTTAATCGCTTTCCTGATGTTTATAAAGGGTATATAAAAGTCCTAGAAGTTCTTCACGTTTCCTTGATCTCAGAAATTACTCACTGTTCATAGCGCCAAACGTAAAACTTCTGATTATGTCAGTATGCTGCTGTTTTGATTATGAAAGTCAAAGCTGTAACAAAATTCCATATGAAAATAGAAGGAAACAATCTAGCAAGAAGATGCATTTGAATCACCAGAGTGCTTAGGCAATGGATGTTATGGCTGCAGATAGAATCATACGTACAAATAGAAAAAGATAGAGAAAGGGTCGTGCATTTGTGAGGGATATTCTCTTACCAAAGGAAGAAATATTTGGTGATTAAATATCCTAGAGAATTCGGGAAATGGGTTAAGCCACTCAGGTGGTGGAAGGGGAATAAAACAGGAGGGAGCTCCTGGTCGAAAGGGCTCAGGGAAGGAGTACAATATTCTTGTGCATTGAATAAACATAGAAGGAAAGTTGCAGAAAATAGGGTATTGGACAGGGGTCCACGTTCAGCTTTAGATGAGTTAGGGGAGAAAACAAAGGTTAAGGTCAAGATGATGGTTACCCCAAGGTCACATAAGGCAAAACAAGCCACAATGAAGTTGCAAATTGAAAAAGAGAATGCGGCCATGGAAAAACAAGTGGTTCAGATCAGAGAAAACTTTGACTAGTGATTACCATAACAAATTCAGAGATTGTAGACATCAAGGATAATATTGCCAACAGCAATCTTAGCAAACAGAGAACACAAAAAATATAGGGATGTAACCAACTTCAAAGAAATTAGCCAGTTTGTTTGCATTTTGGCGGGAATTTTATAGGCAGTCAAATGATTATTCTATATTTTTTTTTGAGAATGGTGGTTTAGGTTTAACACAATGATTATTCTTCAATATTTATATTACATGCAAATGCACACAAAAGGCTGCCTTTGTGCCTCAACTGTACTACCCCGAGAAAGTCACAAAACCAAAGACACAAATTCATAGATCCAAACAATCAGTTTTACAATGTCCACAACACTGGCATCAAAAGCAATAAATGATTCTCAAGAGGCTTCCCCTCCTATCCTGTATAGTTATGCCAGAAATGAGCTCCACTATACAGATCACGCACTCAATGGAATTTCACATCCACATCAAGCCAAAGCTCATGTCATAACTATTGGAATATTAACGTATATAGTGTCCTACATGGAGGAGGACTATTACGTATGTGTCGAATATAACTATAAATAGGGTTCAGTGTAATAAAGTGGACACGAATCTCAATAATTCTTTTTCCTGTGTCGTTACTTCTCACATGGTACCAAAGTAGCAGTGAGAAACATTTGGGAGAGAAAAGTAAGTCGCTGTGCATCTTTCCAGTGACTCCTGAGATCTGATTTGCATCGGTCCACTTTCCGTCAGTATAGTGCGAAGACCAACACTACCACAGGGTCCCCCACCCTCTGGCAACCAAACCCCAGCAAGCCGCTCCACCAGATCGTTGGATATAGAGACGTTGATTGGGCGAAATCTCGGATAAACGTTCTACATCTGGATATTGTGTTTTAGTAGGAGATAATTTGGTGTCCCGGAAGAGAAAAGAAACAGAATGTGGTTACTCAATCTAGTGCAGAAGCATAATATCGAGCAATGGCTGTAGCAACTTGTAAGCAAGTTTGGATCAAACAATTGCACAGAGAATTAAAATTTGGAGAAATCAATCAGATTGAACCTGTGTGTTAATCAAGCGGCCCTTCATATTGCGTCAAATCTATATTCCATGAGAGGACTAAGCACATTTAGATTGACCGTCACTTTATCAAAGAAAAGATACTTGCTAGAGAGATTGTTACAAAATTTGTGAAGTCAAATGATCAGCTTGTAGATATTTTCACCAAGTCTCCCACTGGTCCTCATATTAGTATTAGTTACATCTGTAACAAGCTCTGTACATATGACCTATATTCAACCGTTTGAGCGGGAAGTGTTAGAATATTAGTGTAAATAGTGCCCCACATGGAAAAGGATTATTATGTATTGTGTAAAATATAACTTTAATAGGGCTCAGTGTAATGATATAGATACCAATCTCAATAACACTTTCACGTGTGTTTACTTCTCACAATAACAAAGTACTCAAAGCTTCTAACTGTACATAAAGTCTAAGTTGCTATCCGATACAGGTATGCATCCGAGTGTTGGATTCAGCAAAATCTAAATTTTAAGATTCGGGGGTGACAATCTAGATACGAATACGGATGCTGGGATTCAGCTAAGAAAATTCAAAATTATAGAAATAGAGCTCTAAAGATATTCTAAATTTTGAGAGATATTTTATAAAAACTTACATGTATATTGTAGAATTCAATCTTTCATTCTCCAAGATGGGCGTTCCGTTTCCCATGTCTTAAATCTCTTTTATCTTTTATTTTGAGAAATTTAAATCTCAATTTTCCCCCAAATTTGTCCATGGACTCCAATCATAGTATCTGAAGTTGGTTGATCGAATCCGAAATGTATCCCGCACCCGTCCCGGTCTCGTGTCGAGACAGGTTCGGCATAAAACATGAAGAGTCTGCGCAACTTAGCCGAAAGTGTAACCTTCTTTTAAATGTTTCCCAACACATAGAGTGCTAATAGTTGAGAAAAGAGAAAGAGATATATAACATCCATTCACAAGAGAAGTATCCTATCAAAGGTCCTGCATAATTAGAAAAAAGTATCTGCAGCAAAGAGTTACACAATCAGGTTTGGATGACACGGATAGCTGCTAAATTCCCTTCTAAATTTTGAAGTCTGGGGTTTTAATGACATTTAGTAAGGAAAGTAGAAGGGCAGACTCATAAACAAGAAGATGTAACTAGGCAAAGGAAAAGTACTTCTCTAGAAAATAACCGTGAATACTTTCCTGGCTGCCAGAAAAAGCTTTTGTTAACTCTTTGACTTGGTTCCTCATCTCCCCCAAACTCCACATGTATAGATGCGAAGGTGCCACACACATGGACACAAGCACATGACAGTGATTTTCCAAAAAGTTATTTCACACACAACAACGAGAGAAAGAAGTCAAATATAACTAATTTGTTTCAAAAAATAAATTCATTTCAGGAGTTGATAGGAGTTCAGTTGATGTGAAAACTACAAATTCTAAGATTCAGTCAACATCTTACAGTTTTAAAAGTTCTGCAGATTCACAACAACCACTTTTTCTCTGATTTTGCTTTACATTAATAACTTTGAACCCTCTTAGTGTTCCTCTATTATTCTATGTGGCCTTTTACTAATCAGAAAGAGATATAAGTATGGTAAAAAGAGCTTCAATCTTATTTCTATGTTAGTGAGCTTATCCAATATGTATGTTAGTTGAATAGCATAAAAGACCTATGTTTCACTCATTTATGCAGGTAGAGAGAGAAAGAGAGAAGTCCACACAACCTAATAAACTTATCATTCTGGTCATGGAACATGTACGACAATTTAATTTAATACCCAGCCCTGAGAAAGGAATAGGCTTCTTCATATTAAATCACGGGCATAGACATTAACTGGAATTCAAATAATAGCAATTTCCTTCAAGGTTGGTGTAAATGAAATACAAATAATAACGATTACTGCAAGGTTGGTGTAAACGGAATAGAGGAGTAACAAATTCTGAATACGACATTGCAACTCAGATAGCTTATAGGAAAACAATTATCAGAGTCACCAATCCCAAGCCGTGATACTTTTTTCCTTTTTGATAACCGTGGTGTCCAAGCCAAGTTGCATACACCTCGACTAATTCCACGGATACCTCCCACTAGCAACAGGTACCAGCTAACTCTATCCCCAAGGCTAGGACAAATGGGAAGAAATCACCTAATGTTTTGTCTCTGTTGGAATTCAAACATGAGACCTCATGGTTCTCAACCACTTCATTGACCACTAGGCCACACCCACCCTTGGGCCTTGGGTGCAAATGGTTATTTGATACTTGATAGGTCCTTTAGAATTCCTTATATGAGAACTGTACAGATGAACTCAAATTTGTATATTGGCCACCCATTAAACAATAAGAGAAGTGTCCATATTCTAATGGGGGGTTTTCCGCATTACACACTCTCATATGCAAGCTACTCAGTTAACATTTTTACCAATAAACAAGATTCTCAATGATAACCACGAATCAAGATTAGACAAAACAGCAATATCAATGGAAATGTCTTAGGAAACTAAGGGGTTGTTTCGTAGTTGGTTATGGAGGAGTTATCTATGTATTAAAATTATCATAACTTTATACATTGTTTGGTTACAAAAATGGGGAGAAATAATCTCCACATAGAATCTAGCATAAGTTATACAATGTTTGGTTGGTTTTATCTCCTTTCCACATAAAACATGGCATTGCTAATATAATGTTTGGTTCATGTTTTTCTTCTCCGCATAACTAATACATTTATAAGTTATGAGGGAATCTATGTATTATTTTATGCAGGGTAGAAATAGGAATAGCTAGCACATGAATAACTAATAATAAATAACTAATCGCTGCATTATTAATACCTTGCATAACCCTAGCGAGCAACCAAATGACCTCTAAGGGCGTAAGCATATTTTCTATTAGCATCAAAACAGAGCAAAAGCAAAGCCTCAAGATCAGATAAGTAAATTAACCTTAAGAAAGCGTCCTCGTCTATTCTCCCCTACATCAAAGTAAAACACCTGCACCGTGAACAAAAACCAGAAAAAAAAAAAAACATTTATTAGAAGTCAATGCTAATAAGGGGTCGTTTTGGTTGGTACGATAGGATACACGCGGATATCCCATGGGATTAGTTATCCCAGCTTCTATATAGGATAGCTAATCCCATCATTTTAGCACAAATGGTGAGATAAAATAGTCCTGGGACTAATTAATACCTATCACTAAATGCAGGATAAAATAATCTCACATCTTATCCCGGGATTATTATCCTTATACCACCAACCAAACGACCCTTACGAGTAAGAAAAAAGAACAAACAGTCCAGAATATAAAAATGGATATCAAAGCAACATATGTCTAATAATAATAATAATTAATGTGCCTTGGTATCAAGCTGTAGTTCTTTGCTAAAGACGTTCTCCTGTTCATCTGAATCGACATAGTAATTGAAGAGATCGAGGAACCATGTGATGCCGTTGAATGGTACTATTATAGTAGACCTTGATGCTGATGTTTTCTCAGATATCTTCAAGTATCTTCCACGTGGATTCTCCTTCAAGTCGAAATAGAATAGCTTGTGTTCAACCTGTAACGTCTTGCACACCAACTCCACGTCATTTCCTCCTCCACCACCACCACCACTGGGATTTCCCTCCATCAATCAATAACTTAAAATTGAAAACAATCAGTGAGAAATCAGTGTATAACTGACATTATTGAGAAAAATTGGGGATTGAATTGCAAATGAAAGAGGACAATTTGTGTGAATTAGGGTTGGGGGGAGTGGAAGTAGTCGTTGACCAGTTCTTTCCACTTGTTGCTAATGGAAAATGGCGTTCGTCACTTGTCTTTGCTTTTATTTATTTTTTATATTTTAAAGTATGGTCTTATCGTCTTTAGATTTCTTTTTAAATGATAAAGACCGTTGGATGGGGAGCTGAAACTATAACCGAAAATATATCCGGTAAACGGGTTTTCTGTTTTTAACTCAAGTACTTCTGACTACTCTCTGGACGAGATTCGGTTGGCTTTTTACTCAATGTTAATTATAGCCGGTTTGGTAAAAAGGAAGTGCCATTTGGGCAGAATCGCGTGGACAGAAAATGGGCAGAGATTGAGAAAAGTCTGCCCTTAACGTCCTTAAGATGGTTAATTAACCATCCTTAACCATTGTCTTAAACATAAACGGCCTTAACAGCCAGAAATAACTTACATGATAGTCAAGAAATCAAATGCTTAGCACGCTTAAGATAATATTTGAACTAATCGAGGTCAACTTTCTCTTTTTCTATACTATACGTATTGGGATTCCATACGTATCCCTACTTAGTATATTACTACTATATATAAATGGAAATAAAAAAATTTTGTAGTCCGCATATTGAACTTTGATCCAATGAGCTTTTGCATGTGACTTTTTTGTTTTTTCCTCATTCTCATTTTTGCCCTCATTCATTTTCTAAGACAATCCAATAGACCTTTATAATTGGTCTCATGTGACTATGTTGCTATTACTTTTCCCTCCATACTCTAACTTTTACAATTATTCTTTTCTTATGACATTTCACTTGGGCCTTTGTAATTGGTTAATGTTATAGTAATTTTTTATGAATTTATTTTTGCTTATATTAAATTATTTTTTACTCCTTTATCTCAAAAAAAAATAACCCACTTGTGAGATTTCACTTGGTATGTTGTTGTTGTTATTGTATCTCAAATTACTTGTCAGGTTTCACTTCTCGAGGATCAAATTACATAAATTTTAACAAACATGTTAAGAATCTTTTCACTATTTTAATAAGAGAATTGCAATTTATAGTATTTTGTATATTTTTTGAGTATCTAAATTTTAATTTCAAAATATTAAATCAATTTAACCCAATTTAGCTTCGAAATTACTTAAATTGCCTTTATATTTTGGGACGAAGAGAATATATTATTTGTTCGTATACATTCTTGTAAAATTTGGGCAACTTTGGAGCCAAATTTTCTTTTACAACTGAAACATTTATTAGGTATTACAATATCTTTTATCCTTAAACCTCAAATATTTTGCTTCTTTAGTGGCCTCATATGTGCTTATAAAGATCTGTCCTAATTTTTTTTTAAGTATACTTCTAAAATATTTTACTTTATTAATGTACTTTAATTACTCCCTCATCTCAAAAAGTTTGTCATGTTTTGTATTACAAAGGTCAAATGATATTTTCTTTGACCATAATTTCTTCAAATATTTTGAATTATTAACTATTACTTATAGTACTTTTTGTGCGGTTTCTAAATATGTAATTTTTATTTTTAAAAAATTAAAGATTCCATGTCACGACCAACCAGAGGGCCATGATGGGCACCCGGAGCTAACCTACCGAGCACCACAAAACATACATACATCACATAAACATACCCTAGTGGGCCATAAAGCTAACTCATAAATACCATAATTTGTATGGGACAAGACCAAAAGATAATATACATACGACATCAAGCTAATCCCAAGTACATATGCTGCAAGGCTATCCATAGAATGATACAATAGAATATAAATCAAGATGACCATCAGACATATAATTGTGCATATCTGTCTACGAGCCTCTACTGGAGTATGTGACATAATGTGGTCGGGGCGGGGTTATCCGTGCAAATGCATATGCGACCATGCTGACTCACAACGTAACTCTGGAGCAAGTGGAGTGCCACGACACTATCTGCTAAGCTGGTATCCTACTGAGAGATCCGTCAACCTGTAACTCAAGACTTGCGGGCATGAAACGGAGCATCCATAAACAAAAGTACGTCAGTACGAATAATGTACCGAGTATGTAAGGCGGAAATGTAACATAATAGACATATACTGCAAAAAAGGAGGACAAGAATCAACCTGGCACTTCTGAGCTACCAATGTAAATCTAGCACACATATATATATATATATATATATATATATATATATATATATATATATATATATACCTCTTCTAATTTTTGCAATCTCCACTATGTCTATATACCCTATTATAGCCCTGGTTAGCTTATTGACATAACATTATCCGAACATATGTTGCGGCGTGCAACCTGATCCAAATATGAATGCATGTGTTGTGGAAGGTGCAACCCGATCCAAATATGAATGCATGTATTGCCGAATGTGCAACCCGGTCCAAATATGAATGCATGTGTTGCGGCACATGCAACCAGATCCAAATATGAATGCATGTGTGTCTCTCTATACTCTCATGTGCTTAACTACATCTATGTACAATACTGTGTCTCTGACCTACTTATTATTCTGGTGCTATCTGCCCAACTGATAAGTGTTAGCTGCCCGACCGACCGTAGAGCGTTGGTAAATATAATCAACATCATAACCAGACCTCTATGAGTAATCTCTACGCACTTCAAATGGTCATCACTTATCCGTTAATGCCTACATGATCGCTTAAGACTTTCAAGCACATTTTTGGGCCATGAAGACTTCTTCCCGATTAACTAAACCTTACTCAATTCCTGGCTGCATCATAAGCCTATCTTCTAGCATTAAATACCTCATTAGGGATCTTATAACTAGCATACTATACATGTTTTACCAAACATTCCTTGAGAACACATTTCTGAATTCATCGGAGTGACGTAAGTTCGTTATACCTCCAATTACCATTATGGATCTAACATCATCGGCATATCTCGCCTTGAAGGAACAATAATCATAAGATGAGACCAACATCAATAATATCATAAGAACATCAAGAACCATGGGCTTTTAGTATTTCTAGGAATAGGGACATTATTGATACCATGTGAATTGGTTTGTATCAATAAGATCATGCCATAAGAAAGAAAGGGACAGTCTTACATACCTCAAGTTTCCCAAGCAATCCAACAATCGGGCTAATCACAACTAGCAAGCCATTCCTTATACTTGAAGAACTTAAACTCTCACAACTTGCTTCAAGACCAAACTCACCACAACATCAAGTAGAAGCAAGAACAATCACTTTTCATGAACTAATTGAAGATTTTATGGCTTGATCTTCTCTTGATTTGATTTGGAATGGTTATGGGTGATGTAGAGCGCTTAAGGGGTCACTTGGGATCTGTTTTGGTGAACAAAATGAGCCCCAAGTCATGTGCAATCTATTTATAAGCCAAAAAAACTGCCCACCGACCTTAAAGTATGTCCAAAATGTACTGGTCGTACTTCAATGTACATCCCGCACATGGATCCCGTACCTGGTTCTGGAAAATGAGGTACGAGACGTACAATTTTGTACGGGCCGTACTTTATCCCGTACTTCTCAGAATTGCAATCTGTCAGTCGCATTGGAAAAAAGACTCGCTGAACTTAAATTTACATAGGTTATGAATTCCATAACTCCTCATATTCTAGGAGATATACCTCCCTCAAAGTGGACCAAAACTTCTTGTCCAATATTCTTCCAAGTTTTCCCAAATTTTCGGCAAACTTAATTTCTTCGATTCGCTTGATCCCAGAACCTTTAGACACTTGTTAGCACTTGTTAAAAGTTTTTCTTAACCTTATAAGGGTTCCATGACCTCTCCGAGCTTACGTTAGTTTACTCACAATGCAAACGACGTGAAAATTTTCGAGGTGTAACGTTCCAAGTCCGAATTCACACCAAACATTAGTTAGTTTGACTATCATAATCTGAAACATGATAATATTTTTAGAACGGAGGGAGTATTATTTACGAATATTCTTGTAGGATCATTAGGTTAATTTGTGTAAATATTCTAAACGAAGGTTTTAAATATTGTAGTATAGACTTGAAGTTATTGGAATTTTTTGCTGTTATGTTAGATAATTCTAGAAGAGGAAAATAGAGTTTTGTTAATACAGGTGAAAATAAAATACATTATTTAAAATCTTAAATGAGTTCAAGATAAGTGCAAAATGAGTTTGACGCAGGGTGGAGCTAAAATGTCAACAACAGTTTCGATCGAAACCAGTAGCTTTAATTCACAAACTTTGTATTTAAACTATAAATTATTAATTTAATAACTTAAAAAATAAGAATTCAGAACCCATAAATTTCAAATGTTGGCTCTACATCTAAATTGAAGTAAATAATTTTATTAACAATGAAAGTTAAAATGTTTAAGAGTTCCTCGTAAAACTAGTGTATAAACTAAGTATAAAATTTTCCCTCCATTTTCCTTTTGCCTTTGACACTTGATATAAAAACCTAAAGATCTTCCTCACCTGATCACACAAACTCTGCCTCCATAACCTCTATTGTGTTAAACATTGTTACTTAAAAATGAACCCCAATCAAGATAATCAATTTAATCCTATTAGGTTTACGTTATACGAGCATCTAGGATTGACATCGGAAGACAACTTGATGAATGAAGATAATGAGATTAATTCAGTTGGCAATCACAACGCAGGGGAAGATACAGGTATTGCTGGAGAAGATGAACACAATTCTGCTGGAGAAGATAATGAGATTAATACCGATTCAGTTGGCAGTCACAATGGAGAATGCGGAGAGGGTGAAGAAATGGAGCGAGTGTATTCTAATAAGGAAATATTGTTAGGTCCAAAAAGTGGTCAGATATTCAAATCTGTTAAATTGTTGTTTAATTTTTATATAAAAAAACATGCGAAAATAAGAGGGTTTTGTGTGGTAAAAAGAACAATCAATGCTTCGTATGCTTATTTTGCTTGTGACAAGTCTATAAAACCAACTAAGCAAAAATACACCAAAAGGGTTAGACATAAGGCTATAGTTAATGTCGTTAAGCAGACATATGGTTCATGGATGGTGTCTAAGGTATGTAGCGACCATATTCATCAATTGGACTCTATCCTGTCACGGTATATGGTTGGACACAGACCTATTAGTAAATCTATAAAGAGGACTCTTAAAGCTAATGACTGAGCTAGCTTAAGACCTTGCAAGAGCGTGTGACTTTTGGAGGTTCAATCTAGTGGGCCGGAAAATATGGGTTGCACCCCAAAGGATTGTAGAAATTATATTGAACAGGTGATGCCAATGCTTTATGCAAGCTCTTTTGTGAGATTCAGACATAGGATAATGAATTCTTATACTCTATCAAAATGGATGGTGTTAATAGGATTAAGAGCGTCGTATGGGTTGACTCCCATAGTAAATATGCATATGAGGAGTTCAATGACGTTATCTTCTTCGATACAACCTACCTTGTGAATAGGTATAATATGCCAATTGCTTATTTTGTTGGTATTACTCATCATGACCAGTCTATACTTTTGGGGTGTGCTCTTCTTACCAGTGAGGACACAAAGAATTACAAATTGATTTTTGAAACATAGCTAAAGGCCATGAAACTAGTTGCTCCAAAGGCTATATTGACTGACCAATGTGAAAGCATTAAGGCAGGTGTTGGTGAAGTTTATAAAAATAATACAATTCATAGATATTGTATTTGGCACATATTCACTAAGCTGCTGTCACGACCCAACCCGTCGTGATGGCACCCACGCTAAACCCCCTGGTGGGCGAACCATCCCCTTAATCAATTAATCAACTATTTAATCAATTACAACTTAAATAACAACAAAACCAATAAATATAAGTCTAAGTCATGCCATAGATAATAGAAAGTGTGGAACGCTACTTGTTACAACCCTAAAATCCGAAAGTCATCATACAAGGACTATAATCATAAAATTGTCTAAGAAGTACATAAATGTCTGAAAATAATAGAAATGTCTAGAAATGAAATAGACATCAAATAAGGTGAGATCTTCAGGTGGCATGGCATGGATAGGAGCTCACCCTCGAATTTGGTCAGGAGGTAGCCTCAGGCTAGATGTGAGGTCTAGAAGACGTCTCTGGCACACAATTTGCACTCAAAAGGGTGCAGTAAGGTAGTATCAGTACAAACACTATGTACCGGTAGATATCATACGCCGACTAAGATTAGTATCATGCATACATTCATAAAACCAGCAAGATAAACAGATAGGCACAACAACACAACCACAACAACAACAATATCAACAATACCGATCAACAATGAATCACAGGAATAAGATGATGTCTAATGCAATGCAACCAATGATAAGTATCTCAACCGTACATACATGCTAAAGGACTTGTTCGCACAATAGTCATGACCTGCAGGGGACCCATAGTGTCCATGTACCATTCGCTCCTAAACTGACCTCGGATCACGAGCAATAACTATGCCACATCCTCACCCCCTATCAACTGTGCCTTATATATATGTCTGTATACGATAATGGATCTCAGGATATAGTTCAAGTCCAGAACCCCGTATGAAACACCACTCCAATGTAAGCATGATCAATCAATAATGTCAATGCCAAGGAAGTGCAAGTCCCAATGCCATAAGCCATAACAAGTCTCAAATAGATCAAATCAACAATAGCATGAATCATACAAGCTATCTCAATGTTACACCTCAGAAAAAACTTTCCGTTCATAAACAGTGAATAGACTAACGAAGGGCACGAAGTATAAGATGTTTCGATAAGTAAGAAATAGCATTTGATGATCCTAATTGAGATTTCAAAGACATTCGCATTAAGAGAAGAAAGTTTGCCAAGAAAGGCAATGTATATGTTATGTATTGAGAAACATTTACGAGTACCGAGTTAATGATGACCTAATGATGTTTTGAAGAAGAGTTATAATTTCCCTTAGATTGTTAATGAGGTGTTAAACAAGTGCTAAGAAGGTTCCATAAGGATTGGAGATCAAACGAGTCGACGAGAAAGAGTTCGGAAAAAGCTGGGCATTATACGGCCCAACATACTTGTCGTATAAAACATACTGGCTGTATGTTAGGCCGTATGTTCTGCCTAGAATGGGACTTCCACTGGACCAAATCTATGGCCAGACATATGGCCAGTATAAAAGATACGGACCGTATGTTGGTCCGTAGAATTGAGTCGGGACTGCTTCTAAAATTAATATAAGGGACCAACCTCATTCAATTTATTTCATTTTCTCATTCCACACTTCAAGAATCCTCTAGAAAGCTCTCCACACTTCTTCCACAAGAACTCAAGAGAAATTTATGCTCAACTTCATCAAACCAAGAAAACCAAGTGTAAGAAACTCATTAGAGCTCATCCAAGTCAAGAAATTCCATTGGAAGTGAACTAGGGTTTTGGCTCAAGTGAAGTATTTCCACTCAAGACTCATTCCCACACTATCTAAGGTAAGTTTTATGATCATTCCATGTTGTTTAAGGTATTGAGAATTTGAGAGACTTAGGTTATGAAAGGAGATAGAAAATGGGTCTCAAAGATGAGAATTATAAGATTTTGAGTAATAGCTTGGGATGAGTCATGATTCTTGATATGTTGTGATTGTAAATATGTTATAAATGACATTAAGAACATGGGATAAGAATTATATGTAAGAAGACGTACTAGTGTACTATGACTATGATTATGGATGAATTGAAGTGAAATTGTGAAATATGGATAATGTAGATGAATGAAGATTGTGGGGTATAATGTTGTGAATGCTATTATAGACGTTTGGGAGTTGATATATGATATGAGGAAAGTTGTATAAACAAAGGGAATGCTGCCCAATTTTCTCTAGCTTTAGTAAGCACGTTCATATAATCGATTAGCTAATGTTAAAAACGAACTCTCTTGAAGGTAGAAACATGAGCATTGAAGGAGAACGATCAAGTGATAGAATAGCTAAACGAAAAGGTATGTAAGGCTAGTCCTTTCCTTATAAGGCATGACTCTTATGGTATGAATCTTCCTATTTTTCCATGATTCTCCTATATAACGAAAATTATGAGTCTATGATTATAAAGAGCTTCACGTGAGATAGAGAAACGGAAGATGTTATGAGCATGATTGTGATGATGATAAGTTAAGCCTAAAGATTCTAAGCTAATGATTTTAACCATGATCCATTGAAGTTGTTTATCGTATACACTCGCCTTATATGCTAATTCCTTCAAGGTGAGGCAGAATGCTTATGAATGCTCCATAATGGAATCGGGGGTTCACGACCTTATGTCACCCCGATAAAGTATAGTTATCTTTGAGTTTCTATGCATGCATTATGATGAGTATGATGATGATATTACACCGCGCCTATATGGCCCGGCAGACACCGCTAAGGCGGGCAGCGTATACACTATGTCTAGATGGCATGGGTAGACACCACTAGTGGGCGGCATGAGATGGTTACCCCGGACGCGGGAGGCCTGGACGCGGGCTAATGATGATTAAACCGTACCTATATGGTCGGGAAACTTATACATATACATATGCATACACGATATGATGATGATGTTTATGAAGTAAGTCAGCATGCATTATTTCTATTAAAACTGACAGCCAGTCACAGATTGTTCTTCGTTTGATATCCTTTTTTTTCATTAATGTATTGTTATTGTCTATGCCTTACATACTCAGTACAATGTACGTATTGACTTTTTCTTGGGCGATGTGTTCATGCCCACAGGTAGACAAGGAGGTAATCCAGACTCGTAGGAGCTATTAGCAGACCTTGAGGGCACTCCATTGTTCCGGAGGTGCCATTGATTTATTCTTTTGTGTATATATGTTTTGTGCACGACGGGGTCCTGTCCCGTCCATATGTCTAGTACTCTAGTAGAGGCTCATAGATACGTATGTGTGGGTAGTGTGGTCTCACGATATCCCATTGTGTATTTGTATTATTTTAATAGCCGAAGGGCTTATGTATATAAAGGTAGGCATATTTCAAATGAAAAATGGTTGTCCTACGATTATGAGTATAAGAAATATGACCGTACGCAGAATGAGTAATAGAATGAGTGGTGCTCGGTGGATAGCCCCGGGTACCCGTCATGGCCCTAGTCGGGTCGTGACACTCAATCAACATAAAAGAGTATATACATATCAACCAACCCCTTCCTTCCAATAAAACAGCAAATACACCTCATGGTTCAATACATAAAGTAATGGCGACAAGCCCACTTAATCAAAAGTCATACCAACCTAGGTAATATCAAACCAGACTTCATGCCCGAAAGCCTAATCAGGCTTTCTCCCGTCAATTCTACTATATATAATCTACTAATCAAAGTCTAACTAACCTACCTCAAAAGTAGAACTGGAACCACGAGCTACTCCAACAGAGCCTTCCCTTTACGTAAAGCCTCGAAATGCTCAAAGTCTAGCAATAATAATGCTAAGTAAGAAATACACCAACTAATTGGAAGAAGAATTGATTTGGGAAAAAGTACCCAAAATACCCCTAACGAACCAAGTGGGTAAAATCGGAAATTAAGGGTGAAATTACCCTACCCTTAGTCCCAATCCTCAAATTTATGGGTTTCTAATCACTTTAGACCCTCCAAATCCATAATTTAGTCAAAACCCTCAAATTTGGGTGAAACCCTAAGTCTCAAAATAGATTCTTGAATTTATTAGAATAATCCATCCTAGAAGTTGTTAACCTACACTTCTAGATGATATAAACAGTGAATTAAATACTCAAAAACCAATTCAAGCTAAGGTTTCATGATTTAGAATTCTAGGTCTTCAACCCAAAATTTTTAGAACTTGAACTAGCATGGAAACTTAAAGGGGAAATGAGAATGAACAAGTTAATGGTTTAGAACTTACCTCGAAGGATGATTCCCCCAAGTTCTTTAATAATCGCCTCTCTAAGCTCATAGGATAGGTTTTAGTAGAGTCTTTACTAATGAATTCGGGCTTAGGAGAATAAATGGGATTCTGCTCCCGTCATTCCGCCACGGCAGTCGCAAGGATCGCCATGGCAGTCCTGCCTTGGCGACCAGACCATCCGCCATGGTGGATAATTATTAAATACCAGCCTCTCGCCATGGCAGTCGAGACCCCGGGATGGCTGTACAAAGCCCACCATGGCGGTCACACTAGAACCAGCAAAATCTAGTTTTCACAAGTCTTTCTCGAAATCTCGACATTAATCCGAGGCCCGACATACACAAACCAGATATGCACACACTCATAAAAATGTGCTACGATTTCACCTGTGGCTTCAGAATTTATAACGGACGCCTAATTTACCAAGTCAACCCCTAAACGAAATAAAACAAGTTTCCTACCAAGTAACCAAAACATAACCAAATGCCTCGGGAACCAAACCACCTACCCCACCAAGTCAATATCGAGCTTCCGGACCTCATGGAGTTGACCAAATTTCGAAAAAGGGCCCATTTACCCAAAAGTCAACTATTTGTCAAATACTTTCACTTAAGGATTCTAAATCCTTCAGTTTTCACTAGACTCACTTAAAGTCTCGGGAATGGATCAATAGGGGTAAAATGGTCAAAACACACATAATGGCATAACGCGCCATTACATCAGATACCAATTAAACAATTGTTCATCCTCGAACAGATAAGGAAGGAAACAAGAGAGAGGGTACCTGACTGAGTGAAAAGCTAGGGATATCTACTGCGCATATCAGACTCGGTCTCTCAAGTAGCCTCCTCGACTGGGCGATGCATCCACTGGACCTTCACTAAAGCTATTTCCTTCTATCTCAATTTTTTAATCTCTCTATCTAAAATGGCAATAGGCTCTTCTTCATAAGACAAATTTTTCACCAAGCAAGATCGAATCCCAACGAATGATGTAAGAACCATCCGAATGATATTTATTCAGCATAAGACACATGAAACACAGGGTAAACACCCGACAAACCTGGAGGTAAAGCCAACTCATAGGCTATCTCACCCACACGGTCAAGAATCTCAAATGGACCAATGAACCTAGCATTGAGCTTGCCTTTCTTCCCAAACCTTATCACACCCTTCATAGGTGAGACCTTCAACAGAACCTGCTCCCCAATCATGAACTCAAGATCTCGAGCCTTCCGGTTTGCATACTTCTTCTGTCTACTCTAAGCTGCTAAAAGCTTATCTTGAATCACTTTAACCTTATCCAATAATTCTATGAAAATATCGGTACCTCACGGCCTCATCTCAACGGCTTCAAACCATCCAATAGGAGATCGATATCTCCTCCCATAAATAGCCTCAAACGGAGATATAGCAATGCTCAAATGGTAACTGTTGTTGTACGCGAACTCTGCCAAAGGTAAGAACAGGTTCCAATGACCAACAAAGTCGATCACGCACATTCTGAGCATATCCTTAAAAACCTGAATCATCCGCTCAGACTGACCATCTGTCTGAGGTGAAAAGAAGTACTGAGATCCAATCGAGTACCCAACTCGGCCTGTAAAGTCCTCCAGAAATGGGATGTAAACTGAGGGCCTCTATTAGAGATGATAGAAATAGGGACCCCATGCAAACGAACAATCTCACGAATATAGATCTGTGCTAACTTCTTTGCGGTGTAAGTAACCCGAACGGGGATGAAATGATCAGACTTAGTCAACATATCGACAATAACCTAAAATAAATCAAACTTGCCCTTGGTCTTCGGAAGACCCACAACGAAGTCCATAGAAATCCTCTCCCACTTTCACTCGGGAATGGGCATCCTCTGAAGCACACCACCAGGTCGCTGGTGCTTATACTTGACTTGCTGACAATTCCCTCACTTAGCAATAAAATCGGCAATATCTCTCTTCATCCGACCCCACTAGTAGTGATGTATCAAATCACTGTATATCTTGGTAGCACCAGGATGAATAGAGTATCTAGAACTGTGGGACTCCTCCAAAATTGTCCTAATCAAATCATCAACACGAGGAATGCAAACACGTCCTTTGATCCTCAAGAGTCCTTCACTATCAATCATGGCCTCCTTGGCCTCACCACTTAAGACCTTATCACGAATCTTGCACAACCTTGCATCCTCAAACTGCTTTACCTTAATCTGATCCAGAAACGATGATCCTGCCTCAACACAAGCCAACACTCTACTCGAATCTAAAATGTCAAGCCTCACAAAATTGTTAGCCAGATTCTGAACCTCCATGGCTAAGGGATGCTTCGAAGCGATCAATCAAGTCAAACTACCCATACTCACTGACTTCCTACTCAAGGCACCCGCTACCATATTTGCCTTGCCCGGATGATATAAGATGGCAATGTCATAATCCTTAAGCAACTCCATCCATCTTCGCTGCCTAGAATTGAGCTCCCTTTGAGTAAACATATGCTGAAGGCCGTGATGGTCAGTGAATACCTCACAATGGGCACCATAGATATAGTGTCTCCAAATCTTTAAAAAAAATACCATTGTGGCCCATTCCAAATAGTGGGTAGGGTAGTTCTTCTCATGAATCTTTAGCTGTCTGGAAGCATAAGCAATAACCTTCTTTTCCTGCATCAACATGACACCCAACCCAGATCGAGAAGCATCACAATATACCACAAAATCCTTACCCTCCACGGGCAATGCTAGAATTAGAGCTGTAGTCAATAAAGTCTTAAGCTTTTGAAAGCTCTCCTCACACTCATTGGTCCATTGAAAAGGTACTTCTTTCTGAGTCAACCGGGTCAAATGCGAAGCAATAGAAGGAAACCCTTCACGAATCAACAGTAGTAACTGGCCAAACCCAGAAAGCTATGAATCTCGGTCACTGAAGTGGGCCTAGCCCAATCTCTCACGGCCTCAATCGTTTTATGATCAACCATAATCCCGGCCTTTGATACCACAGGACCTTAGAACGATACAAACTCAAAACAAAACTCACACTTGGAGAACTTGGCATACAACTCCCTATTTCTCAACAAACCAAGAACAATTCTTAGGTGTTTTTCGTGGTCCTCCCTACTTCTCGAGTAGACCAATATATCATCGATGAACACAATCACAAAGGAATCCAAGTATGGCTTGAAAATGCCGTTCATCAAGTCCATGAAAGCAGCTGGGGAATTGGTAAGCCTAAATGACATGACAAGAAACTCATAGTGCCCATACGAAGTCTTGAAGGCTGTCTTGGGAATATCTTCGGCTCGGATCTTGAACTAGTGATAACCTGACCTCAAGTCAATCTTGGAAAACAAAGAAGCCCTTGAAGCTGGTCAAATAGATCATCAATACGAGGAATGGGGTACTTGTTTCGAATGGGGGCTTTGTTCAACTGGCGGTAATCAATGCACATCCGCATAGTCCCATCCTTTTTCTTCACAAATAGCACAGAAGCGCCCCAAGGAGAGACGCTCGGTCTAATGAATCCCTTGCTAAGAAGATCTTGAAGCTGCTCTTTCAACTCTCTCAACTCTTTCAACTCGGCTGGCGCCATCCGATATGGAAAAATAGATATAGGGAGAGTCATCGGCTCCAAGTCAATACAGAAATCAATATCACGGTCGGGTGGCATACCCAGCAAGTCTGTAGGAAACACCTCCGCGAACTCACACACCACGGGGACTGACTCAAGCGATGGAACTTCAGCACCGGTAGCACGAATATACGCTATATAAGACAAACAACCTCTATCAACTAACTTCTTGGCGCGAAGAAAGGAAATAATCTTCTTTGGGGAGGGACTAGGAGTACCCTTCCAATCAAGTTTAGACATACCCGGTATAGCTAAAGTGAACGTCTTGGCATGACAGTCCAGAATCGCATAGTAAGGAGACAACCAACTTATACCCAGAATTGTCAAAATCTACCAGATCAAGAATCACCAAGTCTACCCACGTACCATACCCCATAACAATGACCATAAAAGACCTGTAAACTTTATCTACCATTATCGAGTCTCCAACCAGAGTAGATACAAAAATAGGAGCATCAAGCAAATCACTAACCATATCAAGACCACTAGAGAAGTATGTGGGCACATAAGAGAATGTAGAACCTGGGTCGAACAACAAGGTAGCCGACTGGTAACAGACTAAAATATTACCTGTAATGACAGCATCGAAACCCTCAGCCTTTGATCTGCCCGAAAAGGCATAACAATGATCCCGTCCGCACTATCCTGCGAACCTCCACGATCACCCTATCTTGACTGAGCCCTGCCTCTACCGGGTTGTTATCTACCTTTCCCTGAATGAAATTCGCCTTTTTTAGGCTAGGTGCCATCTCTACAAAATGTGTGGCCACCACTCCCAGTCTGAGTATGATCCCTACCATAAGATCCTCCTTCTCTAGCTGATGGAACTGAAACCTTGGAAGTCTGGAACTGAGCACTCTGGCCACTCTATCTAAGTTGGGGATAGTTTCTCTTGAAATGCCCCTACTCGTCACACCCAAAACATCCACGGACTAGCATAGGTCGTTGAACAGAAGCAGAAGAAGCAGAATAACCACCATGCTCAGAAAATTTGGAATGTGAACCTCCTGGCTGACTCGAAGCGTAACGACCGGCCCCTGATGGACCTCTCGCAGAAACCTGCATAGATGAGTGGATTGGACGACCAGAATAACCTTGGAAACTCTGCCTCTGCTGACCTTTCCCTCGGGAGAACGTATCACTGAAGCTACCAAGCTACCACCCTTGCGGGCCTTCTTATCTGCATACTTGCCATAGCTATCCAATCTCACACCCTCAGCTGTGGTGACATAGTCCACCATCTCCTGGAAAGAAGCTCTTGAAGCTACAAGCTGAAGAGCTGACCACTGTAAAGCAGTGCTTAACCCTTTCACAAACCTATGAACTCTTTCAGCCTCGGTAGGAAACAACTGTAGAGCATAACGGGACAAAGAATGAAAACGAGACTCATAAGTAGCAACTGGAGAACTCCCCTGCTTGATGTTGCTGAACTCATCATGCCTCCTATCCCTCAAAGTATGCGCAATGTACTTCTCCAAAAAGACTGAATAAAACTTAGTCTAAGTCAACGGAGGCAACCCAGTTGGTCTACACTCCACATATAGTCTCCACCACAACTTGGCATCACCTAAGAGTTGGAAGATCACAAACTTTACACAATGGCTCTCAATCACCCCCAACTTATGAAACCTCTCATGAAAATCAATAATAAACTCATATGAATCCTCAGACTCGATGCCATAAAAGATGGGAGGCTTTATCTTGGTGAACCTCCAAAAATAGATCGTGCTCCTCACCGGTCATCATCGGGCCTGCCACTGGTCTAAGGAAATTCTATGGGCATAGAGTCTCATCCAAACATGGAGCCACAGCTGCAGCGTGCTATTCCCCTGGAGCACGGAATCTGTCAAGAATCTATCAGCTAATGTCACACCCTAGCCATATGGAGTAGCCGATAACTCACCTACCTTAGTCAATCCGTTCAGCAGGTCCAACGCACTAACCATAACATATGACAATACTGTAGTAGCTATAATAGCTGGCTGAGCTAGTGCCATTGCAAACTTTGCCCCCTTATCTGGAGCTATCGGAGGCATGGGGGAAACTGATCTAGCACGAGCGTGACCAGCCACAGGAGCCCCGTCCCTGGCTAGTGTTGCTCCCCGACCTCTACCGCGTCCACGACCTCTAACTGGCCTCTGAAATGCTCAAATTACACCTTTTAAATAGCTTAAAGCAGACGTTGTCCAATATAGTAACCCAACAAGGTTGGGATCGAATCCCACAGGGAATATGGTGAGAAAAGATTACTAAAGTCATAGTATACTTTCTTGTGGTCTTAAGTTCGTAATGTGAAAAAAGGTTTGTAAAAGTGTTTGTTTTTTTCTAGACTATTTTGATTCACTGGTAATTGATTTGTAATTGATTGGTAAATGAATCCAAGGTTGTGTCCCGACCAGATGAGATGTAATGCTTATGGTTCTAATATGATATACTTCTAATGGTTCGTTGTATGAGGGCACATAATCTCTAATGGAGTCCCTAATATTTCCCAATAGTTAAGAACAATATTTCTTTGTGATTTTCCCAAATACCAAAGAGCTAAGATGAAGAACAATTAATTATGCCACGTAAATTCCTCTTATCCCTAAGTGAATTTATTAAACAAGAGTTAAATCCTTCAGTTCTTATTATTAGATCTTACCAAACCCTATTATCTTCCCAAATAAATCAAGATTTATGGCATAAGCTAATGTTTGCAACCATCAACTAACAATGAATAATGAAGAACTAATAAACCCTAACAACCCATTATGCATATATCACAACAAAACACCCATCCTTGGGTCCACAACATTAGCAGGAAATTTAGCTACTCATAGAGTTAATAGAAAAACAAGAATTTGGAGAAGTCATAATGCTTACAATTGAGTTGAATTAATGAAAACAATAATTTTGTCCAAAAACTTCAACAACCATGAGTATTCAATGCTATGAAAATTGAGTCTAAAACTGATAACTTTTTTTTGCAAACAAACCCTACAATGGGTATTTATAAGGTTCAGAATTTGGATTCAATAAAATTAAGGACTGCCACTCGTCAGAAATATTGTAGGGGCTCCATTGCAATATGACCAAGTCAGCAGGTACGGGCATGAAGTACAGGCCGTACTTTAAAATACGTCCAATACTTTCTGCCCATACTTCATTTTCTAACTTTGATCCTTTATGTTAATTTCTGCTGAACAAGGTACGGTACGTACTTCAAAGTATGCCCGTACTTTGCATCTCGTACTTCACCTTCAACACTTTGAGCCTCTCTAGAAATCTCCAACAATATATGGGGAAGATATATAGGACGTACTTTGATGTACGACCCGTACTCATTCAGTTTGCCTTATTTTCTGAGAAAAATCCTCTTTCTTGCCTCTCAGTCTCCAATTTCCTGAAACACGACACAAACACATCAAAACGACCCAAACTTGCCTAAAAACAAGTAAAAGTTATAGTAAAAAAACATCGAATGTGCCATAATTTCACGGAATATCAACACCCCATGTTTCCTCGCTTTATTAGCCTTTCTTTCTCTCCCCTTTTCCACTTCTTTAACCTCGATGTGGTTTTATTTAAACACAAGAATCTTAACTATCTTTTTATTGCCACAATTTTCTATTTTTTTAATATATAGCAACTAAGCAACAACCACATCGATTCCTCAACAGGCTAATTCACACCACCCTAACTTAGGCCTTTAGGCCTTTTATCCGCACATGTTTCACCTTCAACTTAGGCGTTTGGCCTTTTTTCTCTCATAGTGCCAAAGAGGGAACAAATGCAAATATAGAATCATTTTAAACAAGGGTATGGGTTCATTAACGGCAAATCAAGGAAAAGGTCTAAAGCTCAAAAGAGAAAACTAGAGATTATTTACATGATCGGGTTAGGCTTTTAAGGTAAAGTGACTAAATTATTACAAAGAAAGCCTAAGATCATTTCACAACCAAATTATCCTACGAATTCAAGCATGACTAAAAGGGCAAGTTCTAGATTACACATGCAGAGTATGAATATAACTAATCAACTCACACACACAGTGGCATAAGGATTATTATTTTTACAAATGCAACCTCCCAAGCAATCGTTCATCACACAAAATACCCCAATAATCATAATGTTATACAAGGATCAATCACGTCAATCAGTAGCTATTTCTAAGTATGCATCTTCAAAATTTTGAGGGGTTCACACTTTCCAACCAAAGTACAAAACATGCTGTAAGTTACATAACACTACTATATAAGTCAAAACTACTCCATTTTATATAAGCAACATCTTAAACATGCCAGTTTCAATAAAATAAAACCCTTCAGGAAAAGAACTCTGGCAAAGAAAGGCCAAGGGGATCCTAAACACATATATACAAATCACAATAACCAGATAAACCAACCCCAACAAAAAAATTGCAGTGTCCCTACTGCATCACATTAATCCAAAATAGAGGACTAGGAATACCTGGCAGCACTAAGTGCTAGGGTCAGCTGGATGCTCTACCTCCCCAGACGTTAGAAATGGGACCAACTCTAACTCATCTCCCGTGGTACCACTAGAGGATGCACTGACAATACTGCTAATAGGTGTTGGAGGGCGACTGTTAAACATGGATCTCTCAGTGGTGATCTAAGTATGATCCTCCTCCTCCTTCGCTGTCTGGGCCAGCATCTCCGACTCTATCAACCGAGGAACCTCATCCCCCGCTACCTATTTCCCTCTATCAATTCTTGGTGCGGCATCATCTCGAGCATCAAATTCACTACTTGTATCAATGATAAGAGGTCTACCTTGCTCTACCGAAGGGGATCCTCAACAACACTTTGCTCACGAGCCTACAAGGATAGCATATCGGCCTTTAGCCGGTGTAGCTCAACCCTCATATCCAGCAAATCACCACCTGGACCCGCACGTTCCAAAGCATCCAACCGTGCCTCAAACCTGTCAAGTCTATCCTGATATAGCTTATGGGCCCGTGTTGCTGCAGCCATCACTGGTGCTAAAGTAATTTCTATTTGCTTCTTCACGTACCTCTCCATCTGCCTAGCTAAGATCCTTGATTTCTCGTTAGCCTACGCAGCCTGAACCACCACCCATTTGAAATTTCCCTCTGTTGAATGCAAATGGGTCGGAAGCAGACTGCTGAGTGGATGGAGAAATAGTGGGGGGCTCTCTGTCTGGACAGAGGCATGGGTGCAGTACTAGCTCAAGGATCCCCAGAAGTAGGTGTGGCAGTGCCAGAAGGCTGGGCTATATCGGTGGAAGGTGCCTCAGTGGCGGGCACCTCGGTAGTATCAACTTTAGTTATCCCAGAATCTGCCATGATTATATCCTCGACCTGTCCCTCGGGTAGTGTTGCAACTGACTACTCAATCAACAAATTAACTTTCGGATCCTCTCATTTTATTTTTGCAGATATCACACACATGGGTGGCTTGGACACAGTGGTCCATATGAGGTATATTGTCCACACCCGCCTGTCGATAGAGAGTAGTGCTGAGGCACGGGAATATCACTGAAGCAGCCTCCTACTGCGCTTTATCCTGCTTCTCCTAAGAAATAATCATCCTGATGTCAAGTGAATAGCGGGTCATGAGAGCTTCTATTGCAACCGCTCGGTCTGGGGTGAGCGTATTATTATTTTATGTAGGAAGTATCCAGAACCGCACCACACTCCATCAAAACTTCGCCTCAAGGGACATAGTGCTCTTGAATATCCTCGACTTTGTTTTCAACCAAAGTGGATCACCCCTAGCTATCACTGAGACTAACCACTCCGTCACTGATTGTGACATCCTTCTGTTAATTTTATAAATGAACTCAACCGTACTAAGTGGTGGAACAAACTTAGCCCCGAAATAGTATCTGTTTATAGCAGTGGGTGTTATATCCACTTTCACCTTTTGAACCACAACCTTGTCCGCCATTGGGATATCTTGCTTTACCATACTTGGCTTTAATAATGTGCTTAAGGATGCACCATAATTGGCATAGAATTCCTGCACGAGTACTGGGCATATACGGCCAGAGCTCAGTTGAAAGCCTCTAACCCATAGTGAGTCAATGTTTCCCTGATCCGCGGGTGATCTTCCAAATTATGGAATCCTATCTGCATTTTCTCGAAAATAGTGCGCCTAAGAGCGCCCCCTTTCTTTGTAACATCAATGCCCTTGTCAAACCGCTCTCGGGAGCCTTCCACCGAGAATCGAAGGGCATTCTTAGCATCATCCTTGCTATGAATTTACTGAGCTCTTTGATATTCTTCCAGGTCCTGAGAGTGGGCAGGGGCTTCTTCTGGTCTATAACATATTTCTGCCGCCCGAACTTGTTCTTGATCAGACCCCTCATCACTTGAGCTAGAGGAGTCCTCCTCTTCAAATTGGAAGGAAACCTGTACTGGGTTAGCTCGGCCTTGGGTTGAGGTTCTATTTATTTTCAAGGGCCTGTTGTCCTCATCGGATAACTCTTAGTCCGAGGGAACATCACGAATACGCCTGGTACCCCTGTCCCTCTCAGCTTGTTTAGAACCTCCACCTCTCTGCTTTGGCAGCATACCTATAAAGGACAATATAGGCATGGTAAAGATTAGAAAAAACAATGGAAGAATTGGCCAGTGATTTTCTTGTGAAAATATATGTGTCAGTTATGCAAGTCGTACTTCCCATGTACGGGACGTACAATAGAGTACGGACATAAGGTACGTCACGTACAATAATGTACGGGACATACTTTATGATCAAACTTTAGGTGTCAAGGAAAGAAAACTTTCTGTTCTATTTTACTGAAGTACAGGCCAAAAGTATGGGGCGTACAATAAAGTACATCTCGTACGTTCAGTCCATACTTTCAAGAGCTGACACTTTACAATTTTGTTCGCAACCATGATTTTCTAAGGCTTACACAACATCACAAACGCATAATTCACTTATTTTATGCTTCAAATAGTATAGGGGCTCGGGTCACTCAGGCTTCACCCATTTTCAAGTTTCTTTCTCTTTGACAATTCATCGAACAGTTGGGGGGCATAACAATTTAAAGTTTCAAAAATTGAAACCGTCTATTGGAATTCCCTCTAACTCAGTGGGATACAATACACTTGCCCTCACGAGTTCTTTATTCACTACAGCACATCAATTTCCACCCCCAATCAATTATACATGTGAGCCCCCAAACATAAGACATACTATACATAACCACCCTAAAAAAACAAAAAAAAGTATAAATGAACTACATCAATACACTTGTGAGTTGATACAATAATGGGAAGAATGTAAACCCTACAGAGATTGGTGCGAATTTCCTTGCTTCTTTCCTCTCCACTCACTTTAGGATTGTGATTTAAGTTGTGCGTTGTAGGAATCGTGAAGGGTAGGTTGGGATTTTATATGGGCATTTGGGGAGTAAATGGGGTAATGAATTATGGTAGCAGTGTGTAATGGAGTTGTAGGATCGTGGGTGAAGAGGTGAAGGTTAAAAGAATTTGAGTTGGAGTGGGAGAGGGAAAAAGAAACCGCTTGTTTTCTTTTGAACAATTATAAACTTTTTTTTTTCCAGAAAAGGTACGATCGGTACTTTGAAGTATGGGACGTACGTTATGCACGTACTTGTCTCCCAAGTTCCAGTGTCCTCTTCAACTTACCTATTAAAGTACGTGAAGGAAGTACGCCACGTATAATAAAGTATAAGGCCTACATCCTCTCACGTACCTTGCCTCCAACTTCCAGTTCCTACCTTCAATAGCTTGTTAATGTACGAGGTGCAAGTACGTTCCGTATATATGAAGTACGGCCTGTACTTCCATCCCATACCTCTATGGGAAGTTCCAGTGAGTTTGCCAAGTTTTCATCAGCAAGTACGGGCACGAACCATGCCACGTACAATTTTGTATGGGCTATTTCTTTGTCACGACCCGACTAGGGGCGATGACGGGTACCCGGGGCTAACCACCGAGCACCGCTCATACCATTACCCATCATACTCATCAAGCATTCATTCATTAATCTTATACTCAAGTCATAGGAAAAACCATTTTTCACTTTGAAACATAATTACCTTTATATACATAAGACCTTCGGCTATCAAAATAATGTACATACAATAAGAATATCGTGAGACCATACTACCCACACATACGCATCTACGAGCCTCTACTAAAGTACTAGACATATGGACGGGACAAGACCCTGTCATGCCCAAAACATATATATACACAAAAGAATAAGTCAATGGCACCTCCGGAATAATGGGGTGCTCTCAAAGTCTGCTAGTAGCTCCTACGAGTCTGGATCACCTCCCTGCCTACCTGTGAGTATGAACACAGCGTCCAAATAAAACAGACGTCCGTACGAACATTGTACTGAGTATGTAAGGCATGAATGAAATGAACATAATATAGAAATCATAAGAAATAAGATGAAGATATAACCTGCGTAATGTTATATCCCGTATTTTTGTACGTCGAATTATTCGTAAGCTAATCGACATAAGTTTAAGGACGAGATTATTTTTGGGATAAGAGACAAGGGCTTTTAATCCACGATTTTTAATAAGTGCACGATTGCTTGTAAAAATTCAATTGGTGTAGAAATATAAGTGGGGATTAAGGATTAATTAGCCTAATTAGTGTATTAAGTGGGCCCCACCAAGCACAATAACAAAATTTGATTAGTGTATTAATGTATTTTTATAGTGGGACACTTGTCCACTTTATGGGCAGCCTATGTAAGTCAAATTGATGACTAATTCATCAACAAAAGTTCATTTCATCTTCACCCAAATTAAGATAAGAGAGAGAAGCTCTCAAACTAGAGAGAGGGAGAGCCACGACCATGGCTATGGCAGCCACACTTTGAGCTCACGGCTAGCTTCTCCCCCCCCCCCCCCCTTCTACACAATTAGTTAGTGATTTACAATCCAATTGGAGGAAAAAAGATACAGATTACAACAGCCATGGCAACTCACGGCCATGGCTGTTCTTGAAGGAGTTTACATTTTTGATAATAAGATCTTGGTTTCTAAGGTAAGAATTAACTCTTTTTTTCATGTTGTAGAAATTATTTGGTCTTTGTATGAATTGGTGGATGTAGTATTGAATGCAAGAATTGTGGATGTTGATGTTGAAACTTTGCTTTGGCCGTATATGGGGCTGTTTGAAGCAAGTAATGATGAGCTAATTTTAATTGTTGTTGGTGCCGTTGATTGTGTGATGAAAGTGAAGGAATTATGATAATTAAGGTTGTAGTTGTTATATGAAATTGTTGAAATATGAATTGGATTAAATGTTCATAAAGTTGTGGGCTATTCTTGTTGAATTGAAAGATTAAAAGTGTGGTTTTATGTTCATGTGTTGTTGTTCTTGTTGTTGTTGGGTTGTTGGTGATGTGGCTCCTAAATTTGGAGGAAAGAAGTGTATAACGTATCGTATAAAAAGCGTATGTTGGTCTATTTGGTGTATAATCTTAGATGTTAATGATTTGGATTGGAAAAGGATTAAGAAAGGTTATTGGGTTGTTTGAGTTGTTTATGGGCTGGATTTTAAGAATTTGATATGAATATTTCTATTATTGTTGTTGTTGGTATTGCTGTGATAACAGGAGATTAATTGGAAGTTCGGGTTAGGCGAATTATATAGAGGAAATGCTGCCCGATTTCCGTTAAGTTCCTAACTAACCTAAATCCTAATCAAGAAAGTATGAACTAAAGAATGATTCCTATAAGTGATTGGTTGTAGATTTATAAGCTAGAAAGTATATTTTACTAACGATAGCGTTACTTTCATATTATATAGGCTAAAGGGGCGACGAAGCGAACTTGGTTACGATTAACCTATAACAGGTATGTAAAGTTATCCTTTATTTCTTTTTGCATGATTCATATGAAACGAACAAACGACGAATGTATAAGTTCCTATTCCTAGAGACACTAGGATGGTTAATGTTCATGATTTCCATAAGCTATTTCATATGGTTTTGATACGTGTCTATGATTCCTGAAGTTCGTTTTGACATAATTCATAATGACATTCGAGGGATACTTGATATGACTGTCGCCATTGATACTCAATTGTTAATTCATTCTACTTATTCTATTGAGTCCCTGATGATGATTTAGGTTGTATATGGTTGCTCCAACTCTGCTCGTGCATGCCTCAATATGTCTTTCACCGAGTCCCGGGCCGGGTATGTTATCGTGCACAGTCTCACTGCATTGTTCACCGAGTCCCTCACTAGAGGGCCTGGTACGGTATATATATATATATATATATATATATATATATATATGATATGATGATATGATGATATGACGATATGATTATGGCGCCAAGGATGGTATATGATGACTTTATTCACCGAGTCCCGTAATGGGCCGGGTATGATATATGATATTGACATGCATGATATATGTTTCATAAGGCAAGTGTTTTGGTATTCTGGATATTATACTTGTCTCCTGTAATCCCTATTTCAGTCATGATCCTCTTTATTGTATTTCATGCTTTACATACTCAGTACATATCTCGTACTGACCCCCTTTCTTCGGGGGGCTGCGTTTCATGCCCGCAGGTACAGATACTCGATTCGGTGATCTTCCAGCTTAGGATTCCCACTCAGCTGTCTTGGAGAGCTCCATTGCTCCGGAGCCTAGACTTTTGGTACAGATCTTTTGATGTATATATATATGTTTGTCCAGGGGTACAACGGGGCCCTGTTCCGTCATATTTCACTGTTGATACTCTTAGAGGTCTGTAGACATATGTGTGGATTGTATATAGATTATGATCAGCTGTGTCTATATGGTTTGTTGTGGATGTTTCTGTTTGTTGTGGTAGCCTTGCCGGCTCGCATATTGTATCGATATGTAGTGGCAGCCTTGTCGGCTTGCGTAGTATATTGACATGTAGTGGCAGCCTTGTCGGCTTGTGTATCATAGTGGTATATAGTGGCAGCCTTGTCGGCTTGCGTACCTTATTTCGTTGTGATTGGTTGTGACTCCTCAGGAGACAGGTTATCATGATATGTGACGTTGTGAACCTTTGGGTCCTTGCCAATTCCCATATTGTTTATAGTTTCAGTCTGACTATGTCTAACAGGTACGTATACAAGTGTCCAGCTCGGGCACTAGTCATGGCCCATGGGGCTGGTCGTGACAAAAGTGGTATCAGAGCAGTTCATCCTCGGAGTGTCTACAGACCGTGTCTAGTAGAGTCTTGTTTATCGGTGTGTTGTGCACCACATTTATAAACAGGAAGCTACAGGACATTTAGGATGTTTTCTTTCCTTCTTATCCTAGATCGTGCGATAGAGCTATATTATCAGGATAATCCCTCCCTAACAGATTATTATGTTTACAGCTATGCCTCCAAAGAAAGCGACAGCTGCCCAGAAGGGCAAATCGGTAGCAGGAGATACTAGCCAGACTCGGAGAGTTACTAGGGCCCGTGCCCAGCTTATGCCTGAGATTGTGCTTCAGTCGGCGAGTTCTGCTACACCGCCACTTCCGGAGGAACCTAGAGCAACAGCAGCTCCAGATCAGCGGGCAGCTCCACCGCCAGCCCCTGAGGCCCCAGTACCTGAGCCTCCAGCTCCTCAGCCAGGGGCGGAGGATAGGGCCATGAGAGATGCAGTTCAGTTGTTGACCAGATTAGTTGCAGGGAAGGCTCGCAGGCATGGACTTGGAGTTGACCATGCGGATAGACATGACAGTTTGAGGGCCCGCGACTTCTTAAGTTGTAATCCTCCAGAATTTTTCGGGTCAAAGCCCGAGGACGATCCGTAGGAGTTTGTTCGGCAGATGCAGCGTACATTGAGGATAATCAAGGCTTCTGAGACGGATTCTGTTGAGTTGGCTTCGTATCGGTTGCGTGATGTAGCTGTTATTTGGTATGAGTCGTGGGAGTTATCTAGGGGCTAGGATGCTCCTCCAGCAGTGTGGGATGAGTTTGTGGAGGCCTTCCTTGGCCACTTCCTACCTCCAGAGATGAGAAGAGCTAGAATTGATAGATTCTTACATCTGAGGCAGAGTGGCAGGAGCGTTCGAGAGTACAGCCTTGAGTTTGATTCGTTGGCCAGATATGCGCCTACTATTGTAGCTGATATGGATAATAGAGTGCATCGTTATGTGATGGGACTGGATCGCTATTTGATTGATGGTTGTATGGCGGTGGCTCTTCAGCCAGGTATGGATATTGCTCGGATACAGGCATATGCACAGGGGGTATAGGATCGACATAGAGGACGTCAGCCAGTTAGAGATTATGATAGAGGTCAGCATAAGAGGGCTAGATCGGCTGGTTATCCTGGCGAGTTTCGAGGCTGGCAGCCTCAGCAGTATAGTAGATATCCTTCCCAGCCAGCACGGAGTGCAGCCCCACAGTTTACAGGTAGGAGATTTGACAGTACAGGGTATTCAGGAGCCGATCAGAGCTCCAAGGCTTCGAGTTCGCAGATGAAAAGAGGTATGAGTCAGTCAAGGCCACCTTTGCCTCGGTGCTCTCGGTGTGGTAGGCCCCATTCTGGGGAATGCTGTCTTGCTACAGGTGCTTGTTTTTCTTACGGCCATCAAGGCCACATTATGAGAGAGTGTCCGTATGGAGGCGGTTCAGGTGGTATGGCTCAGCCTACTGGATCGATTGTTGGTTCATCTTCTTCTGTAGCTATGCGCCCTATGGGGCAGGGTATTCAGACACCAGCAGGCCGTGGTAGAGGTCGTGGCGGAGCTTCCAGTTCTAGCGGTCCTTCGAACCGCATATACTCTTTGGCTAGTAGACAGGATCAGGAGGCGTCACCAAATGTGGTTACAGGTATATTATCAATTTTCTCTCGGGACGTATATGCATTGATAGATCCAGGCTCCACCTTATCGTATATCTCTCCCTTTGTTGCTAGTAGAATCGGGATAAAACCTGAATTGATAGAACCATTTGAGGTAGCTACACCGGTAGGGGATTTTGTTATAGCAAAACAAGTATATAGAAATTGTTCGGTGATCATATATAGTCGTCATACCGTGGCAGATCTGATAGAGTTAGATATGACGGAATTTGATATTATTATGGGTATGGACTGGTTAGCTTCTTGTTATGCTAACATTGATTGTAGAGAAAAGATAGTCCGATTCCAGTTCCCAGGGGAGCCGATGATAGAGTGGATGGGGAACACAGCATCGCCGAGGGGTAAGTTTATTTCATACCTCGAGGCAAGGAAGATGGTTAGAAGGGGTTTGTCACGACCCGACTCGGGACCGCGACGAGCACCCTGTGCTAGCCCACCCGGGCACCCTCTTAGCTTACTCTTATGCTTACATCTAGGTGAGCCACATAATTATACATACAATTCCATTCATTCGTCAACTAGTCCCAATTGGACAACGGTACATTTATATCACCATAGGCATCTATGCCACATCAATGTATGTGGGCCAACGTGGCCGACAAAATGATATACAAAACATAGGCCGACAAGGCCGGACATGTCTAACTATATACACATGACTACGAGCCTCTAGGAAGAGTATAACGCATCACATGAGCGGGACAGGACCCCGCTATGCCCATATTTATATACATAAAAGAATAAGTACCCAAAAGCTATGGCTCCGAAGGAAATGGAGCTCCGCTATGTAATCTCTGAATAAGCAGCTATGGATCAAGTCTGTCTCCCTGTGCACCTGCGGACATGACGCAGCATCCACAAACAAAAGGACGTCAGTACGAAGAATGTACTGAGTATGTAAAACATGATCAACATCAATGTAGAAGCATCATAGACAATATATGAAGTGGCATAGGAGGGAAGACAATAATATCATCATCATGGCACTTACATGCCTTTCATAGGAACTTTCCATTTCTCATGCGTATTTCATAATAGGGCTCGTATTCGTATACATAGTATTTTCACATTCATATTCATATTTTATACATAGTCATACACTTATATACATACATAGCGTGCTCGACCATAAGGTTCGGTGTTTCATACGTAATTGGCCAACCAAGGCTCAATGTTATTTCTACCTGGCCCTACCAAGGCTTCAGGGTTATCCGTACCATCTGCAGATGTGTGCGCACGTTACGTAATCATATACATATATATATATATATATATATATATATATATATATATATATATATATACATCCATATACATATATTCTACCCGACATTATAAGCTCGGGGTGTCATTATAGCCCTTCATAGGCACATGTGATTACATCCATATACATATATTCTACCCGACATTATAAGCTCGGGGTGTCATTATAGCCCTTCATAGGCACATGTGATTATAATAGCCCGTAGGCACCTTTAGCGTCATTATTATCATCATCGTCATCACTATCATCATCGTTTTCGCTACATCTCTATCATATGCTTACTCGTCAATGGGGTGCGTAGTATATTCGTAGCACGTATCGAGGGCCGTGAGCTTATGAGCTCGGAGTGTCAGTCACTTGAATAAAACATACTCATATAGAGGATTTAAGAGTTTGGCCAAGGAACCATGCCTTATGAAAGAAGGGTTAGCCTTGCATACCTTTTCGTCGAACTATTCTACACTTGCACGCTTCCTTCCAATGCTAGCGTCTATACCTTCATTAGTATCATAACAATGGCCATTAGTCATTCACGTTATCCACATTATTTAGATTCCTTAATTTGCCTCTAATTCACCCATATTCATGGTCATAACATCCAACTTCGTCCATTCGTCTAAAGTGTCTAGTTCATGTTCTTAGTAACATTTATAATGCATTCATATCACAACACAACAACATTCATGATTCAATTCAAACTATTCCTCAAAATGCCACTATTCATCATTCATGACCTACTTGACCATATTTTCAACAATCCATGTATTTCAACTCTTCAATACCTTAAACATCATGTAAAAATCATGAATCTTACCTTAGAAGTTGTAGGAACAAGCTTTGGTTAATAATACTCCACTTTGAGCAAAACCCTAGTTTTTCTCCATTTGCATTTCTTGACTTGAATGGTATTTAATGGCTTGCTTACACTTGATTCACTTGTTTATGTTGTTGGTGGCTTATAGTACTTGAAAATTTATGAAATAAATGTAGGGAGATGATTCTAGAGAGAAGTGGTGTAGTGTTGTAATGAAATAAAACAAGTATTGGTCCTTTTATTTAATGACTTGTGAAATCTGTGCTGAGATGAACAGTGGTCATCCATGGAGGTTTACGGCCCGTATTCCACTATACGGCTCGTCCTCCATGGGCGTATTTAACCATTTCCAGAACCAGAAGTTGGGCTGCCTTCATGGTGGTTTACGACCATGGTTTACGGGCCGTAAATCACTTTACGGTCCGTCCACCTGGTTGTATTTTACCATTTCTTGACTGGGCAGAAAGTTGAAACCTTGCATTACGGATCGTATTGCACTTTACCGTCCGTATTTTTCAATTTACAACCACTGGGCAGTTGCAATTCTACAACTTCCCATATTTCTTAGACTTCTCATTTTAATCACCCCCGTCCATACACATGCATTGCTCACCTTGTATCTCATCTTAACTTAGCCAACTTCCTCGTCTCACATCGGATACTTTCGAAATCTCGCCTAAGGTCATCAAACGTCGTTTCTTGCTCATAGACATCATGCACTCATATTCATCACTAGTTCATCCACTTGCGTACCAACGAAAAAATTTTCGAGGTGTAACAGGGTTATATTTATCATCTGGTTCATGTGCATGACTTAAAAGCAGAGGTACCGACTCTTCAGTCCGTTCCGATAGTTAATGAATTCCCAGATGAACTTCCAGGTCTTCCTCCCGAGCGGGAGAGAGAGTTTACTATAGATGTGTTGCCAGATACCCAGCCAATATCTATTCCCCCTTATAGAATGGCACCTGCAGAACTGAAGGAGTTGAAGGAGCAACTGAGAGACTTGCTAGAAAAGGGCTTCATCAGGCCCAGCATATCACCTTGGGGAGCACCGGTACTATTTGTGAGAAAGAAAGATGGGTCGCTGCGGATGTGTATTGATTATAGGCAGCTGAATAAAGTAACGATAAAGAATAGATATCCCCTCCCCATAATTGATGATCTATTTGACCAGTTGCAGGGTGCTAAGTGTTTCTCGAAGATAGATTTGCGGTCAGGCTATCACCAGGTGCGGATAAAAGAGGCAGATATTCCGAAGACTGCATTCAGGACCCGATACGGGCATTATGAGTTTAGAGTGATGTCTTTTGGGCTGACCAATGCTCCAGCAATATTTATGGATCTAATGAACCGAGTATTCAAGCCGTTCCTAGATATGTTTGTGATTGTATTTATCGATGATATTCTGGTCTATTCACGATCGGAAGAGGAGCATGCAGGACATTTGAGGACAGTACTTAGAGTGCTCCAACACCAGAAGTTGTATCCTAAGTTTTCTAAATGTGAATTCTGGTTGACTTCGGTAGCATTCTTGGGGCATATTATTGGAGCTGATGGCATTCGGGTAGATACATAGAAGATTGAAGTTGTAAAGACTTGGCCTAGACCCACGACACCTACTGAGGTACGTAGTTTTCTGGGGCTAGCAGGATATTACAGGAGGTTTGTAGAGAATTTTGCCTCAATTTCAGCGCCTTTAACAAGGCTAACTCAGAAGGCGGCTAAGTTCCAGTGGACTGACGCATGTGAGCAAAGTTTCCAGTTGTTGAAAGATAAGTTGACTACGGCTCCAGTATTAACTCTTCCAGGGGGACCAGATGGCTATGTTGTTTATTGTGATGCCTCAGGTGCTGGACTAGGTTGTGTATTGATGCAGCATGGCAAGGTTATAGCTTATGCCTCCCGGCAGCTTAGAAAGCACGAAAGGAATTATCCTACTCATGATCTGGAGTTAGCAGCAGTAATTCATGCCTTGAAGATATGGAGACATTATTTATATGGCGTGCATGTTGATATTTATATGGATCATAAGAGTCTCCAATATATCTTTAAGCAGAAGGAGCTGAATTTACGGCAGAGAAGGTGGCTAGAGTTGCTAAAGGATTATGATGTTGATATCCTATACCACCCAGGGAAATCAAACGTTGTAGTAGATGCACTTAGCCGTAAATCTATGGGTAGCTTGACAGATGTACAACCAGAACGGAAGGAGATAGTCCGTGAGATTTGCCAGCTAGCTAACCTTGGAGTCCGTTTGGCTGATTCTGATGATGCGGAGTTTCTCTTCGAGGAGTTGCTGAATCCTCTATCATAGAAGAGGTAAAGCGACACCAGTACGAGGACCCTGTTCTGGTACATTATAGAGATGCAGCTCTTCAAAAGGAGAAGACCTCATTCGAGGTTGCACCTGTCGGAGTACTACGATACAGAGGCAGATTTTGTGTACTTGAAGTTGCAGGGCTACGGCAACAGGTTATGGGAGAGGCACACTATGCCCGTTATTCTGTTCATCCAGGGTCAACGAAGATGTATCATGACCTCAAATGTTTATATTGGTGGGATGGCATGAAAAAGGATATAGCGGAGTTTGTCGCTCAGTGCCCGAATTGTCAACAGGTTAAGGTCGAGCATCAGAAGCCTGGTGTATTATTACAGGAGATAGAGATCCCGACTTGGAAATGGGAGGTAATTAATATGGAATTCATTACAGGTTTACCTCGCACTCCGCGGAAATATGACTCTATATGGGTTATTGTGGATAGGCTGACAAAATCAGCCCATTTTCTTCTAGTCAGGACTACTTATTCTGCTGAGGACTGTGCGAGGTTATACCTCAAGGAGATAGTGAGACTTCACGGGGTTCCTACATCTATTATCTCCGACAGAGGAGCTCAGTTTACAGCTAACTTCTGGAGATCATTCCAGGAGGGATTAGGGACACAGGTGAGTCTTAGCACAACATTCCACCCTCAGACTGACGGATAGGCTGAGCGTACTATTCAGACGCTACAAGATATGTTACGGGCCTGTATTATTGATTTCAGAGGTAGCTGGGACGATCATTTTCCACTTATCGAGTTTGGTTATAATAATAGCTACCATTCTAGCATTCAGATGGAACCGTATGAGGCCTTATATGGGAGGAAGTGCAGGTCACCTATTGGTTGGTTTGATGTTGGGGAGACTAAGTTAATAGGCCCAAACATGATTCAGCAAGCTATTGATAAAGTGAAGCTTATTCAGGAGAGGTTATTGGCGGCCCAGAGTCCACAGAAGTCATATGGAGATAATCGACGTCGACACTTAGAGTTTCAGGTTGGTGATTGGGTGTTCTTGAAGGTGTCACCCATGAAGGGTGTAATGAGATTCGGCAAGAAAGGGAAGCTTTGCCCGAGGTACATTGGGCCTTATCAGATTATCCGTAGCGTAGGCAGGGTACCTATGAGCTGGATCTACCATTTGATCTGGAAGCAGTACATCCAGCCTTTCATGTATCGATGCTTCGCAAATGTTCTTACACCCCAGAAAATTTCGTGTTACTAAGGCTACAGATGGCTTAATGTGAGCTCGAGGAGGAGCAAATATCACAAGTATAAAGAATGAAATTCTACTGTAGTAGCATGAGTATGATATTTGGAATTCGTACAATATGATTGGAATAATACGTTAAAAGATATATAGCCCTCGTAACCATAAGCTGAGGTGGGGCCCACATGATGGGATTTTTTATAAAGGACATATGATAAGTTATATGGACAATATATGTGAAGTTAAACACAACTCAAGAAGGACCCTTGAGTCAAATCCAAGTGTAAGACCTCCGAAAAGATGTTTTTAAGTTACGTTTTCGGGTGATCTGACTTCGGGAGGCCATAACCCCATCATTATTTGGGAATTTGGGAAAACTCCTAAAATGAAAGTTGTAGATAATTGCAATACCTTTCCAACCATAGGTCGTGGGCCTGTATGTGACATCGGGATAAAGAGGTATGGACGTTTTAAGGCAGAAAGGTCAAGCTGGGCAGTGAAATGGGCCCAACCCGATTCCAATTCGGGTCAGGCCCATTTCCCTTGTTATTAAGGGAAATTTCAGCCTTCTCCTCCTCAATTTCAGACCAAAAAGACCCAGAAAATTCTAGAGAGAGAAAGGGAGGAAAGCCTTAGAGAGAAAAACCAAGTTTTGATCAAAATCTGAGCACCGAATCCCGAAGCTCAAGTAGAGAAAAGTGTTGTACGTTGCGATGCCTTCAATTTGAGCTAAAAATCAGCCAAGAAGAAGAGTGTTGATGTGGTTTCTGCATACTTATGGTAAGATTAAGGTCCATTTTTCATTGTTAATAAGTTTATTTAGAGTTTTAACGGATTAGAACGGAGAAAATAGCGTTATAAATTCGTTTGTTGTTTTATTGGATTAAATGGATGGAATTAGCTGAGTTATGATGTATAATAATTGTTGATGTTGTTGACAAGTTTCTGTTCTTGAATTTGGGAGAATAAAGTGTATGAAGATATCATATACAAAGCGTATACCGGGCGGTTTTTATATGACTTTCGTGGCTGTTTTGTGACAATATTTTGGGGCTGTTTGGTGGTTGTTATGAATTGTTTTGTGGGCTGGAATATCGTGGGATTGGCTGTAGTTGTTGTTGTTGTGGTTTTTGTTATACTATAGATATACGAAAATAAAGAAGTGTATACAAGCATTGGTATTGTCACGACCAATCCCGTAGGCCGTGACTGGTGCCTAACCTGGACGCCCGTATACATACCTATCAGATATAGCCACAATGAAACTACGACAATATGGAAACTTTTAAAGGAGCTGCAAAGCTCGTAACATCGTCACATATACATATACTTCCAGATCACTGTCTCCTAAGGAGTCACAACTAATTATATCACGAAATAATACGCAAGCCGACAAGGCTGCCATCACATATTAATATCATATGCAAGCCGAAAAGGCTGCCACTATAGACAAACATCATACCACAACACATCGTATAGACACAGCTGAACAGAACCCATACACAACCCACACATATGTCTACAGACCTCTAAGAGTATCGATAACGAAATATGACGGGATAGGGCCCCGCCGTACCCCTGGATAAACATATACATATACATCATAAGATCTGAACCAAAAGTCTAGACTCCGGAACAACGGAGCTCTCCAAAACAGCTGAGTAGAAGTCCTATGCTAAAGGGTCACCAAACCGACTATCTGTACCTGCGGGCATGAAACGCAGCCCCCCGAAGAAAGAGGGTCAGTACGGAATATGTACTGAGTATATAAAGAATGAAATACAGTAAAAAGGATCATAACTGAAATAAGGATTACCAGAAACAAGTATTACTTTTAAAACATCAATACACTTGCCTTATGAAATGAAAATCATGCATATCAATATCATATTTCATATATATAACGTGTCCCGGCACTCTAGTGAGGGACTCGGTGAATAAAGTCATCATATGCCCTCCTGGCCGCCATAACATATCATCATATCATCACATCATCATATCATCATATATATATATAACGTGTCCCGACCCTCTAGTGAGGGACTCGGTGAACAATGCAGTGAAACTGTGCACGAAAACATGTCCTGGCCCGGGACTCAGTGAAAGACATATTGAGGCACGCACGAGCAGAGTAGTGAGCAACTATATGCAAATTAAAACATTTTCAAAGACTCAATGGAATAATCAACACGAATTATCATTTGAAAATCAAGGAAATGGTCGTATCAAATACCTTTAGAATGTCACTCGGTAACATATCAAACATCCCTCGAATGTCATCATAAAGTATATCAAGGAGCCTTAGGAATCATAGTAATAGGACAATATAGTATGAAACATTTTATAGAAGTCCGAACATTAGTTGTCATAGAGTTCTTAAGAATAGGAACGAATATATATCGGCTATTATCCAACGTACAGAAAACTGCATAGGGAGGCTCAATCACTTGAGAGTTCTAACATCAAGAAGTGAATAAAAATCATAAATCACACTCAAAACTTATGACTAGAATTACCCCAAGGCTCATATCATTCATCACTTAAATCTAAGACATGCCAAAAGAAAGAAGTGATAACTTTACATACTTGTTAGCGACTATTCGTGAATCTTTTCGCCTCGTCACTCCTTTAGCCTATTTATATAAGAGTAACGTTATTGTTAGTAACCATATTCTCTATTCCACAAATCTATAACCCATTTCTTATTGAACCTATATTTTAGCTTATATATTCCCATTTAGGGTTTTTATTGGTTGGGACTTAACGAAAATCGGGCAACATTTCCCCTATATATTCGCCTAACCCGAATTTCCAATTACCCTCCTGTTAACACAGAAATACCAACAACAAAGATATACATATATAATTCTTACAATTCATCCCATAACAATTCTAACAACCCAACAATCCTCCTTAACCCTTTTCAATCCACAATTTCGCATACCAACGATTCCATGCAATTTTCTTCTTCCAATTTCGTCAAATCCAATTTTAATAATTACATTACAATAATATTAACACAATTACACCACAAAATAGGAAAATCTTACCTAAGTTTTCTCGGAGGAATTTCTGCACTTAATTGCTCCAATTTCACAATTTCTTCTTCCTCAATTCAATATCCAATGTTGCTATCACCTCTTTGAACGTGTAGAACATCTTTGGGGCTTTTTTTTTTTTTTTTTTATATATAGTGAACTGCCATGGCCGTGAGTTGCCATGGCAGCCATGGTTGTTGCTTCTTTGAATAGATACAAGGTTTCTATTGTAAAGGAGTAGATATCATGTTGTTGCTAGGGAAATTGGAATAACGTGGTTGATGGAAAATTGAAATCATTTTGATACAATTGTTAAACACAAAGAATAACCAAGCATCAATGTCACGACCCAACTCCGTAGGCTGCGACTAGTGTCCGTGCTGGACACCCAAACGTACCCAATAACCCAAATTAGCAAACGACAGAATATTTTCAAATATAAAAGTCACTTGGCATTAGCAATGATCATAAATGAACCGACACAGTACATGGAAGCCGGTGAGGCTGTCACAGATCATATCATACCCAAACATATACCGAACCCACACAAGTATGTCTACAGACCTCTACAGAACATAACAGAATCATAAGACGGGACAGGGCCCCGTCATACCCCTGAATAGCATACATATATACAATAGCAGCGGACTATACCAACATATAGGCTCTGGACAAAAGAGCGCTCCCAACATAGCAGAATAGATGTCCTAGGCAGGCGGTCAGCAAATCTGTCTTCTGTACCTGCGCGGCATGAAAACGCAGCCCCCGAAGAAAGGGGGTCAGTACGAAATATGTACTGAGTATGTAAAGCACAGAACGTAGTAAACAAAGTCATAATCAGAACAGAAGGTACAGAAAATGGACAGAATATCAAGATTAGCAAAATATTGATCATAAGGCATAAATAGTAATTGTTTAAAACATATGTCGTACCTGGTCCCAACACGGAACAAGATTTTTAACCGGAACAGAACTTACAGAAAAGTGAGTGTGACATCCGAAGTACCAAATGCATATTTTCAAAACATGAGGAGTGTGTACAGAAACATATATCACATCATATCCGGCCCCTGCCAAGAGGCTCAGCAAACAGAACGTGGCCACCCCCCCGACGCTGGTGCCACCATACATAAGGAACAGAGTAGGGGATAACCCCGTCACATAACATATCATATCAGATGGCCATATCAGAATGTGTGTACATGGCACATCATACTCCAAAACCCATGTACATATATACCTGCCCCCTCACATCGAGGCACGGCGAACAATGCAATGGAATACGCTTGACAACATATCCTGGCCCGGGCTCAGTGTGGGAAACATTGAGGCATCCACAAATGGAGTAGTGAGAAACTAAATGCAATAAAAATACCATATATTTCCAGAGACTCAATGAGGCATATCGAATGACAAATCAAACCAATGAAATCGGACAGAATCATAGTAAGTGTATGTCGTATGTCATAATGAGTTACGGAAGAATAATCCTTCTGGGATCATTTTCATATTCCAAAATAGTTTACCAGACTCGAGGGAATCATTAAAACAATTTTCCTTAGTAGTTAAAAAGACAGTTAAAACGTTTCATTTTATATTGTTCGAAAATAAGGCAATAGTACAATAAGAGAGCAAAGCGGGAATAGTGGAACTAAATGCAATACAAAATATCGTACCTTTACAGAGACTCAATATAGTATCCCGAATAAGCATCATTAGCAGTTGGAAAAGTAGATAAGACGTTTCCTTAAAAATTGCTTGAAATCAAGTTACAAAGGACCATAAGGGTAAAATCGGAAATAGCGGGCCCACCTCGGGACAACCAAAGCGGCGGGCTCAAATTACGTGCATTAAGCTTATGGGGTCACCTACAGAGGTCCTAGGGCATTCCATAACTTCCTAAGTGATTTGGAGAAATTTTGCATAATTTTTGAATAAAGCATACTAAAAGGGTTCAATTCTATTGAACGAAAATGTGACAATTTCAGACGCGGATTCCGATGAGCAGAATATTCTCCGAGGCGTGAATCGGATCCTATTACATCTAGGACATGCCAAAAGAAGAATCGGGGTGGCTTTACATACCTTTTGGGCACTTTACACCTTTCCAAGCTCACTTCCCGTTTCGTCCAAAATCTGCAAATGGTCACATTTACCAATTGTGAGTTATAGATTCTACTAGTTCAACTTAAATTCATACTTGTCTACCGAAATTTCGGCAGCACCTCCCCTATACATATAGCACCCCCGAGAATTCAACTCGGCCAAAACAATCAACAACAACCCAACAAAAACACCAACAACAACAACAATCACTATAAAGCACAATATAACGTAACTAGTCATCTCTCCAACATAATGTCATAACCTTCATTCCGACTTCGTATTTTCAAATCAACATTGACATTCTCGTATTCATTACTAATCAAGGTCATTACAACACATTCGGAAGCATTTGGTATCATTTCCACAAAATATTCATAAGATATACCAAATATACAAACTTTCCACCAAAGCCATATTTCATCCGAAGCTTCTAATCTTTAACATATTTATTCATAACATGTTTCCGTCTTCCAAGTTCATCAACAATCATCATAATTTGTACCTTAACAACTTAACTTCCCTAATGACACAAAATCATACTAAGACGACATAAGCTCCTACATTCCATTTCAATGCAAACTTACCTCATTTTACCTTCATTCACATTGCAAGGATCACAACAACACAACCAACATATCAAACAAAATTAATTCGTTTCCATTCCAAGTTCCATATACTACACGGCCACACTCCATATTTTCAACATTAATCAAATTCAATCAACTTCCACTCCCAATATGAATTCCACCCTACTCACAACTAGAATACAACATAAAATTCAACACATTATAGGTATACACATACATATACACACGGCTACATACATATATATATACCCACTTGGTAAACTTCCATATTTCCATAGTTTCTACTCATTTCTACATACTACAACACAAACAAGACTTCATAACACAATAAATAGGGATGAATTCTTACCTTTCTCTCCAATCTTCTTTACTCAAACATATTGACATATTGAAGAAACAAGTGCTCTATTCTCCCAAACAATTGCACCAAGTTGTAGAGGACACTCAATTTAGTATAAATACCACAAGAAAACAATTTTGGAAGAAAGATTTTAGGGGGTAAAAATGGGATGGGGATGGCCGAAACCCCCCCTCTCTTGCTCTTCTTCTTTTTCTTTGTTTTTTGCTCTCTCTTTCTCTTTATTTCCTTTCTTGAATCTTCTAAATATAAAGATAATAATCACATGGGAATTTAATTAATTCCCATGGGCTTGGACCACATGTATGGCCGGCCACCCTTGGCTTTGGGCCTCATTTTTCATTTTATTGTTTGAGCCCAATTGGTCAAAATTCTTATTTTGTAATTCCCGAAACTAATTTCCAAAATTCCAATTTTTGCCCTTGGCCTTCCTCCGTGTTTCCACACTAATATTTTTCATGAATAACACACACATATATTAATTCACATCATCATGTGACCTTATTCCTTACAAATCAAAATTATTTCGAATTTTCCCGAATACGCGAAAATACGGGATATAACATCCTCCCCCCCTTTAGAACATTCGTCCTCGAATGTTAGATTAGGGTCTGTAAGTACTTCGGGGGAGTTTCTCTTTATGGTCAGCACACACAATGCACATTCATTAATGAATATAACTAAGCAAAGCTTTTTAAGTTACCTGGAGGGATAGCGAACAACTGAGAATATTTCTTCTTCATTTCCTCTTCAGCTTCCCAGGTCATCTCCTCCCTATTATTATTCTGCCCCAGCACCTTAATGGAAGCTACATCTTTATTCCGCAATCTTCTTACCTGGTGATCCAAAATGGCTACAGGTTGCTCATCATATGATAGCTCCTCCGTTACCTGAATATCATCTGCTGGAAATATTCTGGAGGGATCACCAATACATTTGCGGAGCATAGATACATGAAATGCCAGCTGTACCGCTTCCAAATCAGATGGTAAATCTAACTCATAGGCGACATTCCCAATCTTTCAAATAAGCTGATAGGGTCCGATGTATCGCGGACTGAGCTTACTCTTTTTGCCGAATAGCATTACGCCTCTCATAGGCGATACTTTCAAAAATACCCAATCGCCGACCTGGGACTCTAAGGGTCGACGCCGTTTGTCAGCATACGATATCTGTCGACTCTGGGCTGCTAATTGTCTTTCTCGGATGAGTTTCACCTTATCAACGGATTAACTCTGTTTTTCCGATATCTAACCAGCCGATCGGTGACCTGCATTTTCTGTCATACAAGTCCTCGTATTAAGCTAGAATCGTAGCTGTCATTATAAGCAAACTTGATCAACGGCAGATAATCGTCCCAGCTACCTCTGAATTCAATAATACAGGCCCGTAACATATCTTGTAGTGTTTGTATAGTGTGCTCGTCCTGTCCGTCGCTCTGAAGATGGAATACTGTGCTCAGACTTACCTGAGCCCCTAATCCTTCCTGAAAACAAATCTCCAGAAATTAGTCATAAATTGAGCACCTCTGTCAGTGATGATTGATATAGGAACTCTGCGATATCCCATTTCATGCCATCCGACCAATATAAACATCTGAGGTCATGGTGCATTTTAGTGGATTCAGGATAAACAGAATACCGAACATTATGCGCTTCGCCCATAATTGGCCGCCGTAGCCCTACAACGTTAGACATACATAATCTGCCTCTGTATACTAATACCCTACCAGGTGAGACCTCAAAATGGGTCCTTCCCTTATCAAAGGTTGTATCTCTGTACGATACTAGAATAGAATCCTCAAACTGACGCTGTTTTACCTTTCCCATGATCGATGATTCAGTAACTTCTTCGGACAAAATTCCAATATCTTCAGAACCGACCAAACGGACTCTAAGGCTAACTGACTAATGAGTTTTACAGACCAATTCTTTGTTTCTGAATGTACGCCGATCAAGCCGTCCATAGACTCACGACTAAGTGCGTCTGTCATAGCTTTAGCTTTTCTAGGGTGGCACAAAATATTAATATCATAATCTTTCAATAATTGAACCATCATCTCTGCCGCAAATTCGACTCCCTTTTTCTTAAAACGTATACTGGCAGCCTTTAGGATTCGTATAAATATCAACGCGCACCCCACGTAAGTAATACCGCCATATCTTTAAAGCATGAATCACCGTAGCTAATTCCAGCTCATGAGCGAAATAATTTTTCTCGTGCGGTTTGATCTGCCGGGGAACATAGACTATAATCCTACCATGCTGTATTAAAGCAGGACTTGTCCCAGTACTAGAAGCATCATAATAATTAACATGCCAGTCTGGGCCTTTAGGAAGAGCTAGGACTGGAGCTGTAATTATTTTTTCCTTCAGCACCTGGAAACTACATTCACAAGTACCGGCTCACTGAGATTTCACTACTTTCTGAGTTTGCTTCGTTAATAGTGTCGTAATAGAAATAAAGTCCTCTATAAATCTTCGGTAATATCCAGCCGATCCCAAAGAACTACGTATTTCAGTCGTTGTCGAAGGCCTTGGCCAATTCGTTATTGCTTCAATCTTCTGTGTGTCAATTGTTTCCATTTATACTTACTTTACTTTTCTATCATCCGCTCCCCCCCCCCCCCTTTGGGGTTATGCTTATACCACATTCATGTCTTTTCTTTTTAACCTATAACTTAATTACCTTCGTGCGAGACCTTAACAGAATCACAATTATGCAGTACAAAATCTTATCCAATAGCTGGCACTCAAGTAGTATAATCAATGTAACAGTTTATCTCTTAATAATCACATTCTTCCTTCATACCCATTCCTTATCTGTCGTTCTGTTTTCTCGACAATCGAATTATTTGATATTCACCTGATTCATCATTTCATACCATAAGTTTTCCTTTGCCCTGCACTATTTCATTTTAGTTCTCTTTCGCAATTAACTTCGTGCTTTGCCCGTCGACTCTTTCAGAGGCTCTGCTTAATTACGTTTCTCACGGTTCACTTCTCCTGACATTTGGATCTTCCAATCTCAACCGGTAGCGAAATAAGTATCAATCTATTTCGTAACATTGGTACCACACCTTTCCCCTTTTCTCGTACATTCTCTCCAGTTAATGTTTTTCGTATATGACAACACTGGGTATTAGGGTTCACCAATCAATCGACATCATCATAAATGGGGGCCCTACACATACGTATATATATCACTCTCATTTCTTTTACAACACTTCTTCAATCACTTGTTCAAATTTACTCTAATTTCAGAGCTGCGCTGCTTTTTCCTCCTCTTAGCAATCTAATCCGTCTCAGCTCGTGTGACCCTTATAAAGTTTCTAACCATTCCACATATCCTAATTCCCTTTAGGTTACCCCGAATTTCTTATTCGTCTCTTATATCTATGTTTGCGAAAAATGCTGGTACCTTTCCCAGGGGGTCACCCATCCCAGAATTGCTCTGGCCCTGGCACGCTTAACCTTTCAACTTTAACGAATTTAGGCACGTTAAGACCGGTATAATCACACCGATTGCCCCGCACAGCCTTTGTCACGTAATTTAAGACAAATCGGGGTCTTAACAGCCTTTTCAAAACGTTCTCGTAGCGGGTCCCGCCCTGACCTAGTGAGAATTCTTTTACTTTTCTGACTATATAGTTGCTATGTCGCCCCTTGTACGTCTTTAATACTTACCTCCACGTGTATATATGTTTCTAGACAGCCCACGAGTTTAAGTTTTATTCCACAAATTCCATCTCCCACCAGTCGAGGAAAACAGATAAAATGTGTAGTAGGGTATCTTCCGACCACCAGCAAAAGAAAGCTAGAATCCGACGAACTTCGCGGAATCTTTTAGTACTTAATTCACATAATTACCTCCATATTTTTTTATATATATATATATATATATATATATATATTTGAGTCGTGAGCGAACCACTCAATTCCCGACTGCTTGTCATACGTTTTGTATCCTTCCAATTAGAGGAAACTTGCTCGTCGGACCTTTTTGCCCTCCCGCATATTTTGCCCTTCACATGGGCTATGCTAAAACAAAATGGGGTTAGAACATATTTCTGGTCCCTCCAAATAAATTGTGAATTCGCTACTCGCATATGCTTTCTCGAGATAAAATTTTCCATATGAGGATAACGCTTCTTACGAATGACATGGAGGGCATCTCTTAAACTTTTAACCCAACATAAGAGATTTACCCTATCGGTATCGACTTTCAAGACATATTAAGAGTTTATATCTTATTTTCCTGTTTATATTTCTGGAAAAATTTGGGCAGAGGTTCCTCTGTATTTCTTACTATCCCAAAACCTGTACACAGGAAATACCAACTATGCCTCACAGGGCCAACACATATACGTATATACATATCATATCATATCGCATCATAGCCACACGGGGCTAACAATTTCAAATAAAAGTATCAGAATGCCGAGGCTTACCTCACATGCCCAACTCGAACTGCACCTGCTACAATTTCCATGTTTGTTTCTCTTTTTAATGTTCGACTTTATGTTTCAATCGTACTTCAGGATACCTTACCCAGCATACATCTCTCATACCATTGCTTACCGGAGTACTGTGTAGCATTCAATATCAGCAGGCGCCGTCTTACGTCGATACCGTTCACCAGCTGCAATTAAGGGTTAGTAAAGAAAGGAATTCATTTCCTACAGCTGGCTCTATCGCACGATCTAAGAATCAAAGAAAGGTAACACCTAAATGTCCTGTAGCCTCCTGTTTATAGATGTGGTGCACAACACACCGATAAACAGGACTCTACTAGACACGGTCTGTAGACACTCCGAGGACGAACCGCTCTGATACCACTTTTGTCACGACCCAACTCCGTAGGCTGCGACTAGTGTCCGTGCTGGACACCCAAACGTACCCAATAACCCAAATTAGCAAACGACAGAATATTTTCAAATATAAAAGTCACTTGGCATTAGCAATGATCATAAATGAACCGACACAGTACATGGAAGCCGGTGAGGCTGTCACAGATCATATCATACCCAAACATATACCGAACCCACACAAGTATGTCTACAGACCTCTACAGAACATAACAGAATCATAAGACGGGACAGGGCCCCGTCATACCCCTGAATAGCATACATATATACAATAGCAGCGGACTATACCAACATATAGGCTCTGGACAAAAGAGCGCTCCCAACATAGCAGAATAGATGTCCTAGGCAGGCGGTCAGCAAATCTGTCTTCTGTACCTGCGCGGCATGAAAACGCAGCCCCCGAAGAAAGGGGGTCAGTACGAAATATGTACTGAGTATGTAAAGCACAGAACGTAGTAAACAAAGTCATAATCAGAACAGAAGGTACAGAAAATGGACAGAATATCAAGATTAGCAAAATATTGATCATAAGGCATAAATAGTAATTGTTTAAAACATATGTCGTACCTGGTCCCAACACGGAACAAGATTTTTAACCGGAACAGAACTTACAGAAAAGTGAGTGTGACATCCGAAGTACCAAATGCATATTTTCAAAACATGAGGAGTGTGTACAGAAACATATATCACATCATATCCGGCCCCTGCCAAGAGGCTCAGCAAACAGAACGTGGCCACCCCCCCGACGCTGGTGCCACCATACATAAGGAACAGAGTAGGGGATAACCCCGTCACATAACATATCATATCAGATGGCCATATCAGAATGTGTGTACATGGCACATCATACTCCAAAACCCATGTACATATATACCTGCCCCCTCACATCGAGGCACGGCGAACAATGCAATGGAATACGCTTGACAACATATCCTGGCCCGGGCTCAGTGTGGGAAACATTGAGGCATCCACAAATGGAGTAGTGAGAAACTAAATGCAATAAAAATACCATATATTTCCAGAGACTCAATGAGGCATATCGAATGACAAATCAAACCAATGAAATCGGACAGAATCATAGTAAGTGTATGTCGTATGTCATAATGAGTTACGGAAGAATAATCCTTCTGGGATCATTTTCATATTCCAAAATAGTTTACCAGACTCGAGGGAATCATTAAAACAATTTTCCTTAGTAGTTAAAAAGACAGTTAAAACGTTTCATTTTATATTGTTCGAAAATAAGGCAATAGTACAATAAGAGAGCAAAGCGGGAATAGTGGAACTAAATGCAATACAAAATATCGTACCTTTACAGAGACTCAATATAGTATCCCGAATAAGCATCATTAGCAGTTGGAAAAGTAGATAAGACGTTTCCTTAAAAATTGCTTGAAATCAAGTTACAAAGGACCATAAGGGTAAAATCGGAAATAGCGGGCCCACCTCGGGACAACCAAAGCGGCGGGCTCAAATTACGTGCATTAAGCTTATGGGGTCACCTACAGAGGTCCTAGGGCATTCCATAACTTCCTAAGTGATTTGGAGAAATTTTGCATAATTTTTTTGAATAAAGCATACTAAAAGGGTTCAATTCTATTGAACGAAAATGTGACAATTTCAGACGCGGATTCCGATGAGCAGAATATTTTCCGAGGCGTGAATCGGATCCTATTACATCTAGGACATGCCAAAAGAAGAATCGGGGTGGCTTTACATACCTTTTGGGCACTTTACACCTTTCCAAGCTCACTTCCCGTTTCGTCCAAAATCTGCAAATGGTCACATTTACCAATTGTGAGTTATAGATTCTACTAGTTCAACTTAAATTCATACTTGTCTACCGAAATTTCGGCAGCACCTCCCCTATACATATAGCACCCCCGAGAATTCAACTCGGCCAAAACAATCAACAACAACCCAACAAAAACACCAACAACAACAACAATCACTATAAAGCACAATATAACGTAACTAGTCATCTCTCCAACATAATGTCATAACCTTCATTCCGACTTCGTATTTTCAAATCAACATTGACATTCTCGTATTCATTACTAATCAAGGTCATTACAACACATTCGGAAGCATTTGGTATCATTTCCACAAAATATTCATAAGATATACCAAATATACAAACTTTCCACCAAAGCCATATTTCATCCGAAGCTTCTAATCTTTAACATATTTATTCATAACATGTTTCCGTCTTCCAAGTTCATCAACAATCATCATAATTTGTACCTTAACAACTTAACTTCCCTAATGACACAAAATCATACTAAGACGACATAAGCTCCTACATTCCATTTCAATGCAAACTTACCTCATTTTACCTTCATTCACATTGCAAGGATCACAACAACACAACCAACATATCAAACAAAATTAATTCGTTTCCATTCCAAGTTCCATATACTACACGGCCACACTCCATATTTTCAACATTAATCAAATTCAATCAACTTCCACTCCCAATATGAATTCCACCCTACTCACAACTAGAATACAACATAAAATTCAACACATTATAGGTATACACATACATATACACACGGCTACATACATATATATATACCCACTTGGTAAACTTCCATATTTCCATAGTTTCTACTCATTTCTACATACTACAACACAAACAAGACTTCATAACACAATAAATAGGGATGAATTCTTACCTTTCTCTCCAATCTTCTTTACTCAAACATATTGACATATTGAAGAAACAAGTGCTCTATTCTCCCAAACAATTGCACCAAGTTGTAGAGGACACTCAATTTAGTATAAATACCACAAGAAAACAATTTTGGAAGAAAGATTTTAGGGGGTAAAAATGGGATGGGGATGGCCGAAACCCCCCCTCTCTTGCTCTTCTTCTTTTTCTTTGTTTTTTTGCTCTCTCTTTCTCTTTATTTCCTTTCTTGAATCTTCTAAATATAAAGATAATAATCACATGGGAATTTAATTAATTCCCATGGGCTTGGACCACATGTATGGCCGGCCACCCTTGGCTTTGGGCCTCATTTTTCATTTTATTGTTTGAGCCCAATTGGTCAAAATTCTTATTTTGTAATTCCCGAAACTAATTTCCAAAATTCCAATTTTGCCCTTGGCCTTCCTCCGTGTTTCCACACTAATATTTTTCATGAATAACACACACATATATTAATTCACATCATCATGTGACCTTATTCCTTACAAATCAAAATTATTTCGAATTTTCCCGAATACGCGAAAATACGGGATATAACAATCAATCTTTCCTCTATGTTTGTACTTGAACGAATATGGAAGTTGCTATATGTTTTCCTTCAAAAGTGATAAGGATTAATATGATTAGGTGTCCCTCCACTAGCCACATGTTGGGTGGTGGACGTGTCCCCTTTTGACATGTAATGCCACCATTTTAATTATCTAATGCCATGTGGCAACTTGCCAATAGTACGTATTTATTTAATCCCACTTAATAATCTAATCATGGTCAATTAATTCCTAATCTCCAATAATAATATTTTTACACTAAATAAAATTTATAAACAATTTATGTTTTAATTAAGATCGAAATTTAAAGGTTTATATTTTTTTTTGTCCGAAAATGATTCTACCTTTAACTTGGGTCGATTTGCTTGCGAATAATTCGACGTATAAAAATACGGGGTATAACATCCTTCCCCCCTTTAGAACATTCGTCCTCGAATGTTAAACTGATTCTGAATTCCCAATACTTCCTCAAGTGTTCTTTCTATTTAATTATGCTCTTCACATACTTCTCCCATCGGTCGATTTGCTATAATTCATTATAATGCATTCCAGGCCTCTACATAGTCATTCCTGTAATATCTCCTTTTTCTGTTGTTTTCCGAGTTAATAACTTTACGTCATTGCCTTTACTCTCCTCTCTACTTCGCAGTCCGTTGTCAGTTGTATTGCTCTTCCGCTGAATCCTTACTTTCTTCTTGTGCTTCTCCTATAGTTATCTCCTTGAGGTATCGTTTCTTTTATCTTACCTCTCAATCTTTAAATAAGCCTTTTATAACGCGTAGACGTCCCTCGTCGGTTTATTAGACTTAATATCTATTATAGCCCGTATTTTGTACGTTCGGATATTTCGAGATGGTCGTGGTAAGTCAAGGGCAAGACCATTTTCAAAAATTATTTTAATGTACAAGTTGTTATGAATATCATTTATGAATATTATTAGTAAGGAAATATTGGGAAAGGCTAAGGGCAAAAAGGGAAATTCGCAAAGTGGCTCATGGTAATATTGTGGAAGGCTAGGGGCAAAATGGGAATTTCACAAATAATTCGAGAAAGTTCTTGAATGAACCATGGTAGCCGTCCAACCAAAGGGTGGGCTTGGCCCACATGGATAATTAATTAGGCTTATATATATGACTTGCTAGTCATATTTCTCATACAAAAACTCTAGAAACTTGGAGAAAAAAAAAGAAGAAAGAAAGAAAGAGAAGGGCCATTCGGCCATGTCCCAATTTTTTTTTCCAAGAAGTTGATCAAGAACAAATTATTTTCTTTTAGCTTTTCTACTAATTGGAAGGTCCTTGACAACATGGAATGGTTGTTGGAGAAAGCCAAGCATCCATTTGGGTGATTTGCAAACCTTAGTCAAGTGAGAAGACAAGTGGAGGAAGGTAATATTTAATCTCCTTTCCTATGTGTTAGAGATGATTTGTGAATGTTGTGGTATGTAGAAATGGATGAAATTCATGAAATATGTGTGTGTAGGGAGGTGGCCGTGTGAGTGGTTATTTGTGTAGAAATGATGAATTAATTTTATTTAGTATATTGATTGTTATAGTTGTGGATTCCATGATGTAAAATGAGAATTTAATGGTTTGAGATGAAGTTGTAATCGTTTGTGGATTATGGAAGAAGTTAATGTGATATTAGTATGGTTTCTTATGATTACAAGAATGAATGATATTGCTAAAGTATAGGTTGTTGATGTAGCTTATGAATTTGGAAGAAAGGAAATGTGTTGTTAGTGTTCTTGTGGAATTTGGAAGAATTCGGGTAGTGTATGTGTTGGTTGGGCCATTTAAAATGTTGTGCGGGTTGTTGAAGTGTTCTTGAATATTGTTGAATGGTTTCGGATTAGTATTTGAATATGCGAACAAGTATGAATTGAAAATAAAGGAAATGTTATTGAATTATGTAAAAGGAGCTACTAATGTTGGAATGTATTTTGAACTAATTGTTGAAGTTGGAAGATATGATTGTTGATATTGTTGTTGATAATTTGGCCGAGTTGAATTCTCGGATTGTTGTTGATAAATTGGCCGAGTTAGATTCTCGGGGATGGTGTATTTACAGGGGAAATGCTGCCGAAATTTCGGCAGATTATAAGTGAAATTATTTGAGAAGCTAAGGCAAGTGAATGACAATGAATCTAATGATTATGTGAATTCTTTTGTATGTAGACTAGCAAGCCTGGATAAGTAAGCGTAACTAATAAGGCGTGGCACAGGTATGTAAGGCTCACCCCTTCTTTCTTTTGGCATGTCCTAGAGCTAAGTAAGGTATGACATGACACGCACCTCGGGGTAACTCTACTCTTTGATTCTGAGCTCAGTCATGATGCTTATTCCCTTTTGTCATGAGCATGTTTCGTATGGCTGAGTCTATTGCATGATTAATTAATAAATAAGCTACTTCATATGGTTTGATATATATCCGTGATTCCGAAGCTCTGTTTGATATGTTTCCGAGGTTGTCTATGATTCTGATTCACTTCTGACATAAGTATGTCTGATATGACCGAGCTTATTATATGATTGAATAATGAGATAAGTATAAATAATTTTGTTTCTAAAAGAGTTCTGTAAGTTTTAATGCCCCTAACTTTCGTAAAAGATCTCGGATTTGCTTTGAAATGTTCATAAAAGTTCTGTGGTAAAAATGTCTGTAACTTTCACGTACATATGGTTCCAAAAGTTATATTTGATCTGATCCATAACGATATCCGAAAGGTACTTGATATGGTTGTTGCTTTGAATTTCCAAAAACGGCTTCTGAAACATTCTTAGAAGGCTCTGTACTTCAAACGCTCGTAACTTTCTGATACTAAGTCGGATTGATCCGAAACTTGTGTCTGAGCCTTCAAATGTCGGTAAGTATACTTGTCTATTGAGTCTTGATTTATGTGCATATGGTGTCGCACTACTCTGTTCGTGCAAGTCTCAGTATGTCCTTCACTGCGTCCCGGGCCAGGGTATGTTCTCGTGCGTACTTCTCTGCATTGTTCACCGCGTCCCTCACACTTGCTTTGAAATGTTCATAAAATTTCTGTGGTAAAAATGTCTTTAACTTTCACGTACATATGGTTCCAAAAGTTATATTTGATCTGATCCATAACGATATCCGAAAGGTACTTGATATGGTTGTTGCTTTGAATTTCCAAAAACGGCTTCTAAAACATTCTTAGAAGGCTCTGTACTTCAAACGCTCGTAACTTTCTGATACTAAGTCGGATTGATCCGAAACTTGTGTCTGATCCTTCAAGTGTCGGTAAGTATACTTGTCTATTGAGTCTTGATTTATGTACATATGGTTTCGCACTACTCTGTTCATGCAAGTCTCGTGCGTCACAAAGGACTGTTGGCATATGAGGAGCACCTTAAAGGAGGGGGGGGGGGGGGAGACCATATTATATTAGACTTAGAAAGGCAGGACGCAGTGCCTATGAATGGAATAAAAGAGTTCATCGGATACTAGAAAATAGTTCATGGATCATTAATTACACGGAACCATAGTCAAGTGAGAAGACAAGTGGAGGAAGGTAAGATTTAATCTCCTTTCCTATGTGTTAGAGATGATTTGTGAATGTTGTGGTATGTAGAAATGGATGAAATTCATGAAATATGTGTGTGTAGGGAGGTGGCCGTGTGAGTGGTTATTTGTGTAGAAATGATGAATTAATTTTATTTAGTATATTGATTGTTATAGTTGTGGATTCCATGATGTAAAATGAGAATTTAATGGTTTGAGATGAAGTTGTAATCGTTTGTGGATTATGGAAGAAGTTAATGTGATATTAGTATGGTTTTTTATGATTACAAGAATGAATGATATTGCTAAAGTATAGGTTGTTGATGTAGCTTATGAATTTGGAAGAAAGGAAATGTGTTGTTAGTGTTCTTGTGGAATTTGGAAGAATTCGGGTAGTGTATGTGTTGGTTGGGCCGTTTAAAATGTTGTGCGGGTTGTTGAAATGTTCTTGAATATTGTTGAATGGTTTCAGATTAGTATTTGAATAAGCGAACAATTATGAATTGAAAATAAAGGAAATGTTATTGAATTATGTAAAAGGAGCTACTAATGTTGGAATGTATTTTGAACTAATTGTTGAAGTTGGAAGATATCATTGTTGATATTTTTGTTGATAATTTGGCCGAGTTGAATTCTCGGATTGTTGTTGATAAATTGGCCGAGTTAGATTCTCGGGGATGGTGTATTTACAGGGGAAATGCTGCCGAAATTTCGACAGATTATAAGTGAAATTATTTGAGAAGCTAAGGCAAGTGAATGACAATGAATCTAATGATTATGTGAATTCTTTTGTATGTAGACTAGCAAGCTTGGATAAGTAAGCGTAGCTAATAAGGCATGGCACAGGTATGTAAGGCTTACCCCTTCTTTCTTTTGGCATGTCCTAGAGCTAAGTAAGGTATGGCATGACACGCACCTCAGGGTAACTCTACTCTTTGATTCCGAGCTCGGTCATGGTGCTTATTCCCTTTTGTCATGAGCATGTTTCGTATGGCTGAGTCTATTGTATGATTAACAAATAAATAAGCTACTTCATATGGTTTGATATATATCCGTGATTCCGAAGCTACTTCACATGATTTCATTCACCGCGTCCCGCAAAAGAGGGCCAGGGCACGTTACATGCATATATGATACATGACATTGGCATACATGATTTCATTTACCGCGTCCCTCACAAAGGGTCGGGGCACGTTATATCAATGGAGGGCCGGGGCACGTTATACGCATATGTGATACACGATTTTTACATGCATTGATAATTCTGTTCACCGCGTCCCTCATTAAAGGGTCGAGATCTGTTATATGTGTATGTATATGATGACAGATGATGTCGGCACGCATGGTCTGTATCTGGAAAGTAAGTATTCTGGCACTCTGGACGGTTTACTCATTTTCTGTACTTCTTCAGACATATGACATCGGTATACATGGTTTGCGAAAAAAAGAAATAATATGTATTTGGTATTCTGAATAATGTGCCTACTTCTGTCCGGTTTGTTTCTGTCCGGTTTGTCTCAGATATGGTTCTGTTTTCTGTATTCCATGCCTTACATGCTCAGTACATATTCCGTACTAACCCCTCTTCTTCGGGGGCTGCGTTTCATGCCGCGCAGGTACACCCAGATGAGTTGAAGCTATTATAGAAGATGTTCCAGCGGAGATGGCAAACTCCATTTGCTCCTGGAGTGTTGCCGAGTCAGAGTTTGTATGTTATTATTTCTGGATTGATGTTAGAGACTTTGCAGATAGAGTCGTGGGTATTGGAAGTCAGTCTGTAAGCGGCTCCATTAGCCGATGTGTCATTTTGTGTTATGAAATAAATTCCATATGAATACAGATTTTATTTGATTTGAAAGAGACGAAAAGAATATTCTGAACGCATTTACTATGAATTTCTACTAAGCTCAAGACCCTCTTCAACGTGGTATAATTTTTGAGGCGAGAAAACTACTTTTGTGGCAAGTGAAAAATTTAAGAAAAGGTAAGAATTCTATCCTTTTTTGTTATGGAAGACTTATATATATGTTGTAGTATGTGTAAATGAATGAAAAGTATGAAATTTGTGTGTTGTGGGTGTGTGGGTGTGTGGTCGTGTGGTATTGTTGGTGGAGAAGGATGAACACATTTTATTATTATGTTAATTATGTTGATTGTGGCCTTTGTGATGTAAATGGAAGAATAATGGCTCAAGTTGGCATGAAAATTTGGTTGTAAGATGTTGTAGGAAATTATGTGATTAAATATGGTTTTATGTAATTATGGAAGTGGAGTTGCTAAAGTGGAATTGTTGTTGTTATTGATGAATTTGAAAGAAGAAAATGCGTCGTCGTAGTTTCATTGCATTTGTGGAAGTTTTGGGTGGAATATGGTGTTAGTGAGATTGTTTGAATATTGTACAAATTGTTTGAAATGTCCTTGAATTATGTTTGAATGATCTTGAATTAGTGAGTGAATATGTAACTGTCGATATCGGCTTGAACGTACGTAGTTGAATTGAATAATGATGAACTATGTAGAAAAGAAGGTTACTAATGTTAGAATGCGTTTTGAATTGATTATTGATGTTATTGGTATGGTTGTTGGTATTGTTGGTATGGTTGTTGATGAACTTGGCCGAGTTAAATTCTCGGGGATGTTGAATTTACAGGGGAAATGCTGCCGAAATTTCTGTAGATTAAGTGTTGGTTTAGAATTGGACTTTAAGTGTTGATGGCTAATGTTTGGTATGTATGAATATTGTTGTAGATCTTGCGAAGTCAAAGACTTAAATTCGGATTTGCGTAGAAAGCGGGCAAGGTATGTAAGGCTAACCTTCCTTTCTTTTGGCATGGTCTTTATGAAATGAGCATTCGACGTATATTTATAATTTCACGAAAATCTTATTCTTAGAGCGACTAGGATGGCCAATGTCCTTGACTCCCATAAGCTATTCCGTATGGTTTGATATGTATTTATGATGTTCGAAGATTCTAGTTGATATGCTTTCAAATGTTGTTCGAAAGATAAATGATATGACTAAAGTCTTGATTTTCATATGCTAGCGCGTTCGATTACTCCGTTGAGTCCTTGATATATTATGATACATACTTATGGTTCCAAAAGTTCTATTTGATTTGATTCATAACGATATCCGGAAGATACTTGACATGATTATGGCTTTGATTTTCCAAAAGTGGCTTCTGAAACGCTTATAGAACGTTCTGTACTTCAAACGTTCATAACTTTCTCATACTAAGTCGGATTGACCCGAAACTTGTTTCTGAGCCTTCGGGTGTCGGTAAGTATACTCGCTCATCGGCATATGGTTTTGATATGTATCTATGACTTCTGAAGCCCTATTTGATATGTTTCCGAGTCCGTCCATGATTCTCATTCACTTTCTGTCACGACCCGTCTAGGGGCCGTGACGAGTACCCGATACTTGTACCGGGCACCCCTTGTCTATCGTTTTACCTTTACCTCTTAGCAAGCCATGTAAACAGAGCCATTTTTTTTAACATTAACATTAGCGGCGTCATTCTGAACATAGACTAATAAACTTCGTTATCACTTATACATCAACATTAACATGCCAAAACACCATATACCTAACTGTACTTAACTGACTGTACATATCTGTCTACGAGCCTCTAGACATAGTACACTTATACATAGAAAGGGTCGAGTACTGTCGTGCCCGAAAATACATACACAAAATAGTACCACGAAAATGGGGCTCCGGAACAACTGGAGCGCTGTCAACACTGCTGGTAAGGCTTCTAAGGATCAAGTCCACCTGTCTACTGACCTGCGCGGCATGAAACGCAGCGTCCACAAGAAGGGACGTCAGTACGAATAGTGTACCGAGTATGTAAGGCATGAATAGTAATATACAGAAAATATGAATCATGTATAATGACATAAGAGAGTTACAACACATGTCCTGGGATAGAAACATAACCTGTATATATATATATATACCCTTGGCAGGTGCTATGCGTACTTAGCTTTCCTTTAAGAATCTTTCCTTGTTCATATACATATACATATAAAATAGGACATCTCATATTGCCGAGGCGTCGGCAGCCGATCCATTTAACCATAAATATACACATCCCGCGTCCGGGACGATATCATATCATGTAATGCCAACTGATCAGGTGGATATGCGTTCATAACGCTCTGCCCTTACCTCCATTTTCCCCGTATACACATGCATATATCATGTACATATATCAGCGTCTATAGCGCTCTAGCTCTTTTATCATATACATATACGTGTGTCGTGTAGGTACATCAGCGTCTATAGCGCTCTGGTGCTTTTATCATATACATATACGTGTATCATGTGCATGCATCAGCGTCTATAGCGCTCTAGCTCTTTCGTCATGTGCATGTTTTAAAAATATATACACATATCTTACATACATTTACATGTCTTATATGCATTTACGTATCCTATATACATATGTCTCATAGGCACGCAGGAAAGCCCAAAGAAGAATCATGTAGTCATCGGAGTGACGTAATGGTCGGTGACCTCCGATTATATTATAGAATACTCGTGATCGCTTTGTCTCACCTTGAAGGAACGAGTATTTTAAGGTGAGACTACCAACGGGGAATAATATTAAAGTAAACGTAGAATGAAATCGGGGCATCATAGATGACAGTTCATAGACTTTGAAATCTTTTAGAAAATAAAGTCATAGCTAGGAAATATAAATAAGATTCAAAAATTAGTTTATCATTTTCATGTTTACATAAGATACTTAGCTTAGTCATCTTAGTCATAGAGTCGTTCCGGTAGTACGTATCATAGGCATATTCTCTTATCTAACATCATTGTTATCATTATCGTCATGGAAGTGCCCTCGTTAGAGGAGTCATAGTATTTATCATTTGGTAACGAAATCGGGATCAAAGGTTCCCTTGGGATTCACTTCAAGTAAGTCAAGCAAGACTGTAAGGAAAAATCCGAGAGTAGCGGGCCCACCTCGGGCCGAATGGGGTGACATATATGATTTATATATATTACGTGTCATGTCATTACTTGTGAGGGTCCTAGGGTAATCGGGTCCCACTTATGCAAGTTCTAGGGTTTAAGAGGTCTTTCCATCATTTGCACACTTTCTAGTTCAATTCTATTGAACAAAAAGTGGAAAACTTTGGATGCGGATTCTGGGGAGGAGAGTTGTCCCCGAGGCGCGTACCCAACTTATTACGTCTAAGACATGCCATAGAAAGAAGGGTGAAACCTTACATACCTCTTTCCGCTCCTATTGCTACTCCAAATTCACGTTGCAATCTCGTCAAAATCTGCAAATTGGTCATGTTTACCAAAACTCTTGTTAGGATACTTAGAGTTGAATTCTTAAGGAAACATTTGGCTACCGAAATTTCGGCAGCACTTCCTCTATAAATACTCCATCCCACCAAGTTCAACTTGGCTAATTTCAATCAACAACAATCCCGGGAATTCAAACCCGGCCAAAATATCAACCACAATTCCAACAACAACAATACTAACAACTTCCATATTCAATCAACTTACTACTTCTTCCAAAAACTTTCTAACTTTAATGAAAACAATGACAACCTCATGATCTATATTCCAACAACATCATACTAACCACATTACCTTCCATGCATGCAAGAACATTACATTCAATTCACATAACTTCTAAAACAAACCTCCACCTACTTCAACTTCACAAGATTATTATGCATTCATTAGCAATCTAGCATCCACAATTATACTACAACCAAAACATTAAATAGAATTGACTCATTTTCTTCCATATTACTCTACAACTACACGGCCAACATCAAGCATACACACTACAACCTCTCCAAATTTATTCAACTTCCATTTTCCATATATCATTCACAACAATAACAACCAAACACTAGATAAATTAATTAAAACACAATTTCTACACACATATACATGTTCCATACCTCACGGCCACACCCCTATTTTTATCTCTTTCATGGATTTCATCCATTTTAACATACTACAACACATATAAACCATTCATAACACATAAAGAAAGATCAAAACTCACCTTTCTTCTTCAACTTCTCACTTGACTACAACTTGGCAATTTGTATGATTTTGAATCTTTCTTGCTCCAACAACAACTCCACCTTGTTAAGCACCCTTTACTTGGTAGGGATTGATTTTTGAAGAATTTTTATCAATTTTTCCTTGGAAATTTACCCTTGGCCGAAATGGCCTTCAACTTTTCTCCTTCTCTTTCTTGTTCTTCAACTTCTTGAATATTCTAGAGGTTGTGTGATAAAGATGACTTAGTCATCTTATTTATTGACCAAATTTTATTTAATATGGGCTTGGGCCATAACCATGGCCGGTTGGGCCTCACAAATTTGGGCCTTATTATTTTTTTTGATTTTTTTGGGCCAACTCGGTTTGGTCCCGAGTTGGGCCTAGCCCACTGACCTTTCCACCTTAAAACGTTCATATCTCCTTGTACCGACGTCACCTGGGCACCCACGACCTATGGTTGGAAAGCTAATTCAATTATCTACAACTTCTATTTCTTGGTACTTTTCCAAATTCTAAACTTATAATACCGTTTTTGCCCCTTGAAGTCAGATCACCCGAAAACGTTTTCTTAAAAATATTCGTTTGGAGGACTTCCACTTTGATTTGGCCCAAGGGTCCTTCTTGAGTCGTGTTTAACTTCTCATATGTGATTCATATGAATTTTCAGATGTCCCAAACAAATCTCGATGTGTGGGTCCCACCTCAGCAAATAATCTGACGTTCAAAAATACGGGATATAACACTTTCGATACGGGTACGCTCGGTATAGTTGAGTTTATTATATGAATGAATAACGAAATAAGCATAAAAAATTTTGTTTCTAAAGAGTTCTGTAAGTTTTGATGCCCCTAACTTTCGTAAGAGATCTCGGATTTGCTTTGAAATGTCCGTAAAAGTTCTGTGAAAAAAAAATGTCCGTAACTTTCACATACTAACTCCGATTGACTCGGAACGTGTTTGTGATCTTAAAACTTCGGTAAGTGTTAGTATCTATCGAGTCTGGATGTATGTGCATTTAGTTTCTCACTACTCTGCTCGTGCATGTGTCATGATCTCTTTCACCGGGTCCCGGGCCGTATGTATCGTGCGAATGGTTCGCCGAGTCCCTTGCTTGAGGGCCGGGTTCCATATATGAATTCCGAAGCATGATGTGTCCGGTTCCCCGGCGTGTGATATGTCCCCGGGTACCGTGTATATGTTACGAAATATGATGTGTCCGATTCCCCGGCGTGTGGTATGTCCCCGGGTACCGTGTATATGCTATGATGTGTTATGTGACGGAGATGTTCGGAGATATAAAATCTTCTGGAGTATGATGTGTTATGGAGCCAGAGACAGGAGTGGCGACCATGTTCTTGTGCCCTATGCATGACTTTGATATGCATCATTTGTGATTTAAAAGTAAGCACTCTGATATTCTGGATAAGCTACTTACCTTCTGTATTTATTATGAGATATGATGTCGTCAGTACTATATATATATATGTATGGATCGGGTTGCACGTTCCGCAGCAATATAATATATTTTTATGGATCGGGCCGAACATTCCTCGGCACTAATATGTTATATATGGATCGGGCCGTACGTTCCTCGGCACTATCAGAATACATATGGATCGGTTATATGTATATGTATATGACGACATATGATGTCGGCAAGCATGATCTGTATTTGGAAAGTAAGTGTTTTGGTACTTTGAACGACTTACTTATTTTCCGTACTTCTTCTGACATACGACATCGGTATATACGATTGGCATTCTGAAAGATAAGCACCTTGGTATTTTGACTATTGTACTTACTTTCTGTACTGTTGTTCCGGTTATGTTTCTGTCTTCTGTATTCCATGCCTTACATACTCAGTACATATTCCGTACTGACCCCCTTTCTTCGGGGGCTGCGTTTCATGCCCGCAAGTACAGACGCTTATTGAGGTGATCCGCCAGCTTAGGGTACACATTCTGCTGTTCTGAAGTGCTCCTTTGATCCGGAGCCCATATTTTTGGTACAGATCTCTCTGTTGTACATACCTTTGTGTTTATGACTATTTTTGGTACAACGGGGCCCTGTCCCGTCATATGATTCTGTTGTCTGTATTAGAGGCCTGTAGACATGTATGTGGGTCGTGGGTCGTGTTTGTTCAGTGACGTATATTCGGGTTGTGTCCGGCTTTCCCTTACACTACGTTAACTTGATCGATTTATGTGTTATAATATAAGTAACGATTTAAATGATACGTATATGATTTTGTATGTGCGAGATTCATAATATGTAAACACATTGAAATTTGGTTAGTAAGTATGTACAAGTGTCCATGTCGGGCACTATTCGCGGCCTACGGGGTTGGGTCGTGACACTTTTGCCCTCCGTACTAATCATATCTTTGTAGTTTTGCCTTAAACCATCTTACACCTTTCTTTGATGTACCTAAAATATTGCAACCGCATTGTTGTTACTGAATTCTTACTCTTCTTATTAAGTACTCACTTGGTCTCGTCCTTAACATACAAATATTCGTAGGTTGCATAACTATTCTTGTACAATTTATACAAAGTGCATCCACTCTTAGTCATAATCTTTCCTTCTCCTGGTTCATTCTACTCTACATATCTTATTTTTACTAAAAACCCAGTTGCGGTATATGTTGTCATGCTCCTTTCCCTTCCTTTATTCACCATTTGATTTCTTTATATCCTATTATAGGAGATTTCCTACCCCTTTCCTATGCTACTTCTAAGTTATAGTATCATTAGCAAGCAACCCCATTGCTAACGTCTTAACCTCTAATCCAGTATATCCTTGCTATCCCTTATAATATCCTTTTAAGTTACTCGTTGCCATTTTCTTGTCGTATTCTTCCTTTTTATAAGCCTCCACTTTCTGATGTCATATTATCCAAGGTCTTTACCAATAATTTTCAGCATTGTCTCAAATACCATCTTGACTTCTATCCGTTTATTGCTGGCTTCCAAATCTTACTAACTTGTCTCAGCAAGGGATCTCATTTGAAGTTAAAATATCCACATTAAATGTGTTGCAGTGTCGGTTGTTTTCATCCTACACTTGCATTTCTCTCATTCGCTTCCCCCTTTTTGGGTGTACCTACATCATTATCTATTTATATTCTACTCTATGTCCCCATTTCCAATTTTTCAAATTCATATGATTCTTTTCCAATACATTTGGTATACTGCACCATACCTATGTCTTCCTTTATATCATCTATAACTGAGATTCCCCATGTATGAAATCCCAACACAATCACGAGGCGATGAGAACCCTCGATATATAGTACAAAATCTTATCTGATGGTTGGTACTCAAGTAATGTAATTAATGTAGCAATTTATCCGAAGCCACATTCCATTCACTCCAATCAGTAATTAGCTAGTGCTTATAATCGTGTCCTATATTCTGATGGTTGGGGTTCCAAGCTTTCCTATAACACTATCTTTATCCCAACAGATATCATCTGTTTCTTCTAATAAATTCGCAATACATCAGTTGTTTCGCAAGTCCACAATCCTTGTCCTTTAAGGATTTCACTATTTCCGAGGTGAAGTCATATACACGCAGTACTCCTTTATGCCTTATGCTCTTTTACCCTTGTTGCGTACCCAACACTAACTTCTGACTTACTCGGAATCACATCAAATTCGTCTTAATAATGGTTTATCTTATCACCTTGTCGTCGTACTACACGTTTAAGTTTGTAGCTATATATTTCCTTTCATCCCATACTCATGCTCAATTAATTACGTCTGTCCTAGGTGTTTCCTTTAGTATTCCTTTCATTTCTCCAGTCTATGTCCATCTTTCATTTTATGCACGAGGAATTTCATGCTACTCCTGTATCGTTCGGTAAACACTACTTCTACATAGCCCCTTTCTCATTTTTAGAACATATTCTGTTCGTCCCTATTTTTTCTTATCATACCAGTCATTTCTAGCATTCATTCTGTCTCGTTGCTCATCTTTTTTTAGGTTGGTCTTTCATAGTTCTGTCACTTGTATTACTCGTTTTTCCAAGCTATACATGTCATAACGCATCGCTATACTATAATCCAACTCGCTTTCTTGTTATCTTCCTCTTGCTATTAACTCATTCTCTCCCTGTGCTCGCTTTCGCTTTCGTTACCACTTAACTTTCATTCTGAACTTTCCCTGTAGAACTTTGTAAGTCTTTCTTGTTCTTCTAAATTTTCATATCGTATTTTTTAGATACTTCCTTGCTAGGATTTACTCATTTCTATAGAAATCCTTATGGTATTCACATTACATCTTGTTCGTAATCTATCCTATAATGTAACACTTCTTAATCTTATTCACGATGCTTACTATGTTTTAATTACACTCTATGGACTAGGCGTACTGAATCCTTCACCCTTTCTGATCAATCTTATCCTTAATATCTCACAAGCTGTCTTATCAATACCTTCATGATTTGTTGTAACTCTTCCTCCTCTGTACTTTTTGTCTCAATCATACTACTATTCCCTTTTAACTGTAACCTCGTCGTAATTTATCCCTACTTATCGATTCACTCGATACCTCAGTAAAATGTTCTGTTACGAGTTACCACCTTTTTCTAAATCATCCCTTAGTATCAGAAGCCCTTTCGAATCATCTTTGCATTTCACCAACAACATATGAAATACATGATCCTAGACGGCCCACAAGTTTAAGTTTTCCTTCCACAAATTCCATCCCTAATTAGTTGATTGAGAACCAATAAAATGTTACTATGAAGCATTCTCCAACCACCAGCAGAAGAAAACTAGAATCCGACAAGCACCACAGGACTTCTAAGTGCTTGATTCACATAGTTTACCTCCATATTTGTCCTTGGGTCGTGAGCGAACCATTTAGTTCACAAACTACTTGTTGTACGCTTTGTACTCTCCCAATAGAAGTGAAACTTAAATACCGGGCGTTTTTTCCCTTCAACATAAGCTCCTTCTAAGGTAAAAATGAGGCTGGAAGGTATTCTTGTCCATTCAAATGAATTTCAAATTCTGCTGCTCATATACGCTTCTTCAAAACAAGGTCTCCCAAACAAGAATGATGCCCCTTATGGATGACGTGGGGGGTATTTCTTAACTCTTTAGTTCAACATAATAGATTTACCTTGTCGGTATCACCCTTCAAAACATATTATGAACTTATGTCTCGTTCTCTTCCTTTTTCCTATTTCTGGAAATATTTGGGCAGAGTTTCCTCTATACTTCTTACTATCCCAAAACCTTCACGCAGGAAATACCAACAATGCCTCACAGGGCCAACCTATGTACACATATATCATATCGTATCATAGCCACACAAGGCTCCCAATTTCCAGAAAGAAGTATAAAGGTGTCGGAACTTACCTCACATATCGCACTTCGAGACGTACCTGATCCTTTAACGATCTGTCATGTTATACCTTCCTATCTACCTTCCCTTTTATTCTTCAACTTTACATATCAATCACACCTAAATATTCTTACCTTATTCGACATGCCTCTTTCGCACCGTTGCTTACCTGTGTACCTTGTATCTGCCAATATCATCGGTCGCTTCCTTCTGTTGATGTCGTTCTTCAGCTGTAATCAAAGGTTAGTATAAGGAATTTCATTTCCTATGACTGGGCTCTATCTCACGATCCTAGATATGAAAGAAAGGTAACATCCTAGATGTCCTGTAGCTTCCTGTTTATAGATGTGGTGCACAACACACCGATAAACAAGACTCTACTAGACACGGTCTGTAGACACTCCGATGACGAACTGCTCTAATACCACTTTTGTCACGACCCAATCCCATAGGCCCTGACTGGTGCCTAACCTGGACGCCCGTATACATACATATCAGATATAGCCACAATGAAACTACGACAATACAGAAACTTGTAAAGGAACTGCAAAGCTCGTAACATCGTCACATATACATATACTTCCAGATCACTGTCTCCTGATGAGTCACAACTAATTATATCACGAAATAATACGCAAGCCGACAAGGCTGCCATCACATATCAATATGACATGCAAGCCGACAAGGCTGCCACTATAGACAAACATCATACCACAGCACATCGTATAGACACAGCTGAACAGAACCCATACACAACCCACACATATGTCTACAGACCTCTAAGAGTATCGATAACGAAATATGACGGGACAGGGCCCCGCTGTACCCCTGGATAAACATATACATATACATCATAAGATTTGAACCAAAAGTCTAAACTCTAGAACAACGGAGCTCTCCAAAACATCTGAGTAGAAGTCCTATGCTGAAGGGTCACCAAACCGACTATCTGTACCTGCGAGCATGAAACGTAGCCCCCCGAAGAATGGGGGTCAGTACGGAATATGTACTGAGTATACAAAGCATGAAATACAGTAAAAAGGATCATAACTGAAATAGGGATTACCAGAAACAAGTATGACTTTTAAAACATCAATACACTTGCCTTATGAAATGAAAATCATGCATATCAATATCATATATCATATATATAACGTGTCCCGACCCTCTAGTGAGGGACTCGGTGAATAAAGTCATCATATGCCCTCCTGGCCGCCATAACATATCATCATATCATCACATCATCACATCATATATATATATATATATATATAACGTGTCCCGGCCCTCTAGTGAGGGACTCGGTGAACAATGCAGTGAAAATGTGCACGAAAATATGTCCTGGCCCGGGACTCAGTGAAAGACATATTGAGGCACGCACGAGCAGAGTAGTGAGCAACTATATGCAAATTAAAACATTTTCAAAGACTCAATGGAATAATCAACACGAATTATCATTTGAAAATCAAGGAAATGGTCGTATCAAATACCTTTCGAATGTCACTCGGTAACATATCAAACATCCCTCGAATGCCGTCATAAAGTATATCAAGGAGCCTTATGAATCATAGTCATAGGACAATATAGTATGAAACATTTTATAGAAGTCCGAACATTAGTTGTCATAGAGTTCTTAAGAATAGGAACAGATATATATCGGCTATTATCCAACGTACAGAAAACTGCATAGGGAGGCTCAATCACTTGAGAGTTCTAACATCAAGAAGTGAATAAGAATCATAAATCACACTCAAAACTTATGAATAAAATTACTTAAATCTAAGACATGCCAAAAGAAAGAAGGGATAACTTTACATACCTATTAGCGACTATTCGTGAATCTTTTCGCCTCGTCACTCCTTTAACCTATTTATATAAGAGTAACATTATCGTTAGTAACCATATTTTCTAGTCCACAAATCTATAACCCATTTCTTATTGAACCTATATTTTAGCTTATATATTCCCATTTAGGGTTTTTGTTGGTTAAGGACTTAACGAAAATCAGGCAGCATTTCCCCTATATATTCGCCTAACCCGAATTTCCAATTACCCTCCTGTTAACACAGAAATACCAACAACAAAGATATACATATATAATTCTTACAATTCATCCCATAACAATTCTAACAACCCAACAATCCTCCTTAACCCTTTTAAATCCACAATTTCGCATAACAACGATTCCATGCAATTTTCTTCTTCCAATTTCGTCCAATCCAATTTTAATAATTCCATTAAAATAATATTAACACAATTACACCACAAATAGGAAAATCTTACCTAAGTTTTCTCGGAGGAATTTCTGCATTTAATTGCTCCAATTTCACAATTTCTTCTTCCTCAATTCAATATCCAATGTTGCTATCACCTCCTTGAACGTGTAAAACATCTTTGGGGCTTAATATTTTTTTATATATAGTGAACTTCCATGGCCGTGAGTTGCCATGGCAGCCATGGTTGTTGCTTCTTTGAATAGATACAAGGTTTCTATTGTAAAGGAGTAGATATCATGTTGTTGCTAGGGAAATTGGAATAACGTGGTTGATGGAAAATTGAAATCATGTTGATACAATTGTTAAACACAAAGAATAACCAAGCAACAATCTTTCCTCTATGTTTGTACTTGAACGAAAATGGAAGTTGCTATATGTTTTCCTTCAAAAGTGATAAGGATTAATATGATTAGGTGTCCCTCCACTAGCCACATGTTGGTTGGTGGAAGTGTCCCCTTTTGACATGTAATGCCACCATTTTAATTATCTAATGCCATGTGGCAACTTGCCAATAGTACGTATTTATTTAATCCCACTTAATAATCTAATCATGGTTAATTAATTCCTAATCTCCAATAATAATATTTTTACACTAAATAAAATTTATAAACAATTTATGTTTTAATTAAGATCTAAATTTAAAGGTTTATATATATTTTTTTGTCCGAAAATGATTCTACCTTTAACTTGGGTCGATTTGCTTGCGAATAATTCGACGTATAAAAATACGGGGTATAACAGGTATACGAATGTATATTGGGATGTTTTGAAAGTTATTTAAGAATGGATTTAATTCTAGTTTGATATGAAATTGTTGGTGTTGTTATTGTTGGTATTTTGATTGATGTTTGGCTAAATTGAAATATCGAGGATTGTTAAGTATTCAGGGGAAATGCTGCCTGAATTTCGTTAAGTTTCATTCGTACTTGGATTGGTTAGTAAGTGACGTGGATGATCTAACTGTGGCTTATGTTATCTTAATTTTAGACCTACGAGCTCGAGAAGTAGACGTTGGACATTTAAATAAGCGTTAAAGGTATGTAAAGCTAACCCTTCTTTCTCTTTGGCATGATCTTTATGAAACAAACAGACGACGTATATATGACTCCAAAGAAGCTCCTATTCTTAGAGCCACTAGGATGTCTAATGTTCTTTATTCCCAGAACTTACTTTATTATGCCTTGATACGTATCTATGATTTCTGAAGTTCTATTTGATATGTTCCATAGTGACATTCGAAGGGTACTGGATATGACTATTGTCTTGATTTCTGAATGATAGTTCGTTTGAATATTCTATTGAGTCTCAAATATAATCTAGTTTGCATATGGTTGCTCACTACTCTGTTCGTGCATGTCTCAATATATCTTTCACCGAGTCCCGGGCCGAGTATGTTTTCGTGCACAGTTTCACTGCATTGTTCACCGAGTCCCTCACTAGAGGGCCGGGTACGGTATATATATATATATGATGATATGATGATGTGATGATATGATGATGTGATTATGGCGTCAAGGATGACTTTATTCACCGAGTCCCATAATGGGCCGGGTATGATATATGATATTGATATGCATGATTTACATTTCATAAGGCAAATGTATTGGTATTTTGAATGTCATACTTGTCTCCTGTGACCTCTATTTCAGTTATGATCCTCTTTACTGTATCACATGCTTTATATACTCAGTACATATTCCGTACTGACCCCCTTTCTTCGGGGAGGGGGAGGGGGGCTGCGTTTCATGCTCGCAGGTATAAATAGTCGGTTTGGTGACCTTCCAGCTTAGGATTTCCAGTCAGCTGTCTTGGAGAGCTCCATTGTCCCGGAGCCTAGACTTTTGGTACAGATCTTTTGATATATATATATATATATATATATATATATGTTTATCCAGGGGTACGACGGGGCCCTGTCCCGTCATATTTCACTATCGACACTCTTAGAGGTCTGTAGACATGTGTGTGGGTTGTATATGGATTATGATCAGCTGTGTCTATATGGGCTGTTGTGGATATTTCTTTTTGTTGTGGCAGCCTTGCCGGCTTGCATATGATATCGACATGTAGTGGCAGCCTTGTCGGCTTGCGTATTATAATGATATATAGTGACAGCCTTGTCGGCTTGCGTATTTTATTATGTTGTGATTGGTTGTGACTCCTCAGGAGACAGATTATCATGATATGTGATGTTGTGAACCTTTGGGTCTTGTCAATTCCCATATTGACTATAGTGTCTGTCTGACTATGTCTAACAGGTACGTATACGAGTGTCCAGCTCGGGCACTAGTCATGGCCCACGGGGCTGGGTCGTGACAAATGTATTGGTGACCCTTCTAGAGTATTCCCTGTGGATGATGTCCTGGTGACGGAGGAGCTGTCCTATGAGGAGAACCCTATAGCTATACTTGATTGGCAAGTTAGAAGATTGCGTACTAAGGATGTGGCTTCCGTCAAAGTATTATGGCGAAATAATAATAGAGAAGAGATGACCTGGGAAGCCGAAGAGGAGATGAAGAATAAGTATCCTTACTTGTTCCCTACGCCTGCAGGTAATTTAAACTCCTCACTTGATTATATTGATTGGTACATGAGACTACATGTTATAGCAATAAGGGAGACTTCCCCAAAATTCTTTTAAGACTTTATAGGACCAATTTAACATTCGAGGACGAATGTTCTAAAGGGGGGAAGGATGTTATATCCCGTATTTTTGTACGTCGAATTATTCGTAAGCTAATCGACATAAGTTTAAGGACGAGATTATTTTTGGGATAAGAGACAAGGGCTTTTAATCCACGATTTTTAATAAGTGCACGATTGCTTGTAAAAATTCAATTGGTGTAGAAATATAAGTGGGGATTAAGGATTAATTAGCCTAATTAGTGTATTAAGTGGGCCCCACCAAGCATAATAACAAAATTTGATTAGTGTATTAATGTATTTTTATAGTGGGACACTTGTCCACTTTATAGGTAGCCTATATAAGTCAAATTGATGACTAATTCATCAACAAAAGTTCATTTCATCTTCACCCAAATTAAGATAAGAGAGAGAAGCTCTCAAACTAGAGAGACGGAGAGCCACGGCCATGGCTATGGCAGCCACACTTTGAGCTCACGACCAGCTTCTCCTCCCCCCTTCTACACAATTAGTTAGTGATTTACAATCCAATTGGAGGAAAAAAGATAGAGATTACAACAACCATGGCAACTCACAGCCATGGCTGTTCTTGAAGGAGTTTACATTTTTGATAATAAGAGCTTGGTTTCTAAGGTAAGAATTAACTCTTTTTTTCATGTTTTAGAAATGATTTGGTCTTTGTATGAATTGGTGGATGTAGTATTGAATGCCAGAATTGTGGATGTTGATGTTGAAACTTTGCTTTGGCCGTATATGGGGTTGTTTGAAGCAAGTAATGATGAGCTAATTTTAATTGTTGTTGGTGTTGTTGATTGTGTGATGAAAGTGAAGGAATTATGATAATTAAGGTTGTAGTTGTTATATGAAATTGTTGAAATATGAATTGGATTAAATGTTCATAAAGTTGTGGGCTGTTCTTGTTGAATTGAAAGATTAAAAGTGTGGTTTTATGTTCATGTGTTGTTGTTCTTGTTGTTTTTGGGTTGTTGGTGATGTGGCTCCTAAATTTGGAGGAAAGAAGTGTATAACGTATCGTATACAAAGCGTATGTTGGTCTGTTTGGTGTATAATCTTAGATGTTAATGATTTGTATTGGAAAAGGATTAAGAAAGGTTATTGGGTTGTTTGAGTTGTTTATGGGGTGGATTTTAAGAATTTGATATGAATATTTCTATTATTGTTGTTGTTGGTATTGCTGTGATAACAGGAGATTAATTGGAAGTTCGGGTTAGGCGAATTATATAGAGGAAATGCTGCCCGATTTCCGTTAAGTTCCTAACTAACCAAAATCCTAATCAAGAAAGTATGAACTAAAGAATGATTCCTATAAGTGATTGGTTGTAGATTTATAAGCTAGAAAGTATAGTATACTAACGATAGCGTTACTTTCATATTAAATAGGCTAAAGGGGCGACGAAGCGAACTTGGTTACGATTAACCTATAAAAGGTATGTAAAGTTATCCTTTCTTTCTTTTTGCATGATTCATACGAAACGAACAAACGATGAATGTATAAGTTCCTATTCCTAGAGACACTAGGATGGTTAATGTTCTTGATTTCTATAAGCTATTTCATATGATTTTGATACATGTCTATGATTCCTGAAGTTCCTTTTGACATAATTCATAATGACGTTCGAGGGATACTTGATATGACTGTCGCCATTGATACTCAAGTGTTTTGGTATTCTGGATATTATACTTGTCTTCTGTAATCCCTATTTTAGTCATGATCCTCTTTATTGTATTTCATTCTTTACATACTCAGTACATATCTCATACTGACCCTCTTTCTTCGGGGGGCTGCGTTTCATGCCTGCAGGTACAGATACTCGATTTGGTGATCCTCCAGCTTAGGATTCCCACTCAGCTGTCATGGAGAGCTCCATTTCTCCAGAGCCTAGACTTTTGGTACAGATATTTTGATGTATATATATATGTTTGTCCAGGGGTACGGCGGGGCCCTGTCCCGTCATATTTCACTGTTGATACTCTTAGAGGTCTGTAGACGTATGTGTGGGTTGTATATAGATTATGATCAGCTGTGTCTATATGGTTAGTTGTGGATATTTCTGTTTGTTGTGGCAACCTTGCCGACTTGCATATTGTATCGATATGTAGTGGCAGCCTTGTCGGCTTGCGTAGTATATTGACATGTAGTGGCAGCTTTGTCGACTTGCGTATCATAGTGGTATATAGTGGCAGCCTTGTCGGTTTGCGTACCTTATTTCGTTGTGATTGGTTGTGACTCCTCAGGAGACAGGTTATCATGATATGTGACGTTGTGAACCTTTGGGTCCTTGCCAATTCCCATATTGTTTATAGTTTCAGTCTGACTATGTCTAACAGGTACGTATACGAGTGTCCAGCTCGGGCACTAGTCATAGCCCACGGGGTTGGGCCATGACACGTAACTTTTAAGGGTGGATACATTTCATACCTATATCATATATAATCATAGTACATGTATCATCATAGCGCATACATCATCGTATCATATATATCATCATCGTTAACCCGCGTCTGGGTAACCATCACATGCCGCCCACTAGTGGTGTCATGCCCGGCCCTCTAGGCTCGGTGTAAACATAGCAGTCCGCCTTAGCGGTGACATGCCCGGCCATTTAGGCACGTGGAATCGTATGCAGCCCGCCTCCGCGGTGACATGCCCGGCCATTTAGGCACGGTGGAATCGTATCGTCATATACCCATCGTAAACTTAACATTTTCATACATTTCATAGGCATATCATAAGCTTAGCGTCATTATACATTTATCATCAAACATACACTAGAACTTGAAGGTAATTATGGCTATGTCGGGGTGATATAAGGTCGTGAACCCCCGATTACATTATGGAGTGATCATAATCATTATGTCTCACCTTGAGGGGACTAACATTTTAAGGTGAGTATACACAAGAAAAAGCATCAATGGAACCATACTTAGGATCATTAACCTCATGAACATCGTATGTTACTCTAGGATTCTTTATACTTAAACTCATCATCATCATTATCATGCTCGTATCATATCTCTTTTCTTTATCATATGCGTATGCAGCTCTTTATAGTCATGGACTCATAATTTCCGTTATTTAGGAAGATCACAGAAAAATAGGAAGATTCATGCCATAGGAGTCATGCCTTAGAAGGAAAGGATTAGCCTTACATACCTCTTTCGTTTAGCTATTCTATCGTTTGATCGTTCTTCTTCGTTGCTCGCGTTTCTACCTTCAAGAAAGTTCGTATTAACATTAGCTAATCGATTATAAGAACATGCTTACTAAAGCTACAGAAAATTGGGCAGCATTTCCTTTGTTTATACAACTTTCCCCATATTCCATATCAACTCCCAACCATCCATAACAACATTCACAATATTATAAGCAACAACCAACATTCATCTACATTATCCACATTTCACAATTTCACTTCAATTCCTCCATAATCATGGTCATAGTTCACTATTGCATTTTCTCACATATAATACTTATCCCATATTCTAAATGTAACTTATAGCCTGCTTACAATCACAACATATCAATATTCATGACTCATTCCAAACTACTACTCACAATCTCATTATTCACAGCTTTGTGATCCATTTTCTATTTCCTTCCATCATCTAAGTCTTTCAACCTCTCATTAACCTAACCAACATGGAAAAATTATAAAACTTACCTTAGATAATGTAGGAATAAGCCTTGAGTGGAAATACTTCTCTTGCACCAAAACCCTAGTTCACTTCCATTGGAATTCCTCGGCTTGGATGAACTTTAATGTGTCTCATACACTTGACTCTCTTGGTTTGATGAAGTTGATCTTAAATCTCTCTTGAGTTTTTATGGAAGAAGTGTGTGGAAACCTCTAGAAGCCTTGAGAGAGATGAAGAAGTGTGGGAAATGAAATTAGTGAAGTGGGATCACATTTATATAATTGAACTTAACTCAACCCGTCGAGACTTTCACGGACACTTATACAGTCCGTATAACATTGCACGGCCCGTATAAGTGGTCGTGGTTCACCACCAGGCAAACATCATCTCTGCTGGGTGTTATACCGACCCTTATATGGACCGTATTATGTTATACGGACCGTATAAGTTGGTCGTATAACCCCTTTTCCCTGAAATGATCTCCGTCATTCGTTTGATCTCCAATCCTTATGGAATGTCACGACCCAACCCCGTGGGCCATGACTAGTGCCCGACCTGGACACCCACATGTACCTATTAGACATAATCAGACTGACATTATAGATAACATGGTAATCGGTATAGACCTAAAGGTTCTCAACGTCACATATCAAGATAATATGTCCCCTGCGGAGTCTTAACCAATCACAACGAAATTAAATACGCAAGCCGACGAGGCTGCCACTATATACCATTATAATACGCAAGCCGACAAGGCTTCCACCACATATCGATAACATATGCAAGCCGGCAAGGCTGCCACAACCAACAGAAACATCCACCACAACTATATAGACACAACTGATCATAATCTATTTACAACCCACACACATGTCTACAGACCTCTAAGAGTACTAACAATGAAATATGACAGCACAGAGCCCCATCGTACCCCTGGACAACCATATATAAATACATCAGAAGATCTGTACAAAAAGTCTAGGCTCCGGAACAACGGAGCTCTCCAAGACAACTGATTGGAAATCCTAAGCTGGGGGATCACCGAATCGAGCGTCTGTACCTGCGGGCATGAAACACAGCCCGCCGAAGAAAGGGGATCAATACGGAATATGTACTGAGTATATAAAGCATAAGAACATCAAGTATAGACAAATCATGAAAACCAGTCTCAATAATTGAGTGCATCTGTGGCTAACATCTAAGAATATCTGCGTAACTCTATATGACTGAAACTGACTCTATGGTGTATGTTAGGCATAGATCATAATATAACTGATAGTGCTGTGGAACGTACAGCCCGATCCATATATAATATAATAGTGTCGAGGAACGTACGGCCCGATCCATATATAATATAATAGTGCCGAGGAACGTACGACCCGATCCATATATAATATAATAGTGCCGAGGAACGTATGTGTTACGTCCCGTATTTTATACATTGGGACAATCCGGATTAACTATGATAAGTTAGGGCCAAGACCATTCCGGGACTTGAAGTCGAGACTTTTGACCTTCGATTTTATTTTGAGACATAAGTTGTTCATGAAATTGTTGGCATGGAACACTTAGGAAAAGTTGGGACCAAAAGTCACATAATTGGAAGTTGAAAATCATGCAAAAAAAGGCCCTTTGGCCGTGTGGCTTTGCAAGTAGTCCCACACACTTTGTGGCCAATTTTAAATGGTCGAACTCATGTGTGGACCATGGACACTTGGAGGGCTCATCTTGGGGCTTAAAAGATGACTTCTAAGTCATCTTCTAGCACTTCCACACTTAGAAAAATAAATCAAGAAGTTGAAGAACAACAACCAACACCATTCGGCCAAGCCTAAGAAAAACCAAGTCCAATTTTAGCCACCCCAAAAATATTTATTTGGTGAAAATCCACTAATTGGAGGTCCCTAAGTATCGTGGAAGTGTTGTTGGAGCGATCAAGCCATCCGTTTAGTAGATCGCAAACCCTAGGCATAGTGTGGAGTTGAAGAAGAAAGGTAAGATTTGATCTTGTTTTATGTGTCATAAATGTTGTATACATGTTGTAGTATGCTAAAATGGATGAAAATCATGAGATAGGGTATGTTGGAAGTGGGTCGTGTGCTTGGTGTGTTAGCCGTGTGAGGTGTGTGTATGTTGTGTGGTGTGGAGGTGATGAATTGATCTTATGTAGCATGTTTGATTGTTGTAGTGTGTAGGATGGCTAAGAATCACTAATATATGCATGTGTGGTGATAGCCGAAAGTGGGTCATACTATATGCCAAAGAACGCATTAATGTCGCTTAGTGTTTTAGTGGTTGTTGTGATGACTTTTATGTTGGAAATGAGAGTTTAATGTCGCAAGTTGATATGGTAAGTGTTGCGGACTGATTTGGAGAATTATGTGCAAGTAATGCAATTTTTATTTTTATGAGAATAGCATTGTTAGAATGTGGATTATTGGTGCAAATCATGATTCGAAAGTCGGAAGTGTGTATAGCGAGGTTCTCGGGTATGGGACTGTTTTCGGGAAAATTGGAGCAATTGTTGGATTGTTGGAAATGTTGTGTAAGTTGTTTAAAATGTCCTTGAATATTTTTGGTATGGGTTCGGGTTGGAAATTGAATGTATGACCAGTGATGTGGCTTGAATGTAAGCCGTCGAATTGAATATTATGAATGTTGTAAAAGAGAGTTATTATTGTTATATTGCTTTTCGGATTGGTCATTGGGGTTGTTAGGTTGGTTATTGTTGTTGTGATTGTTGATTTGGCCGAGTTAAATTCTCGGGGTTGGCCTTTTTACAGGGGAAATGCTGCCCAAATTTCTGTAGAATTGAGTGTTAGTTTGGAATAAATCGCCTAAGTGCCTATGGCTAATGTTTCATATTCGTTGGCGTATTTGTAGACCTTGGGGAGCCCGAGGCGTAGTTTGGGATTATCTTGAGTTGGGCTAGCTTGGAGTGCGTACGAGGTATGTAAAACTCAAACCTTCCTTCTTTTGGCATGCCTTAGTTATACATAGGTTATATCACGAGCCTCGAGGAAATTCTAAATTCGCAATCCGAGTACGTTATGACTCTTATATATTTCTTGGCACTCGTATGTTTGATGTGATGAAATATGAATCCTTATGTCTTCGAAATAACTGATTTCCAAATGTTTCACAAAAAGTTTTGTTTTAAAGAATTCCGTAATTATGGACGCCGTATCTTTCACATAAAGGCTCGGATTGCTTCGATATCTTCGTAGGAGTTTGTATGGCGTATGATGAGTATTGTCACGACCCAACCCCGTAGGCCGTGACTAGTGCCCGATCTGGGCACCCAAACCCATCTATCAAATGCATTCAAGTATATAGCAGAAGCCGTCAAGGCTATATTCTAAATTTAGATAATTTCCAGAAAAATTTTGGCAGAGTTTCCTTTGTTTTACAAACTATCCAAAATAACCCTGCGCACAGAAAATACCAACAAAGGCCACACTGGCCAACAAGGCAACATGTAAACATATGCGGACCGGCCGCCGCGGCGAATGGGATCGCCCAAACACATCATTTACACACATCCGTACAGAAAGACCCAACCCACAAACATGTCCACAGACCTCTAAACAGACCGACGAAATCATATGACGGGAAAGGGCCCCGCCGTACACAAATAGTCAGATATACAGAAATATATACATAGCAAAAGATGTATGTACCAAAAGTGGACTCCGGATCAAAAGGGAGTACTCCGAAATAGCAGAAAGTGGAGCCTACAGTGATGGATCACTTGTGTCGGTACCTGCGGGCATGAAACGCAGCCCCCGAAGAAAGGGGGTCAGTACGAAAGATGTACTGAGTATGTAAAGCATATAGTACAGAAATATGAGCCATAACTGAAAACAAACAGGATACAAAGGGGAAATACCGAACAGCATATCAAAATCAGTATCAAAACCATACATACATAATGCAAACAAAATCATGCAAAGATCAGGAACGTGGTCACCACTCCGACGCTGGTGCCACACACAGCATAACACCGGAAGGTTCAAATCTCGGTACATCCCCGAGCACACATATCAGCATAGCATATCACAAGCCATATCACAGCATAACTCCAAACGGAACCCGGCCCTATGGCGAGGTCTCGGGAACCGTAACACAGCATACAGCCGAATTTATCATAGCGCGCACGAATCATAACCGGCCCGGGAACCGGTGAACGAAGTCATAATAAGGGCACGAGCGGAGTCGTGAGCAAACAATGCAACTTATAAGTCAAAACACCTTTTGAAACTTGATAATATCATATGCTAACTCATTAATCAAATAGTTCGAATAACAAGTCAATACGGGGTTCGTTTCACAAAAGTATTTCCAAAATAGTATTTATGGTTCAAAATATAGTTTAGAATATCGTGGCAGTCAAACATTATTTTATGATAGCCAAATTCATAACCAAAAGTGTTTTGCTGACATTAGACAAGAATGGGCATAATAGAGCAAACAAAGAAGTCTCGATGCTAGCGGGCCCACCGCGGGTCAAGTCGAGGTGGCGGACATGAATCACAGACATTTGGGGTCTATGGAATCATACATGGAAGTCTCGAGGCAACTTGATTACATTTACAAAAGTTTCGGACATTAGATCACTTTTCAATATAATATGAGTTTTATAATTCAATTCAATTGAATGAATAATACTAAATTTCCAATTCGGATTTCTAGGAACAGAATTGCCCTCGGGGCTCCAATATCGACCTAGTATACCTAAGACATGCCAAAAGAAGGAATGGGTAGCCTTACATACCTTATATGCGTCTTACGCTCGCCCAAAACTCAAATCCCGTTTCGCTCAGAATCTACAAATGGTCAAAGTTACCAATTAGATATTTCAAGGCTTCAAGAATTCATTTAACTTTATATTTCTCTGCCGAAATTTCGGCAGCACTTCCCCTATACATATGACATCCCCGAGGCTTAGCTCGGCTCAATATCTCAACAACAACAACCCAACAATACCAAATGAATCAAGAATCACAACAAAATGAGTTCTAGCATCAATATTCTTCTTTTCTACATAAAGCGACGACTATCATTCGAACTGCACAACATCAAACTAACATCAACATTATCGTATTCATTTTCTCATTCAAGATTATCCAAACGTATTCCAATAATATTCCAAGCAATATACATGAATTCAAGCAATCCGCCACTTTTCATATTCTATCCGAAACTTCAACAACTACGACGAACCTACTAACTCACATTGTTTCCTTCCAAATTCATTAACAATATCCATAATTCACATTTAGCATCTTACTTTCACAATTATATAAAAATCATATAAAATCACATAATTTCCCATATCAACATACAACCAACTTCAATGCCAACTCTCTTCGTTAAACCTTTATTTACGTCATAAATGCCACAACGACACAACTAACGAACTAAATAGAATTTAATCCATTATTCTTACACCACAAAGTGGCTCACGGCCACATACCATCCCACACACACCCACGGCTGCACACACATGCATCACTACCACATAATTCTCATCTTATTCCAATCATTATAACATTCATACAAGTTCCATAACACAAAAGTGGAAAATCCTTACCTTTTCCTTCAAGTTTCAACCCGCCGCAAACGTCGTTCTTGTGCCAAACCAATTATATCACGTCGAAGAGCGTCTTGAATATACTACGAATATGAGAAGAACAAGATTTTAAGATTAGAATCAAAGCTTGGAAAATTATTTTTTTCCCTTGGATAGGGTTCGGCCGAGAGGGTGTTTGGTGATTGCTCCCCTTTTTTTTTGTTTTGTTCTTGAACTTTCTAATGGCTAAGGGTATTTATATATATCTTCTCTTAGTTAATTGATCACATGATCAATTAAAGGGGTTGGGCCAAGGCTTGGCCGGCCACCGCCTTAGTTTGGGCGAAATTTTCTCTTAAATTTTTGTTGAGCCCAATTCATTAAAACTCTCGTTTTGTAACTCCCGAAACTAATTTTTGAAATTCCAATTTTTGCCCTTGGACTTCCTCCATATTCTCACACCAATATTTTTCATAAACAACCTAGACATATTAACTAAAATCCAAAATATTACCTTATAACATACAAGTCCTAATTCTTTTCAAGATTTTCGATTATGCGAAAACACGGGACATAACAAGTATGTTCCCCTTCTTTAAAACATTCATCCCCGAATGTTAAATTACTCTTATAAGGTCTTATGAGCATAACGGGGGAGTCCCTCTCTTGTAAGTAGTACACATAATTCATCCATTGATTAATACAACAAATTTAAAAAAAGTTTAGATTACCTGTGGGCGTAGGAAACAAGTGGGGATATTTCCTCCTCATCTCCTCCTCCGACTCCCAGGTCATCTCTTCCCGGTTGTTGTTGCGCCATAGGACTTTAATAGAAGGCACTTCCTTAGTGCGTAGTCTCCTGACCTACCTATCCAGAATAGTTATAGGCTGCTCTTCTTAAGAAAAATGCTCCGTTACCTGAATGTCATTTACTGGGAATATTCTGGAAGGATCACCAATACATTTTCGCAGCATGGACACATGAAATACCGGGTGCACTGCCTCCAAATCGGATAGTAAGTCTAGCTCATAGGCGACCTCGCCTATCTTCCCAATGATCTGATACGGCCCGATATACCGCAGGCTTAACTTACCCTTTTTACCGAATCTCATAACACCCTTCATAGGCGACACCTTCAGAAATACCCAGTCGCCAATCTGGAACTCTAATGGTCGACGTCGTCTGTCTGCATATGCTTTCTGTCGACTCTGTGCAGCCAATAATCGCTCCCGAATAAGTTTTACTTTATCCACTGCTTCCTGGATCACATCTGGCCCAATTAATTTGGTTTCTCCCACATCGAACCACCCAATAGGAGATCTGCATTTCCTGCCATAAAGAGCTTTGTACGGTGCCATCTGAATGCTGGAGTGATAACTGTTATTATAGGCAAATTCAATAAGCGGAAAATGATCATCCCAGCTGCCTCTGAAATCAATAACACAGGCCCGTAACATATCTTCCAGCGTCTGAATAGTGCGCTCGGCCTGCCCGTCGGACTGAGGATGAAAAGTTGTACTGAGGCTCACCTGAGTCCCTAATCCCTCCTGAAATGACCTCCAGAAATTTGCCGTAAACTGGGCACCTCGGTCAGTAATAATAGATACAGGGACTCCGTGAAGTCTGACTATCTCTCTGATATATAACTTCGCATAATCCTCTGCCGAATAAGTAGTCCGAACAGGAAGAAAATGGGCTGATTTAATCAATCTATCAACAATAACCCAAATCGAATCATACCTGCGTGGAGTGCGCGGTAACCCAACAACAAAATCCATATTAATCATCTCCCATTTCCAGGCTGGAATTTCCATCTCCTGTAATAATCCACCGGGCTTCTGATGTTCAATTTTAACTTGCTGACAATTTGGGCACTGACCAACGAACTCTGTAATATCTTTCTTCATACTGTCCCACCAATACAAACTTCTGAGATCATGATACATTTTAGTGGAACCAGGATGAACAGAATACCGTGCATTATGCGCCTCACCCATGATTTGTCGCCGTAAGCCTGCAACATCCGGTACACAGAATCTGCCTTCATATAATAATACCCCGTCAGGCAAAATTTCAAACGGAGTCTTTTCTTTAGTAAGAGCCATATCTCTGTACTGAACCAGGATAGGATCCTCAAACTGTCGCTGCTTTACTTCTTCTATAATAGATGATTCAACAACTGCACGAACAGAAATCACAGAATCTCCAGAATCTGCCAAACGAACTCCAAGGCTGGCCAACTAATGAATTTCACGAACCAAATCTTACTTACCAGGTGGTACATCAGCCAAGCTGCCCATAGAATTGCGGCTAAGTGCATCCGCTACCACATTGGCTTTCCCAGGATGGTACAGAATATCAACGTCATAATCTTTCAATAATTCAAGCCATCTTCTCTGCCGCAAATTCAGTTCCTTCTGCTTAAAAATATACTGGAGACTCTTATGGTCCGTATAAATATCAACATGGACCCCATATAAATAGTGCCGCCAAATCTTCAAAGCGTGAATAACCGCGGCCAACTCAAGATCATGAGTGGGATAATTCTTCTCATGCGGTCTGAGCTGCCGGGAGGCATAGGCTATAACTCGACCGTGCTGCATCAACACACGGCCTATCCCAATACCAGAGGCATCACAATAGACAACATACCCGTCTGATACTTCTGGAAGGGCTAAAACTCGAGCTGTAATTAATTTTTCTTTCAACATCTGAAAGCTGCGCTCGCAGGCATCAGTCCACTGAAAATTTGCTGCTTTCTGAGTAAGCTTCGTCAGTGGTGCCGCAATAGAAGAAAAATTTTCCACGAACCTCCGATAATATCCGGCTAACCCCAGAAAACTGCGAACCTCTGTCGGGGTAGTAGGCCTGGGCCAATTCTGTACAGCTTCAATTTTCTGCGTATCGACCCGAATACCATCTGCTCCGACAATATGCCCCAAGAATGCCACAGAATTTAACCAGAAGTCACCTTTGGAAAATTTAGCATATAATTTTTGTTGCCGAAGAATACCAAGTACTGTTCTCAAATGATCTGAATGCTCCTCTGCTGATCGTGAATAAATCAAAATATCATCGATAAACACAATCACGAACATATCCAGGAAAGGCCGAAATACCCGATTCATCAGATCCATGAATACCGCTGGAGCATTAGTCAGCCCGAAAGACATCACTCTGAATTCATAATGCCCGTACCGGGTCCTGAAAGCAGTCTTCGGGATATCTGATTCTCGCACTCGCACCTGATGATAACCCGAGCGCAAATCTATCTTTGAAAAATATTTAGAACCCTGCAACTGATCAAACAAATCATCAATCCGGGGGAGGGGATATTTATTCTTTATAGTCACCTTATTTAATTGCCGATAATCGATACACATTCGCAGTGACCCATCTTTCTTTCTTACAAATAATACCGGCGCTCCCCAGGGTGATGTACTGGGTCTGATAAAGCCTTTATCTAACAGATCTTTCAGCTGCTCTTTCAATTCCTTCAATTCAGCCGGTGCCATTCTGTACGGAGGAATAGATATAGGCTGCGTATCCGGCAACAAGTCTATAGTGAAATAAATCTATCTCCCGTTCAGGCGGAAGACCCGGAAGCTCATCTGGAAACACAACTGGGAACTCACTAACAACCGGAACAGACTGAAGAGTAGGCGTCTCGGCTGTAGTATCGTGCACACGAACCAAATGATAGATGTAACCTTTGTAAATCATCTTCTTAGCCTTGAGGTACGAAATAAACTTTCCCCTCGGCGATGCCGTAGACCCGAACCACTCTATAACTGGTTCCCCTGGAAACTGAAAATGGACTACCTTTTTCTGGCAGTCAACATTAGCATAACAGGAAGCCAACCAGTCCATACCCATAATGACATCAAATTCCAGCATATCTAATTCTATCAAATCAGCTTTAGTGCAGCGATCACATATAGTCATAGAACAATCCTTGTATACCTGCCTCGCTATAATACAATCCCCGACCGGTGTAGCTACCTCAAATGGCTCTATAGGATCAGACACTATCCCAATTTTACTAGCAATAAGCGGGGAAATATATGATAAAGTAGAACCAGGATCAATCAGTGCATATAGAGATCGGAAGAAAACCAGTAATGTACCTGTGACCACATTCGGCGAAGCCTCCTGATCCTGGCGGCTGGCCAATGTGTATATGCTATTCGAGGGACCGTTAGAACCTGAAGCACTGCCACGACCTCGACCGCGTCCCACCGGTGCAGGCATACCTCGCCCTGCAGGGCGTGCAACTGATGGAGCAGATGATGAACCAGCGGCTGATCCCGTCGGCTGAGCTACACTACCAGAACCGCTCGCCAACGGACAATCTCGCATAATATGGCCCTGACCGCCGCATGAAAAACAGTCTCCAGTAAGTCGATAATACTCTCCGGGGTGCGATTTCCCGCAATGGGAACAACGGGGCCTGGGTGGTCTGGGCTGGCTGGGACCTCTGGCTATCTGTGACCCTGATGCCCTAGAGCTCTGACCGGCCCTAGACTGTCCTGCACCGTCAAATCTCCTACCGGCTGGCTGTGTACCCCGGCCTGACGGAGAAGGATGTCTGCCTGACTGCTGCTGCTGAGGCTGTCCGCCTCGAGAATCTCCAGAATAACCTGCGGATCTGGCCCTCTTGGGCGGCCTCCTGTCCCGATCTCTGCTGGAATACTCGGCCCTGTGTCGGTCCTCCATACCCAGGGCGTAAGCCTGTAGTCGGGTAATATCCATGTCTGTCTGCAATGCCATCGCCATACAACCATCAATCAGGTAGCGGTCTAACCCTATCACGTATCTGTGCATCCGATCGGCCATATCTGCTACTATGGCAGGTGCATACCGGGCCAGAGAATCAAACTCCATATTATACTCACGGACACCCCGACCCCTCTGCTGCAGATGCAAAAATCGGTCAACCCGCGCCTGTCGTAACTCTGGGGGCAAAAAGTGGTGAGTGAAAGCAGTCACGAACTCATCCTAAGTAGCTGGGGTAGCACCCTCACCCCTGGATAGCTCCCAGGACTCATACCAGTGAGCAGCAACATCCCGTAGTCTATGCGAAGCCAACTCAACAGACTCAGTCTCCGAAGCCCTGGCCAAATCTAGTGAGCGCCGCATCCCCCGAATAAAGTCATGGGGGTCCTCGTCGGGCTTAGACCCGAAAAACTCTGGAGGGACACATAATAGAAACTCTCGAACCCTCAGGCTGTCACGCCTGTCATCATCATCATCATCTCTCCGCCCGCGTCTGCGAGCCTGTCCCGCTACCAGAGTGGTCAATAACTGCACAGCCTCTCTCAGTGTCCTGTCCTCCACCCCTGGCTGAGGAGCTGGAGGCTCGGGTACAGGTACTCGGGCCCCTGGAGCTGCTGATGGACCTGCTCCAGGCCCCGCCGGTGGTGGTGTAGCGGATCCTTCTGAATGGGGCACAACCTCGGGCAAATCATAAACACGAGCCCGGGTAACTCGCTGTGCCTGACTAGTGCCTGCCATCCCTGCCTTGCCCTTCTGGGCCGCCGTTGCCTTCTTCGGAGGCATCACTGCAAACACAGTAACGAATCAGATCAAAATCATCCTAATAGCACAGCTCTAACGCACGATCTAAGATTTCAAAGAAACGTAACACCCTAAATGCCCTGTAGCCTCCCGTTTATAGGTGTTGTGCACAAAACACCGATAAACAAGACTCTACGAGACACGGCCTGTAGACATTCCGAGGACAAACCGCTCTGATACAACTTTTTGTCACGACCCAACCCCGTAGGCCGTGACTAGTGCCCGATCTGGGCACCCAAACCCATCTATCAAATGCATTCAAGTATATAGCAGAAGCCGTCAAGGCTATATTCTAAATTTAGATAATTTCCAGAAAAATTTTGGCAGAGTTTCCTTTGTTTTACAAACTATCCAAAATAACCCTGCGCACAGAAAATACCAACAAAGGCCACACTGGCCAACAAGGCAACATGTAAACATATGCGGACCGGCCGCCGCGGCGAATGGGATCGCCCAAACACATCATTTACACACATCCGTACAGAAAGACCCAACCCACAAACATGTCCACAGACCTCTAAACAGACCGACGGAATCATATGACGGGACAGGGCCCCGCCGTACCCAAATAGTCAGATATACAGAAATATATACATAGCAAAAGATGTATGTACCAAAAGTGGACTCCGGATCAAAAGGGAGTACTCCGAAATAGCAGAAAGTGGAGCCTACAGTGATGGATCACTTGTGTCTGTACCTGCGGGCATGAAACGCAGCCCCCGAAGAAAGGGGGTCAATACGAAAGATGTACTGAGTATGTAAAGCATATAGTACAGAAATATGAGCCATAACTGAAAACAAACAGGATACAAAGGGGAAATACCGAACAGTATATCAAAATCTGTATCAAAACCATACATACATAATGCAAACAAAATCATGCAAAGATCAGGAACGTGGTCACCACTCCGACGCTGGTGCCACACACAGCATAACACCGGAAGGATCAAATCTCTGTACATCCCCGAGCACACATATCAGCATAGCATATCACCAGCCATATCACAGCATAACTCCAAACGGAACCCGGCCCTATGGAGAGGTCTCGGGAACCGTAACACAGCATACGACCGAATTTATCATAGCGCGCACGAATCATAACCGGCCCGGGAATCGGTGAACGAAGTCATAATAAGGGCACGAGCGGAGTCGTGAGCAAACAATGCAACTTATAAGTCAAAACACCTTTTGAAACTTGATAATATCATATGCTAACTCATTAATCAAATAGTTCGAATAACTAGTCAATACGGGGTTCGCTTCACAAAAGTATTTCCAACATATTATTTATGGTTCAAAATATAGTTTAGAATATCGTGGCAGTCAAACATTATTTTATGATAGCCAAATTCATAACCAAAAGTGTTTTGCCGACATTAGACAAGAATGGGCATAATAGAGCAAACAAAGAAGTCTCGATGCTAGCGGGCTCACCGCGGGTCAAGTCGAGGTGGCGGACATGAATCACAGACATTTGGGGCCTATGGAATCATACATGGAAGTCTCGAGGCAACTTGATTACATTTACAAAAGTTTCGGACATTAGATCACTTTTCAATATAATATGAGTTTTATAATTCAATTCAATTGAATGAATAATACTAAATTTCCAATTCGGATTTCTAGGAACATAATTGCCCTCGGGGCTCCAATATCGACCTAGTATACCTAAGACATGCCAAAAGAAGGAATGGGTAGCCTTACATACCTTATATGCGTCTTACGCTCGCCCAAAACTCAAATCCCGTTTCGCTCAGAATCTACAAATGGTCAAAGTTACCAATTAGATATTTCAAGGCTTCAAGAATTCATTTAACTTTATATTTCTCTGCCGAACTTTCGGCAGCACTTCCCCTATACATATGACATCCCCGAGGCTTAGCTCGGCTCAATATCTCAACAACAACAACCCAACAATACCAAATGAATCAAGAATCACAACAAAATGAGTTCTAGCATCAATATTCTTCTTTTCTACATAAAGCGACGACTATCATTCGAACTGCACAACATCAAACTAACATCAACATTATCGTATTCATTTTCTCATTCAAGATTATCCAAACGTATTCCAATAATATTCCAAGCAATATACATGAATTCAAGCAATCCGCCACTTTTCATATTCTATCCGAAACTTCAACAACTACGACGAACCTACTAACTCACATTGTTTCCTTCCAAATTCATTAACAATATCCATAATTCACATTTAGAATCTTACTTTCACAATTATATAAAAATCATATAAAATCACATAATTTCCCATATCAACATACAACCAACTTCAATGCCAACTCTCTTCGTTAAACCTTTATTTACGTCATAAATGCCACAACGACACAACTAACGAACTAAATAGAATTTAATCCATTATTCTTACACCACAAAGTGGCTCACGGCCACATACCATCCCACACACACCCACGGCTGCACACACATGCATCACTACCACATAATTCTCATCTTATTCCAATCATTATAACATTCATACAAGTTCCATAACACAAAAGTGGAAAATCCTTACCTTTTCCTTCAAGTTTCAACCCGCCGCAAACGTCGCTCTTGTGCCAAACCAATTATATCACGTCGAAGAGCGTCTTGAATATACTACGAATATGAGAAGAACAAGATTTTAAGATTAGAATCAAAGCTTGGAAAATTATTTTTTTCCCTTGGATAGGGTTCGGCCGAGAGGGTGTTTGGTGATTGCTCCCCTTTTTTTTTGTTTTGTTCTTGAACTTTCTAATGGCTAAAGGTATATATATATATATATATATATATATATATATATATATATATATATATATATATATCTTCTCTTAGTTAATTGATCACATGATCAATTAAAGGGGTTGGGCCAAGGCTTGGCCGGCCACCCCCTTAGTTTGGGCCAAATTTTCTCTTAAATATTTGTCGAGCCCAATTCATTAAAACTCTCGTTTTGTAATTCCCGAAACTAATTTTTGAAATTCCAATTTTTTCCCTTGGACTTCCTCCATATTCTCACACCAATATTTTTCATAAACAACCTAGACATATTAACTAAAATCCAAAATATTACCTTATAACATACAAATCCTAATTATTTTCAAGATTTCCGATTATGCGAAAACACGGGACATAACAAGTATGTTCCCCTTCTTTAGAACATTCATCCCCGAATGTTAAATTACTCTTATAAGGTCTTATGAGCATAACGGGGGAGTCCCTCTCTTGTAAGTAGTACACATAATTCATCCATTGATTAATACAACAAATTTAAAAAAAGTTTAGATTACCTGTGGGCGTAGGAAACAAGTGGGGATATTTCCTCCTCATCGCCTCCTCCGACTCCCAGGTCATCTCTTCCCGGTTGTTGTTGCGCCATAGGACTTTAACAGAAGGCACTTCCTTAGTGCGTAGTCTCCTGACCTGCCGATCCAGAATAGTTATAGGCTGCTCTTCATAAGACAAATGCTCCGTTACCTGAATGTCATTTACTGGGAATATTCTGGAAGGATCACCAATACATTTTCGCAGCATGGACACATGAAATACCGGGTGCACTTCCTCCAAATCGGATGGTAAGTCTAGCGCATAGGCGACCTCGCCTATCTTCCCAATGATCTGATACGGCCCGATATACCGCAGGCTTAACTTACCCTTTTTACCGAATCTCATAACACCCTTCATAGGCGACACCTTCAGAAATACCCAGTCGCCAATCTAGAACTCTAATGGTCGACGTCGTCTGTCTGCATATGCTTTCTGTCGACTCTGTGCAGCCAATAATCGCTCCCGAATAAGTTTTACTTTATCCACTGCTTCCTGGATCACATCTGGCCCAATTAATTTGGTTTCGCCCACATCGAACCACCCAATAGGAGATCTGCATTTCCTGCCATAAAGAGCTTCGTACGGTGCCATCTGAATGCTGGAGTGATAACTGTTATTATAGGAAAATTCAATAAGCGGCAAATGATCATCCCAGCTGCCTCTGAAATCAATAACGCAAGCCCGCAACATATCTTCAAGCGTCTGAATAGTGCGCTCGGCCTGCCCGTCGGACTGAGGATGAAAAGCTGTACTGAGGCTCACCTGAGTCCCTAATCCCTCCTGGAATGACCTCCAGAAATTTGCCGTAAACTGGGCACCTCGGTCAGTAATAATAGATACAGGGACTCCGTGAAGTCTGACTATCTCTCTGATATATAACTTTGCATAATCCTCTGCCGAATAAGTAGTTCGAACAGGAAGAAAATGGGCTGATTTCATCAATCTATCAACAATAACCCAAATCGAATCATACCTGCGTGGAGTGCGCGGTAACCCAACAACGAAATCCATATTAATCATCTCCCATTTCCAGGCTGGAATTTCCATCTCCTGTAATAATCCACTGGGCTTCTGATGTTCAATTTTAACTTGCTGACAATTTGGGCACTGACCAACGAACTCTGCAATATCTTTCTTCATACCGTCCCACCAATACAAACTTCTGAGATCATGATACATTTTAGTGGAACCAGGATGAACAGAATACCGTGCATTATGCGCCTCGCCCATGATTTGTCGCCGTAAGCCTGCAACATCCGGTACACAGAATCTGCCTTCATATAATAATACCCCTTCAGGCGAAATTTCAAACGGAGTCTTTTCTTTATTAAGAGCCACATCTCTGTACTGAACCAGGATAAGATCCTCAAACTGTCGCTGCTTTACTTCTTCTATAATAGATGATTCAGCAACTGCACGAACAGAAATCACAGAATCTCCAGAATCTGCCAAACGAACTCCAAGGCTGGCCAACTGATGAATTTCACGAACCAAATCTTTCTTACCAGGTGGTACATCAGCCAAGCTGCCCATAGAATTGCGGCTAAGTGCATCCGCTACCACATTGACTTTCCCAGGATGGTACAGAATATCAACGTCATAATCTTTCAATAATTCAATCCATCTTCTCTGCCGCAAATTCAGTTCCTTCTGCTTAAAAATATACTGGAGACTCTTATGGTCCGTATAAATATCAACATGGACCCCATATAAATAGTGCTGCCAAATCTTCAAAGCGTGAATCACCGCAGCCAACTCAAGATCATGAGTGGGATAATTCTTCTCGTGCGGTCTGAGCTGCCGGGAGGCATAGGCTATAACTCGACCGTGCTGCATCAATACACAGCCTATCCCAATACCAGAGGCATCACAATAGACAACATACCCGTCTGATCCTTCTGGAAGGGCTAAAACTGGAGCTGTAATTAATTTTTCTTTCAACATCTGAAAGCTGCGCTCGCAGGCATCAGTCCACTGAAATTTTGCTGCTTTCTGAGTAAGCTTCGTCAGTGGTGCCGCAATAGAAGAAACATTTTCCACGAACCTCCGATAATAACCGGCTAACCCCAGAAAACTGCGAACCTCTGTCGGGGTAGTAGGCCTGGGCCAATTCTGTACAACTTCAATTTTCTGCGTATCGACCCGAATACTATCTGCTACGACAATATGCCCCAAGAATGCCACAGAAGTTAACCAGAATTCACCTTTGGAAAATTTAGCATATAATTGTTGTTGCCGAAGAATACCAAGTACTGTTCTCGAATGATCTGAATGCTCCTCTGCTGATCGTGAATAAATCAAAATATCATCGATAAACACAATCACGAACATATCCAGGAAAGGCCGAAATACCTGATTCATCAGATCCATGAATACCGCTGGAGCATTAGTCAGCCCGAAAGACATCACTCTGAATTCATAATGCCCGTACCGGGTCATGAAAGCAGTCTTCGGGATATCTGATTCTCGCACTCGCACCTGATGATAACCGGAGCGCAGATCTATCTTTGAAAAATATTTAGAACCCTGCAACTGATCAAACAAATCATCAATCCGGCGGAGGGGATATTTATTCTTTATAGTCACCTTATTTAATTGCCGATAATCGATACACATTCGCAGTGACCCATCTTTCTTTCTTACAAATAATACCGGCGCTCCCCAGGGTGATGTACTGGGTCTGATAAAACCTTTATCTAACAGATCTTGAAGCTGCTCTTTCAATTCCTTCAATTCAGCCGGTGCCATTCTGTACGGAGGAATAGATATAGGCTGCGTATCCGGCAACAATTCTATAGTGAAATCTATCTCCCGTTCAGGCGGAAGACCCGAAAGCTCATCTGGAAACACATCTGGGAACTCACTAACAACCGGAACAGACTGAAGAGTAGGCGTCTCGGCTGTAGTATCATGCACACGAACCAAATGATAGATGTAACCTTTCTGAATCATCTTCTTAGCCTTGAGGTACGAAATAAACTTACCCCTCGGCGATGCCGTAGACCCGACCAACTCTATAACTGGTTCCTCTGGAAACTGAAAACGGACTACCTTTTTCTGGCAGTCAACATTAGCATAACAGGAAGCCAACCAGTCCATACCCATAATGACATCAAATTCCAGCATATCTAATTCTATCAAATCAGCTTTAGTGCAGCGATCACATATAGTCACAGAACAATCCCTGTATACCTGCCTCGCTATAATACAATCCCCGACCGGTGTAGCTACCTCAAATGGCTCTATAGGCTCAGACACTATCCTAATTTTACTAGCAACGAGCGGGGAAATATATGATAAAGTAGAACCAGGATCAATCAGTGCATATACAGATCGGGAGAAAACCAGTAATGTACCTGTGACGAAATTCGGCGAAGCCTCCTGATCCTGGCAGCTGGCCAATGCGTATATGCGGTTCGAGGGACCGCTAGAACCTGAAGCACTGCCACGACCTCGACCGCGTCCCACCGGTGCAGGCATACCTCGCCCCGCAGGGCGTGCAACTGATGGAGCAGATGATGAACCAGTGGCTGATCTCGTCGGCTGAGCTACACTACCAGAACCGCTCGCCAACGGACAATCTCGCATAATATGGCCCTGACCGCCGCATGAAAAAAAGGCTCCAGTAAGTCGATAACACTCTCCCGGGTGCGATTTCTCGCAATGGGAATAACGGGGCCTGGGTGGTCTGGGCTGGCTGGGACCTCTGGCTATCTGTGACCCTGATGCTCTGGAGCTCTGACCGGCCCTAGACTGTCCTGCACCGTCAAATCTCCTACCGGCTGGCTGTGTACCCCGACCTGACGGAGGAGGATGTCTGCCTGACTGCTGCTGCTGAGGCTGTCCGCCTCGAGAATCTCCAGAATAACCTGCGGATCTGGCCCTCTTGGGCGGCCTCCTGTCCCGATCTCTGCTGGAATACTCGGCCCTGTGTCGGTCCTCCATACGAGACACGGCCTGTAGACATTCCGAGGACAAACCGCTATGATACCACTTTTTGTCACGACCCAACCCCGTAGGCGGTGACTAGTGCCCGATCTGGGCACCCAAACCCATCTATCAAATGCATTCAAGTATATAGCAGAAGCCGTCAAGGCTATATTCTAAATTTAGATAATTTCTAGAAAAATTTCGGCAGAGTTTCCTTTGTTTTACAGACTATCCAAAATAACCCTGCGCACAGAAAATACCAACAAAGGCCACACCGGCCAACAAGGAAACATGTAAACATATGCGGACCGGCCGCCGCGGCGAATGGGATCGCCCAAACACATCATATACACACATCCGTACAGAATGACCCAACCCACAAACATGTCCACAGACCTCTAAACAGACCGATAGAATCATATGACGGGACAGGGCCCCGCCGTACCCAAATTGTCAGATATACAGAAATATATACATAGCAAAAGATGTATGTACCAAAAGTGGACTCCGGATCAAAAGGGAGTACTCTGAAATAGCATAAAGTAGAGCCTACAGTGATGGATCACCTGTGTCTGTACCTGCGGGCATGAATCGCAGCCCCCGAAGAAAGGGGGTCAGTACGAAAGATGTACTGAGTATGTAAAGCATAGAGTACAGAAATATGAGCCATAACTGAAAACAAACTGGATACAAAGGGGAAATACCGAACAGTATATCAAAATCTGTATCAAAACCATATATACATAATGCAAAAAAAATCATACAAAGCTCAGGAACGTGGTCACCACTCCGACGTTGGTGCCACACACAACATAACACTGGAAGGTTCAAATCTCCGTACATCCCCGAGCACACATATCAGCATAGCATATCACCAGCCATATCACAGCATAACTCCAAACGGAACCCGACCCTATGGCGAGGTCTCGGGAACCGTAACACAGCATACGGCTGAATTTATCATAGCGCGCACGAATCATAACCGGCCCGGGAACCGGTGAACGAAGTCATAATAAGGGCACGAGCGGAGTCGTGAGCAAACAATGCAACTTATAAGTCAAAACACCTTTTGAAACTTGATAATATCATATGCTAACTCATTAATCAAATAGTTCGAATAACTAGTCAATACGGGGTTCGTTTCACAAAAGTATTTCCAACATAGTATTTATGGTTCAAAATATAGTTTAGAATATCGTGGCAGTCAAACATTATTTTATGATAGCCAAATTCATAACCAAAAGTGTTTTGCCGACATTAGACAAGAATGGGCATAATAGAGTAAACAAAGAAGTCTCGATGCTAGCGGGCCCACTGCGGGTCAAGTCGAGGTGGCGGACATGAATCACAGACATTTGGGGTCTATGGAATCATACATAGAAGTCTCGAGGCAACTTGATTACATTTACAAAAGTTTCGGACATTAGATCACTTTTCAATATAATATGAGTTTTATAATTCAATTCAATTGAATGAATAATACTAAATTTCCAATTCGGATTTCTAGGAACAGAATTGCCCTCGGGGCTCCAATATCGACCTAGTATACCTAAGACATGCCAAAAGAAGGAATGGGTAGCCTTACATACCTTATATGCGTCTTACGCTCGCCCAAAACTCAAATCCCGTTTCGCTCAGAATCTACAAATGGTCAAAGTTACCAATTAGATATTTCAAGGCTCCAAGAATTCATTTAACTTTATATTTGTCTACCGAAATTTCGGCAGCACTTCCCCTATACATATGACATCCCCGAGGCTTAGCTCGACTCAATATCTTAACAACAACAACCCAACAATACCAAATGAATCAAGAATCACAACAAAATGAGTTCTAGCATCAATATTCTTCTTTTCTACATAAAGCGACGACTATCATTCGAACTGCACAACATCAAACTAACATCAACATTATCGTATTCATTTTCTCATTCAAGATTATCCAAACGTATTCCAATAATATTCCAAGCAATATACATGAATTCAAGCAATCCGCCACTTTCCATATTCTATCCGAAACGTCAACAACTACGACGAACCTACTAACTCACATTGTTTCCTTCCAAATTCATTAACAATATCCATAATTCACATTTAGAATCTTACTTTCACAATTATATAAAAATCATATAAAATCACATAATTTCCCATATCAACATACAACCGACTTCAATGCCAACTCTCTTCGTTAAACCTTTATTTACGTCATAAATGCCACAACGACACAACTAACGAACTAAATAGAATTTAATCCATTATTCTTACACCACAAAGTGGCTCACGGCCACATACCATCCCACACACACATGCATCACTACCACATAATTCTCATCTTATTCCAATCATTATAACATTCGTACAAGTTCCATAACACAAAAGTGGAAAGTCCTTACCTTTTCCTTCAAGTTTCAACCCGCCGCAAACGTCACTCTTGTGCCAAACCAATTATATCACGTCGAAGAGCGTCTTGAATATACTACGAATATGAGAAGAACAAGATTTTAAGATTAGAATCAAAGCTTGGAAAATTATTTTTTTCCCTTGGATAGGGTTCGGCCGAGAGGGTGTTTGGTGATTGCTCCCCCCCTTTTTTTTTTTGTTTTGTTCTTGAACTTTCTAACGGCTAAGGGTATATATATATATCTTCTCTTAGTTAATTGATCACATGATCAATTAAAGGGGTTGGGCCAAGGCTTGGCCGGCCACCCCCTTAGTTTGGGCCAAATTTTCTCTTAAATATTTGTTGAGCCCAATTCATTAAAACTCTCGTTTTGTAATTCCCGAAACTAATTTTTGAAATTCCAATTTTTTCCCTTGGACTTTCTCCATATTCTCACACCAATATTTTTCATAAACAACCTAGACATATTAACTAAAATCCAAAATATTACTTTATAACATACAAGTCCTAATTATTTTCAAGATTTCCGATTATGCGAAAACACGGGACATAACAAGTATGTTCTCCATAGGCGGGCCCGGCTCGGGTCGATACCCGTCCGTGGGTCCCGCGACCTTCCTTTATGTAATTTGGAAGACTTTTGAAATAATTTGGTATGACTATTATTTTGATTCTCAAGTATGGTTATTTTACTTATATTTGAGTCCATGATAATGATTTTGTGCATATGGTTACTCACGACTCTGCTCGTGCGTTCTGTTGTATCTTTCGCCGGATCCCGGGCCGGTTCTGTTGTCGTGCGCACTTTGATATATTCCGGTTTTATGCTGTGTTGATGGTTCACCGAGCCACTCGCTAGAGGGCCGGGTTCCACTTATATTTGGCATTATGCTGTGTATGGCGTTATGCTGTGTTAGGATGTGTGACGGGGATACGGAGATTTGAACCTTCTGGTGTTATGCTGTGTTATGGCGCCATCGACGGGCGGGCGACCATATTCTCTGTGGCCTATGCATGACTTATATTTTGAGAGTAAACATTTTGATATTTTGGGTTCGCACTTATGTTCTGTACTTCTATTTCGTTTATACCTCATATTTGTTTTCTGTATCTTCTGCTTTGCATACTCAGTACATATTTTGTACTGACCCCTTTTCTTCGGGGGGCTGCGTTTCATGCCCGCAGGTGCAGACGCACAGTTTGGTGATCCAGCCGTTTAGGATACCCTCTTCTGCTGTTTGGAGTGCTCCTCTTATTCCGGAGCCTACATTTTGGTATATATCTTCGTTCGTTGCATATGTATATATTTGTTCCGGGGTACGGCGGGGCCCTGTCCCGCCATATGATTCGGTTGGTCTGTTTAGAGGTCTGTAGACGTATATGTGGGTTTTGTGCCTACTTCTGTACGGGTGTGTTTGTATGATCCCACTTGCCATGGCCGCCTTGTCGGCGTGCATTTGTATATGTTTTGGGCCGTTGCGCCATTTGATAGCCTTGTCGGCTTCTGATGTATATATATATATATATATATATATATATATATGGTTGTGTTTGAAATGTGTCTGAGACAGTTTGATATAATTTGAAGCAGCGTGTGATATTTGTGCCCGTATACGCTATCTGTATGTGATTCGGATTGGATGAGTGTGTTAGGGTGCCCAGTTTGGGCACTAGTCACGGCCTACGGGGTTGGGTCGTGACAGAAGTGGTATCAGAGCGGTTTGTCCTCAGAATGTCTACAGGACGTGTCTCGTAGAGTCTTGTTTATCGGTGTGTTGTGCACCACATCTATAAACAGGAAACTACAGGACATTTAGGGTGTTACCTTTCTTTGAATCTTAGATCATGCGATAGAGCTGTGCTATTAGGATGACTCTTTTCTGATCGATTGTTATGTTTTTCAGTGATGCCTCCAAAGAAGGCGGTGGCTGCCCAAAAGGGCAAGGCGGTGGTAGGAGAGACTAGTCAGGCGCAGAGAGTTACCCGGGCTCGTGCTCAGGATTTGCCCGACGTTGTGCCCCAGTCAGAGGGTTCTGCTACACCCCCACCTGAGGAGCATGGAGCCGCTCCACCATTAGCTCCAGAGACTCCAACGCCCGAGCCTCCAGCCCCTCAGCCAGGGGCGGAGGATAGGACGTTGAGGGAGGCAGTACAGTTGTTGACGACATTGGCGGCAGGACAGGCTCGCAGACGCGGGCTGAGAGGTGATGATGATGATGACAGGCGTGATAGCCTGAGGGTCCGTGATTTTCTGACATGCGGTCCCCTAGAGTTTTTCGGGTCTAAGCCCTAGGAGGACCCCCATGACTTCATTCGGGGGATGAGGCGCTCATTGGGATTGATCAGGGCTTTAGAGACCGAGTCTGTTGAGTTAGCCTCGCACAGATTACGAGATGTTGCGGCAAATTGGTATGAGTCCTGGCAGCTGTCCAGAGGTGAGGATGCTCCCCCAGCTACTTGGGATGAGTTTGTGGCCGCTTTTCTCTGCCACTTTTTGCCCCCGGAGTTACGACGGGTGCGGGTTGATAGATTTTTACAGCTGCAGCAGAGAGGTCGGAGTGTTCGTGAGTATAATTTGGAGTTTAATTCTCTGGCTCGATATGCACCTGCGATAGTAGCAGATATGGCAGACCGGATGCACCGGTACGTGATAGGATTGGACAGCTACCTGGTTGACGGCTGCATGGCTGTGGCATCGCAGACTGATATGGACATCGCCCGGTTACAGGCTTACGCGCAGGGGATGGAGGACCGGCACAGAGAGGATCAGTCGGGCATAGAACGTGATAGGAGACCGCCCAAGCGGGCCAGGTCAGCTGGGTATTATGGGGAGTCCCAAGGCGGGCAACCTCAACAGTATGTTAGACAGTCTTCTCAGCCGGCACAGAGTGCACTCCCGCAGTCTATCGGGGAGGGATTTGATAGTGTCAGATACTCAGGAGCAGGCCAGAGTTCCAGAGCATCAGGTTCGCAGATGACCAGGGGTTCCAGCCAGTCCCGACCACCCAGGCCTCGTTGTTCTTATTGTGGGAGATCGCACCTAGGGGAGTGCTACCGAGCCACAGGAGCTTGTTTTTCCTGCGGCCGTCAGGGCCATGTTATGCGAGATTGTCCGATGGCGAGTGGTTCTGGTAGTACAGTTCAGCCGACGGGATCAGCCGCTGGTTCATCTTCTACTCCCTCAGCTATGCACCCTGCAGGGTGGGGTATGCCGACACCGGCGGGCCGCGGTCGAGGCCGTGGCGGTGTTTCAGATTCTAGCAGTCCTTCGAACCGCATATATGCGTTGGCCAGCCGACAGGACCAGGAGGCGCCACCAGGTGTGGTTACAGGTGATTTAAATTTTTAAATTCGTTACACTGTATGGTAAGAAATTGATATATGCTATTCAAAAAGAATATCCCCCGAAATGTTTGTGAGACCCTATAAGGCTAATTTAACATTCGAGGACAAATGTTCTAAAGGGGGGGGGGAGGATGTTACGTCCCGTATTTTATACATTGGGACAATCCGGATTAACTATGATAAGTTAGGGCCAAGACCATTCCGGGACTTGAAGTCAAGACTTTTGACCTTCGATTTTATTTTGAGACATAAGTTGTTCATGAAATTGTTGGCATGGAACACTTAGGAAAAGTTGTGACCAAAAGTCACATAATTGGAAGTTGAAAATCATGCAAAAAAGGCCCTTTGGCCGTGTGGCTTTGCAAGTAGTCCCACACACTTTGTGGCCAATTTTAAATGGTCCAACTCATGTGTGGACCATGGACACTTGGAGGGCTCATCTTGGGGCTTAAAAGATGACTTCTAAGTCATCTTCTAGCACTTCCACACTTAGAAAAATAAATCAAGAAGTTGAAGAACAACAACCAACACCATTCGGCCAAGCCTAAGAAAAACCAAGTCCAATTTTAGCCACCCCAAAAATATTTATTTGGTGAAAATCCACTAATTGGAGGTCCCTAAGTATCGTGGAAGTGTTGTTGGAGCGATCAAGCCATCCGTTTAGTAGATCACAAACCCTAGGCATAGTGTGGAGTTGAAGAAGAAAGGTAAGATTTGATCTTGTTTTATGTGTCATAAATGTTGTATGCATGTTGTAGTATGCTAAAATGGATGAAAATCATGAGATAGGGTATGTTGGAAGTGGGTCGTGTTCTTGGTGTGTTAGCCGTGTGAGGTGTGTGTATGTTGTGTGGTGTGGAGGTGATGAATTGATCTTATGTAGCATGTTTGATTGTTGTAGTGTGTAGGATGGCTAAGAATCACTAATATATGCATGTGTGGTGATAGCCGAATGTGGGTCATACTATATGCCAAAGAACGCATTAATGTCGCTTAGTGTTTTAGTGGTTGTTGTGATGACTTTTTTGTTGGAAATGAGAGTTTAATGTCGCAAGTTGATATGGTAAGTGTTGCAGACTGATTTGGAGAATTATGTGCAAGTAATGCAATTTTTATTTTTATGAGAATAACATTGTTAGAATGTGGATTATTGGTGCAAATCATGATTCGAAAGTCGGAAGTGTGTATAGCGAGGTTCTCGGGTATGGGACTGTTTTCGGGAAAATTGGAGCAATTGTTGGATTGTTGGAAATGTTGTGTAAGTTGTTTAAAATGTCCTTGAATATTGTTGGAATGGGTTCGGGTTGGAAATTGAATGTATGAGCGGTGATGTGGCTTGAATGTAAGCCGTCGAATTGACTATTATGAATGTTGTAAAAGAGAGTTATTATTGTTATATTGCCTTTCGGATTAGTCATTGGGGTTGTTAGGTTGGCTATTGTTGTTGTGATTGTTGATTTGGCCGAGTTAAATTCTCGGGGTTGGCCTTTTTACAGGGGAAATGCTGCCCAAATTTCTGTAGAATTGAGTGTTAGTTTGGAATAAATCGCCTAAGTGCCTATGGCTAATGTTTGATATTCGTTGGCGTATTTGTAGACATTTGGGGAGCCCGAGGCGTAGGTTGGGATTAGCTTGAGTTGGGCTAGCTTGGAGTGCATACGAGGTATGTAAAGCTCAAACCTTCCTTCTTTTGGCATGCCTTAGTTATACATAGGTTATATCACGAGCCTCGAGGAAATTCTAAATTCGCAATCCGAGTACGTTATGACTCTTATATATTTCTTGGCACTCGTATGTTTGATGTGATGAAATATGAATCCTTATGTCTTCGAAATAACTGATTTCCAAATGTTTCACAAAAAGTTTTGTTTTAAAGAATTCCGTAATTATGGACGTCGTATCTTTCACATAAAGGCTCGGATTGCTTCGATATCTTCGTAGGAGTTTGTATGGCGTATGATGAGTATGTTCTCCATTGGCGGGCCCGGCTCCGGTCGATACCCGTCCGTGGGTCCCGCGACTTTCCTTTATGTAATTCGGAAGACTTTTGAAAGAATTTGGTATGACTATTATTTTGATTCTCAAGTATGGTTATTTTACTTATATTTGAGTCCATGATAATGATTTTGTGCATATGGGTTACTCACGGCTCTGCTCGTGCGTTCTGTTATATCTTTCGCCGGATCCCGGGCCGGTTCTGTTGTCGTGCGCACTTTGATATATTCCGGTATTATGCTGTGTTGATGGTTCACCGAGCCACTCGCTAGAGGGCCAGGTTCCACTTATATTTGGCGTTATGCTGTGTATGGCGTTATGCTGTGTTATGATGTGTGACGGGGATACGGAGATTTGAACCTTCTGGTGTTATGCTGTGTTATGGCGCCATCGACGGGCGGGCGACCATATTCTCTGTGCCCTATGCATGACTTATATTTTGAGACTAAACATTTTGATATTTTGGGTTTGCACTTATGTTCTGTACTTCTATTTCGTTTATGCCTCAGATTTGTTTTCTGTATCTTCTGCTTTGCATACTCAGTACATATTTCGTACTGACCCCCTTTCTTCGGGGGGCTGCGTTTCATACCCTCTTCTGCTGTTTGGAGTGCTCCTCTTATTCCGGAGCCTACATTTTGGTATATATCTTCGTTCGTTGCATATGTATATATTTGTTTCGGGGTACAGCGGGGCCTTGTCTCGCCATATGATTCGGTTGGTCTGTTTAGAGGTCTGTAGACGTATATGTGGGTTTTGTGCCTACTTCTGTACGGGTGTGTTTGTATGATCCCACTTGCCATGGCCGCCTTGTCGGCGTGCATTTGTATATGTTTTGGGCCGTTGCACCATTTGATAGCCTTGTCGGCTTCTGATGTATATATATATATATATATATATGGTTGTGTTTGAAATGTGTCTGAGACAGTTTGATATAATTTGAGGCAGCGTGTGATATTTGTGCCCGTATACGCTATCTGTATGTGATTCGGATTGGATGAGTGTGTTCGGGTGCCCAGTTCGGGCACTAGTCACGGCCTACGGGGTTGGGTCGTGACAGTACGACCCGATCCATATATAATATAATAGTGCCGAGGAACGTACGGCCCGATCCATATATAATATAATATATATAAATGCATGTAAAACTCGGAAAAAGATACTCTGAACCCCTCTGGTGACATAAGAAGCTAATATGAAAAGTCTCTGGGAGTTATGGATATAAAACATAGGAGGCCAACGATACAAATATCTCTACACTCTCTAAGAATAGAGTCTTTGGAACTCGCTTGCTCACTGTGTTCGTTCATATGATAAGGATCATGCCAAAAAGAAAGAAAGGATAACTTTACATACCTGTTATAGGTTAACCATAGTCAAGTTCACTTCGCCGCCCCTTTAGCCTACTCGATATGAAAGTAACGCTATCGTTAGTAAATTATACTTTCTAGCTTATAAACCTACAATCAATCACTTATAGGAATCATTCTTTAGTTCACACTTTCTTGATTAGGATTTTCATTAGTTAAGAACTTAACGGAAATCGGGCAGCATTTCCCCTATATACTCGCCTAACCCGAACTTCCAATTAACCTCCTGTTATCACAACAATACCAACAATGACAGTAATAGAAATATGCATATCAAACCTTTACAATTCAGCTCATAAACAACTCAAACAATCCAACAACCCTTCTTAACCCTTTTCCAATCTAAATCATTAACGTTTTAAGATTTTTCACCAAACAAACCAATCATACGCTTTGTACACGATACGTTATACACTTCTTTCTTCCAAATTTAGAATCCACATCAATGACAACACGATCACAACACGAATAACAACATATGAACATAAATCATACCTTTAATCCTTTCAACCCACAATTTCATATAACAACAATTTCATGCAATTTCTTACTTCCAATTTCACCCAATCCAATTTTAATCCTTCCATTACAACAACATTAATACAATTACGCCACAAAATAACAAAATCTTACCTTAATTTTAACCGGAGCAAATTCTACACTCACTTGCACCAATTGCATCGCTTCTTCTTTCTTCAATTTAAATCATAACTTGTTGCTTCCATTGGAACATAACACACCTTGGGATTTGTTATATCCCGTATTTTTGCGTATTCGGAAAATTTGAAATAATTGTGACAAGTTAAAGACAAGGCTGCGTTTTGATCTTGTTTGATACATAAATTGTTTATGAAAATTTTGGATGTGGAAATATGAGAAAAGGTTAGGGGTAAAAAAAAAAAGGAAATTCACAAAGTGGCTCAAGGAAATATTGTGAAAGGCCAAGGGCAAAATTGGAATTGGCGAATTATTTGTTCATGAAAAAAAAAGAAAGAAAGGAAATGAAAAACTAAGGGGCATGTGCCATGCACATGGGTGTGGTCCATGTCCCATGTCATCTTTTAATATGTGGCACATGGATGAAAATTCATCACATGGCCATTTGGAACATTCAAGAAAGTGGGAGAAAGAAAGAAAGAGAAAGAAGATGAAGAACAAAAAAAAAAACAAGCATATTTCGGCCACGGTAGGGGGATTTTTCCCCCATGAAATCATGCCCCAAAAATTATTTTCTTGTTGTATTTCTACTAATTCAAGGGCCCTCTACAACGTGGTGTAGTTATTTCGAAAGATAAGACGTTCGTTTCATCAATTTAGCAACCTTAGCCAAGAGGGAAGTTGAAGGAAAAAGGTAAGAATTTAACCTTCCTTTCTATGTTATGGATGCTTGGGAATGTTGTGGTGTGTAGAAATGCATGATAATCACGAAAGATAATGTGTGTTAGGTGTATGTGGCCGTGTGTATGGGTCGTTTGCAAGAACAATGATTTAATTGTTTATTTAGTGTTTTAGTTGTTGTTGTTGTGGGTTCTATGTTGATAATGAAAGTGTGATGGTTTTAGTTGAAGTTACAAGTGTTGGAGAGTAGTCATGGAAGCCTATGTGACTAGAGTATTATTGCTTGTATACATATAGAAAATAATGTTGTTAAGGTATGAATTGTTAGCATAATTCATGAACTTGGAGAAAGAAAATATGTTGTTGTTGTTGTGATTCCATTTGGAAGAATTCGGGTGGCATATCATATGGGACGGAATTGTTGAATATTGAATGGATTGCTTGAAATGTTCTTGGCCTATGTTTGAATAATATTAAATTAGTGTATGAATGCAAAAATGTTGATATCGATTTGAAAGTGTGAAGTCGGATTGGAAGTTGATATGTTATGTAGAAAAGAAGACAACATATGTTAGAATGTGTTTCAATTCGATCGTTGATGTTATTGGTATTGTTGTTGGTTTGGTTGTTGATATTTGGAGCCGAGTTAAATCTCGGGGATGATGCATTTGCAGGGGAAATGCTGCCCAAATTTCGGCAGAATATAAGTGAATTTATTTGAAAGATTAAGACAAGTATTGGCTTAAGATTGAATTCTTAAAGCTTTATGATTAATATTTGGTAAATGTGACCAATTGTAGATTTTGGAGGAAACGGGATTTGAATTTGGACAAGCGTAAGAGGCAAGTGAGGTATGTAAAGCTCACCCTTTCCTTCTTTTGGCATGTCCTATGTATACTAGGTCAAGACTTGAGCCTCGGGAACAATTCTGTCCATCGAAACCCGAGTTTGATTTTGAATACTATTCGTTCAATGTAATTGAACTATAATTCTTATGTTTTGTTGGAAAGGTGTCTAAACATCCATAACTTCCACAAGCGTATTCGGATTGCTTTGAAACTTTCTTGGATGACTCCATAGAGTCCAATGTTTGTAATTTATATCCGCCACCTAGACTTGACCCGAGGTGGGCCCACAAGTTCCAAAACTTCCTTCGTTTGTCTCACTTGAGCTATCCTTGTATGATATGAAAGTAAGACTTTCGTCTATGAATCTAAAACTCTGTTTGATTCGTTCCATACGTCATTGGAAAGCTCCTTAATGTGAATATCCTGATAATACATTCGATTCTTTTACCGGGTTTTGATTTATGTGCACCTAATTTCTTACTACTCCGCTCGTATATATGCTATGATCCCTTTCACCGAGTTCCGGGCCAGTATGTATTGTGCGTATGGTTCGCCGAGTACCTTGTCTAGGAGTCGGGTTCCATGTATGTAATTTTCGAACTATGATGTATCTGGCTCTGGGGTACTGTGGTATATGTCCGTCCCCAGTTACTGTGTATATGGATTATGATGTGACTGGTTCCCGGGTTCTCGTGTTATATGTCTGGTTCCCGAGATACCGTGTACATGTTATGGAATCTTCTGGAGTATGGTGTGTTATGGCGCCAGAGACGGGAGTGACGACCATGTTCCTGTGCCCTTTGCATGACTTTGATATGTATCATTTGTGATTGAAAAGTAAGTGTTCTGATGTTCTGGATAAGCTACTTACCTTCTGTATTTTTCTGATATACGATTTTGGCATACATGAATCTAATCACCGAGTCCCTCACCGAGGGCCGGGGCACGTTGTATGTATGTGTAATGCCTGATTCTGACATATGTGATTTATGTTTGGAAAGTAATAAATTTGGTTATTGACCGCTGGATTCTTGACCGCGGTGTGTGCGACATTGACCGCTGGATTCTTGACCGCGGTATGCCGCATTCGTGATGTTGACCGCTGGATTCTTGACCGCGGTGTGTGCGACATTGACTGTTGGACTCCTGACCGCGGTATGCCGCACTATGTGATAGTGACCGCTGGACTTTTGGTCGCGGTAATTGTGTGTCTGGTTTTCTGCGTGTATGAGACAGAAATGTTTTTCAAAGGAAAGCAAAGTATTTTGGCATTTTGATTGCCGTATTTGTCTTCCGGAACCTTTTATGTATGATTTGTACGTCAGATGCAACACTTTGGTATTCTGGTTATTGTGCTCACCTTCTGTACATTTTACTTCGGTTATGGCTTCGTTTTCTGTGTTTCATGCCTTACATGCTCAGTACATATTCCGTACTGACCCCCTTTCTTCGGGGGCTGCGTTTCATGCCGCGCAGGTACTCCCAGATGAGTTGAAGATATTATGGAAGATGTTCCAGCGAGGATGGCAAGCTCCATTTGCTCTCGGAGAACTGCCGAGTCAGAATATATGTGTTAAAGGTTCTGTTAATATTAGAGACGTTGCAGACAGAGTCGTGGGTATGGTATGTCGGTTTAGTAAGCGGTTCCATCAGCCGATATGTCGTTTAGTATCACGTTATAAAGTCCGTATGATTACAGATTGGTTTGACTTGAAAGCTACAATATATATATATATGTTTCAGCAAGTTTTACTATGTATTACATTCTATTTGATTAAAAGTCCGGAAAGATTATGTACGAAATGAAAGTCTGTGGGTTCGCTCGGCTCCGGATATGGGGTCGAGTGCCCATCACACCCTAGTGGGATTAGGGTGTGACAGGATTAACCTAAACTATATATATATATATATATATATTGCTATCAAAGTGATGAAGAACAGCCATGGCCGTGAGGTGCCATGGCTATGTTATGCATTTTTTTGGTTTCAAGATTTGTTAAAATGTAATGTGTTTAACTTAGTCATCATATGCCTTATATAGGCAGCCCCTTCATGGGACATGTGTCCCTCTATGATGACTCATCCTCTTTTTTTTAATAAAATCGGTGGGGCCCACTCTAATTACCTAATTAGCTACTTAATTAATCACTAATCTCCACTTAATAATATAATCATAGTTAATTAATCCCTAATCTCCATTAATATTTCCATACTAATTGAAATTTATAAACAAATAGTGCACTAATTAAATCGAGAATTAAAGGTACTTATTTTATATCCCAAAATAATCCCGTCCTTAACTCATGTCGATTAGCTTACGAATAATTCGACGTATAAAAATTCGGGATATAACATGGAACCTTCTTGACACTTGTTTAACACCTCGTTAACAATCTAAGGGACATTATAACTCTTCTCCAAAACATCATTATGCCATCATTAATTCGATACTCGTAAATCTTGCCCGATACACAACCTATACGTTGCTTTCCTTAACCACTTCCGTCTCCTACCTCACATGTCTTTGAAATATCATTTAGAATCATCAAATGTTATTTCTTACTTATCAAAATATCGTATACGTCGTGCCCTTCTTTAGTCTATTCACTGTACGTTAACGAGAAATTTTCGGGGTGTAACATTCTTCCACCCTTTTGGAACATTCGTCCTCGAATGTTAAGCACTCGGGAATTCTACGAAAATTTCGCCAGAGTTTCCCCTGTAATATGGAAATACCATCCTATCATAACAGCCCACAATAACATTGCCTCACAGGGCCACAACACAATAGCAATATAAGCTGACCACACACGACCAATATGCATAAAAAGAAAACATACATACCTCATAATCCCGATGTTTCATCGTGGATCTCTTCCGGGGCCTGAAATAAGTGCGGGTATTTGGATTTCATACTCTCTTCTGCTTCCCAAGTCATTTCCAATCGGTTGTTATTCTGCCATAAGACTTTAACTAAGGCTACTTCCTTATTTCGAAGTCTCCGTACCTGCCTGTCTAATATGGCAATGGACACTTCTTCATAGACTAGCTTTTCTGTCACTTGAACATCATCTATTGGAACAATCCTCATAGGATCTCCAACACACTTGCGAAGCATTGAGACATGGAAAATTGGATGGACTAATTCAAGTTCTAGAGGAAAGTCCAATTTATAAGCTACTTGACCCACCTTGCGGATAATCTTATAGGGTCCAATATATCGAGGACTTAACTTTCCTTTCTTACCAAATCTCATCACTCATTTCATTAGCGAAACCTTCAAAAATACCCAATCATCAACTTGAAATTCTAAGTCTCGCCGGCGGTTGTCCGCAGAAGATTTTTGGCGACTTTAGGCTGTCAATAATCGATCTCGGATCACCTTGACTTTTTCTACTGCTTGTTGAATTAACTCAGGGCTTATTAGCTGTACTTCTCCTATTTCAAACCATCCAATTGGGGATCTGCACTTCCTTCCATATAGAGCTTCATACGGAGCCATTTGGATACTGGAATGATAGCTATTGTTGTATGAAAACTCAATTAGAGGTAAGTGGTCATCCCAACTACAACCAAAATCTAGAACACATGCTCTTAGCATATCCTCCAAGGTCTGAATGGTACGTTCGGCTTGCCTATCAGTTTGCGGATGAAATGCTGTGCTGAGCTTTACTTGAGTACCCAAACCTTCTTGGAAGGATTTCCAGAACTTCGCTGTAAATTGCGCTCCTCTATCGGTGATAATAGATATCGAAATACCATGGAGTCGCACAATCTCCTTGAGATACAACCTTGCATAATCTGCTGCTGAGTATGTGGTTCTAACAGGAAGAAAATGAGCTGCTTTCGTCAATCTATCCACAATCACCGATATAGAATCATACTTGCTTCAGGAACGAAGTAATCCCACAATAAAATCCATATTGATCACTTCCCATTTCCAAGTAGAGATTTCCATTGCCTGCAACAATCCTCCTGGCTTTTGATGTTCGATTTTCACTTGCTGGCAATTTGGACATTGGGCTACAAATTCTGCTATGTCTTTCTTCATTCCATCCCACCAATAAATTAACTTGAGATTATGATACATCTTTGTTGTTCCTGGATTAATAGAATACCGAGAATAATGAGCTTCTTTTATAATTTGGCGATGTAATTCTGCAACATTCGGAACACATATCCTACCTCGGTATCTAAGAATTCCATCTATAGAAGTTTCAAATGGAGACTTCTCCTTTTCATGAAATGTGTCTCTATAATGGCTCAACTGAGGATCTTCATATTGACGCTCTTTCACTTCCATATTCAAGGACAAAACTGTGGGATTATTAATACCAATTCCTGCACTACCTGAATCAATTAGGCGTACTCCAAGATTATCTAGTTGGTGGAGCTCATGAATTAATTCTTTCTTCTCCGGAGGAACTTCACATAGGCTGCCCATTGATTCTACGGCTAAGCGCGTCAGCCACTACATTTGCCTTCCCGAGGAGGCACAAAATACTCACATCATAATCTTTCAATAATTCTAACCACCGCCTCTGCCGCAGATTTAACTCCTTCTGTTTGAAAATGTATTGAAGACCCTTGTGATCTGTATAAATATCGACATGCACACCATACAAGTAATGTCTCCACATCTTTAATGCATGAATAACTGCAGCCAATTCTAGATCATGAGTTTCTTTTCATGTTTCCGCAGCTGTCTCGAAGCATAAGCGATGACTTTACCGTGCTGCATTAACACACATCCTAACCCAATACCGTAAGCATCACAATATACAACGTAACCATCTGGCCCTTCTGGGAGTGTTAGGACCGGAGCTGAAGTTAGCCTATCCTTCAATTCCTGAAAGCTACGCTCACAAGCATCATTCCATTAAAATTTAGCTGACTTCTGGGTTAGCTTCGTCAATGGGGCTGAAATAGAGGAATGTCCTTCTACGAACCTTCTATAGTAACCTGCCAATCCCAAAAAACTATGGACTTATGTAAGCGTCGTAGGCCTTGGCCAAGTCTTCACAGCTTCAATTTTCTGAGTATCAACTCGAATGCCATCATCTGAAATAACATGACCCAAAAATGTCACAGAATTCAGCCAAAACTCGCACTTTGAGAATTTTGCATACAATTCTCGAGTTCGAAGAATTCCAAGAACAATACGTAAATGGTCTGCATGTTCTGTTTGTGCGAGAGTATACCAGAATATCGTCAATGAATAATATTACGAATAAATCCAAGAGAGGTCTGAATACATTATTCATCAAATTCATGAACACTGTCGAAGCATTAGTTAACCCAAATGACATCACCCGGAATTCATAATGGCAATATCTCGTTCTAAAAGCTGTTTTGGGAATATCTTCTTCTTTAACTCTCACTTGATGATAACTTGACCTCAAGTCTATTTTGGAAAACCAGTTGGCACCTTGTAATTGATCAAACAAATCATCAATCCTTGGGAGAGGATATTTGTTCTTTATCGTCACCTTATTCAACTGCCCATAATCGATACAAATCCGTAAGGAACCATCTTTCTTTCTCACGAATAGGACTGGTGCTCCCTACGGTGATGAACTGGGTCTAATAAACCCCTTCTCACGTAAATCTTTCAACTATGCCTTTAACTCTTTCAATTCTGCTGAAGCCATTCGGTAAGGAGGAATTGAAATAGGCTTGGTGTCTGGCAACACATCAATAGCAAAATCAATCTCTGTTTTTGGAGGAAGGCTTGGAAGTTCATCTGGAAATACATCCGGAAATTCATTCACTACCGAAACGGATTGAAAAGTTGGCGACTTTGCTTCGGTATCCTGAAATTGGACTAAGTGATAAATATAGCCCTTAGCTATCATCTTTCTTGCCCTAAGGTAGGAAATAAACCTACCTCTTGGAGATGTTGTATTACCCTTCTATTGAAGCACGGGCTCTCTCGGAAATTGAAATCGAACTACTTTCATTCGACAATCAACATTAGCATAACATGAGGCCAACCAATCCATACCCATAATTACATCAAAATCTAACATTTCTAGCTCAACTAAATCAACTTTAGTCTGGCGGTCGCATATCACAATTACACAAATTTTGTACATTTGTCTAGCTATCACAGGATCACTAACCGGAGTAGATACCTCAAAAGGTTTAATTGGCTCAGGTTTCACCCCAATATGACCAGCAATATACGGAGTAATATAAAATAGGTTAGAACCCAGATCTATCAATGCATACACATTATGGGAAAATACAGATAATATACCTTTAACCACATCCGGGGAAGACTCAAGATCCTGTCGCCCGACTAAAGCATACATACGGGGATGAGTGGTACCTGAAGTAGATGCTCCCCCTCTGCCTCTACCTCGACCTGCTGGAATCTGGGGAGTCTGCCCTGCCAGGCGCACTGAATAGGATCCAGCTGCTGACCCTGTGGGCTGAACCCCACCTCTACCATACCTCGAGGGAAAATCACGCATCAAGTGCCCAGTCTGTCCACAAACATAGCAAGCATCTGTGCCCTGGCGACATGGTCCCGAATGTAATTTATCGCACTGACTACATCGCGGTACTGGTGGTCTCCTTTGACTATGATCACCCCCTAACTGAGAACCTAAAGCTCTCGAACTCTGACCCTGTCCTGAAGGAAAGGAGCGATCAAATAGCCTGCCTGCAAATCGTGGAGGCGCACTAGTCACCGACTGGCCGGAGTGTCCAGAATATGCCTCCCTTGATCCCCCTCTATAATCACTACCTGCCCCCATAGATATGGCCCTCTTTCTTTGCCCTCTATCAATATCACGTCACCCCTTTGTGGATGTTGTTGTCCTTCTAAATTCTGGGCATGGGCTTGAATGCGGGAAATATCCATCCCATATTGCAACGAAGCCGTCAAGCAGTCCTTGAACAAATGTGGGCCTAATCCACTCACGAATCTGTGGACTCTATTCCCTATGTCGGCCACCATAGTCGGGCATATTTAGCCAATGAATTAAACTGAAGGCTATACTCCCGGGCACTAATATTTCCTTGTTTTAGATTTAAGAACCTATCCGCTCTAGCTCGGCAGACCTCCGGTGGCAAATAGTGGCGGATGAAAGCATCTACAAATTCTTGCCAAACGGGAGGAGGCGCGTTCTCTTTTCTTGATGATATCCAATTATTGAACCATAATACCGACACATCTCGGAGTCTATAAGATGCCAACTCCACAGATTCAGTTTCGGAGGCATGAATAATCTTCAATGTTCTCAACATTTCATTAATAAAACTTTGCCCGAAAAACTCCGGAGGATTCAAACTCATGAAATCATGGGCTCTAGTACTAATGGCCCTGTCACTTGAACCCGAACCTTGCCGCTGCACCTGTGCGGCATCTAACTACGTCAATAGATTAATAGCCTCGGTCACTTGTTGATCCGAAGTAGCCGGTAGAGGAACTGGAGGCATAGGAGCTGGAGCTGAAGCCCTTCTTGTTCTTCTATAATAGGCGGAGTAGAAGAGGCATTAGATGGAGCCTCATTATGTGATTCACCCTCTTCTACATTCATTGGTAGCACTCTTTCTACCCGCCTTTTCATTGTAATCTTGCCCTTCTGGGCGGCTGTAGCTTTTCCATTTGGCGGCATTTTTGAAATCATAGCACACTATTAGGGAGGACAAAATCTTATACACAGCTCTATCGCGCGATCTTTTAAGAAGAAGAATGGTCATTTTTCCTAAATGCCCTGTAGCCTCCTGTTTATTAGTGTGGCGCGCAATACACCATAAACAAGACTCTACTAGACACGGATCGTAGACACTTCCTAGGACTGAACTGCTCTGATACCACTTTTGGCACGACCCGACTAGGGGTCATGACGGGTACCTGGGGCTAACCACCAAGCACCGCTCATACCATTACCCATCGTACTCATCAAGCGTTCATTCATTAATCTCATACTCAAGTCATAGGAAAAACCATTTTTCACTTCGAAACATAATTACCTCTATATACATAAGTCCTTCGGCTGTCAAAATAATGTACACACAATAAGAACATCATGAGGCCATACTACCCACACATACGCATCTACGAGCCTCTACTAGAGTACTAGACATATGGACGGGATAGGAACCTGTCATGCCCAAAACATATATATACACAAAAGAATAAGTCAATGGCACCTCTGGAATAATGGGGTGCTCTCAAAGTCTACTAGTAGCTCCTACGAGTCTAGATCACCTCCCTACCTACATGTGGGCATGAACACAGCGTCCAAAGAAAACGGACGTCAGTACGAACATTGTACTGAGTATGTAAGGCATGAATGAAATGAATATAATAGAGAAATCATAAGACATAAGATGAAGATATAACTTGCGTAACTTTTAAGGGTGGACACATTTCATACCTATATCATATATAATAATAGTACATGTATCATCATAGTGCATACATCATCGTCTCATATATATCATCATCGTTAACTTGTGTCCGGGTAACCATCATATGTCGCCCATTAGTGGTGTCATGCCCGGCCCTCTAGGCTCGGTGTAAACATAGCAGCCCACCTTAGCGGTGACATGCCCGACCATTTAGGCATGGTGGAATCGTATGCAGCCCGCCTTCGCGGTGACATGCCCGGCCATTTAGGCACGGTGGAATCGCATCGTCATATACCCATCGTAAACTTAACATTTTCATACATTGCATAGGCATATCATAAGCTTAGCGTCATTATACATTTATCATCAAACATACATTAGAACTCGAAGGCAACTATGGCTATGTCGGGGTGACATAAGGTCGTGAACCCCCCATTACATTATGGAGTGATCATAATAATTATGTCTTACCTTGAGGGGACTAACAATTTAAGGTGAGTATACACAAGAAAAAGCATCAATGGAACCATATTTAGGATCATTAACCTCATGGACATCGTATGTTACTCTAGGATTCTTTATACTTAAACTCATCATCATTATTATCATGCTCGTATCGTATCTCTTTTCTTTATCATATGCGTATGCAGCTCTTTATAGTCATGGACTCATAATTTCCGTTATTTAGGAATATCACGAAAAAATAGGAAGATTCATGCCATAGGAGTCATGCCTTAGAAGGAAAAGATTAGCCTTACATACCTCTTTCGTTTAGCTATTCTATCGTGTGATCGTTCTTCTTTGTTGCTCGTGTTTCTACCTTTAAGAAAGTTCGTATTAACATTAGTTAATCGATTATAAGAACATGCTTACTAAAGCTAGAGAAAATTGGGTAGCATTTCCTTTGTTTATACAACTTTGCCCATATTCCATATCAACTCCCAACCATCCATAACAACATTCACAATATTATAAGCAACAATCAATATTCATCTACATTATCCACATTTCACAATTTCACTTCAATTCCTCCATAATCATTGTCATAGTTCACTATTGCGTTTTCTCACATATAATACTTATCCCATATTCTAAATTTCACTTATAGCATGCTTACAATCACAACATATCAATATTCATGACTCATTCCAAACTACTACTCACAATCTCATTATTCACATCTTTGTGATCCATTTTCTATCTCCTTCCATCATCTAAGTCTTTCAGCCTCTCATTGCCCTAAACAACATGGAAAAATCATAAAAATTACCATAGATAATGTTGGAATAAGCCTTGAGTAGAAATACATCTCTTGCACCAAAACCCTAGTTCACTTCCATTGGAATTCCTCTACTTGGATGAACTTTAATGTGTCTCATACACTTGACTCTCTTGGTTGATGAAGTTGATCTTGAATCTCTCTTGAGTTATTATGGAAGAAGTGTGTGGAACCCTCTAGAAGCCTTGAGAGAGATGAAAAAAGTGTGGGAAACGAAATTAGTGAAATGGTCACATTTATATAATTGAACTTAACTCAGCCTATCGGGACTTCCACAGACACTTATATGGTCCGTATAACATTGCACGGCCCGTATAAGTGGTCGTGGTTCACCACCAGGCAAACATCATCTCTGCTGGGTGTTATACGGACCCTTATACGGACCGTTTAATGTTATACGGATCGTATAAGTCGGTCGTATAACCCCATTTCCCTGAAATGATCTCCGTCGTTCGTTTGATCTCCAATCCTTATGGAACCTTCTTGACACTTGTTTAACACCTCGTTAACAATCTAAGGGACATTATAACTCTTTTACAAAACACCATTAAGACATCATTAATTCGATACTCGTAAATCTTGCCCGAGACACAACCTATACCTTGCTTTGCTTAACAACTTCCGTCTCCTACCTCACATGTCTTTGAAATATCATTTAGAATTATCAAATGTTATTTCTTACTTATCAAAACATCGTATACGTCGTGCCCTTCTTTAGTCTATTCACTGTATGTTAACGAGAAATTTCCGAGGTGTAACATTCTCATCCCGTAATTTTACCGTTAAAAATCACTTTTCCTCATATTTCACCTTGTTTCCTGCATATCAAAGTCCTAACTCACAATCAAGCGTGAAGTTGCACAAGAACTACTACAACGACAAAAAAAAAACCCAAAGGAGACAGAATAAAAAATAAAAATTAAAAATTTTGGGTTGCCTCCCAAGCAGCGCTTGATTTAACGTTGTGGCACGATGGGGGTACCGTTTTACTCTGGGTCAGGAGTGTGTCCGCATGACTGACGAGAATACTCCGGGTCAGAATTTATCCCCAGATACTTCAACCGGTACCTGTCAATAGTCCTATCCCCATCGATCATCCAATGATAGTACTTCATCCTCTGGCCGTTCACTCTGAACGCTTGAGACCCGTCTATGTTTTCCATTCCACCGAACCATTGGGTGAAACACTTACCAGTTCAAAAGGTCCGGACCACTTTGATTTCAACTTGCCCGGTAGCAGCTTTAGTCTGGAATTATATACAAGACAGAATCACCCTTGTAAAACTCTTGCTTAAGGATATATTTGTCATGAAAATATTTCATCCTCTCCTTATACAATGCTGCACTCTCATAAGCCTCGTACCAGAATTCATCCATTTCACTGAGTTGCAACAACCGAAGTTTAGTTGCTTTTTCCCAATCCATATTCAGCTTTTTCAAGGCCCACATAGCCTTATTCTCAAGTTCAACTGGCAGATGTCAGGCCTTGCAAAAAACCATCCTGAAAGGAGGAGTCTCGATCGGAGTTTTGTAAGCATTCCGATAGGCCCAAAGAGCATTATCATGTTTTCGGGACCAGTCGATCCTATTTGCATTGATTGTCTTGGCCAAAATACTCTTTATCTCCTGATTAAAGACTTTAGCCTGCCCACTTCTTTGAGGATGATAAGGGTTTGCCACCCTATGTTTCACACCATACTTCTCCATCAATCCCGCGAAGGCCTTATTGCAAAAGTGAGAACCACCATCGTTGATTATTGCCCTCGGGGTACTGAAACGAGTGAATATTTTTTTCTTCAAGAGCCCCATGACACTCTTGGCTTCATTATTGGGTAAAACCACCGCTTCTACCCACTTTGACACATAATCAATGGCAACCAAGATTTACTTCATGCCACAAGAGCTCACAAAAGGCCCCATAAAATTAATTCCCCAAACATCAAATACCTCTACTTCGATCACAAAATTCATAGGCATCTGCTACCTCCTACCAATATTTCCTTGTCGTTGGAATTTATCACAAGACCTCACCAAAAAATATGCATCACGGAATAGAGTAAGTCGGTAATATCCGCATGCAAGAACTTTAGCAGCATTCAGAGTCCCACTATGATGACCCCCAACCGGAGAGTCATGACACGCCTTCAGAATCTCCATTACCTCACACTCGGGAATACAACGCCAAATGATGTTGTCAGTGCATGTTTGGAATAGATATGGCTCATCCTAGTAATACTAACGAGCATCTCTAAAAAACTTCTTCTTCTGGTATGACTTAATCTCATCTGGAATAATATCCGTCACCAAAAAGTTTGCGATGTCTGCATACCAAGGTGCTACCTCAGCTGTCATTGTTAGAACCCGCTCATCAGGAAAAGCATTATTAATATCTAACTCCTCTGAAGGACTCCCAGCTTCTTCAAGCCATGAGAGATGGTCAGCGACCTAATTTTTAGTCCCCTTTCGATCTTTTACCTCAAAATCAAACTCTTGCAACAGTAGGACCCATCGAATCTACTACAACTTTGCTTCTTTCTTTGCCATCAGATTCCTCAAAGCAGCATGATCAGTATAAACTATAACTTTGAACCCCAACAGATAGGCCCGAAATTTCTCAAAAGTGTAGACTATAGAAAGAAGCTCTTGATCAGTCATTGTGTATTTTATCTATGTCGTATCAATGTTCTGCTAGCATAGTAGATTGGGTGCATAATTTTGTTGTGCCTCTAGCCAAGCATAACACCAATAGCAAAACCGCTCGCATCACACATCAGCTTGAAAGGCAAAGACCAATCAGGAGAAACAATAATAGGAGCAGAAGTTAGACGGTCCTTCAAATCATCAAACGCCTTTCGACACTTTTCATCAAACTCGAACTTAGCCTCTTTCTCAAGACGCTTGCACAATGGATTCGCGATTTTGGAGAAATCTTTGATAAAGGGCCTATAGAACCCAGCATGTCCCAAGAAACTCCGCACAACTTTAACTGAGATGGGTGGAAGAAGCTTTGAAATCACATCTATTTTAGCCTGATCGACCTCAATCCCCTTTTCAAAGATTTTATGATTGAGAACTGTCAGGACCCAACCGGAGGGCCATGGCAGGCACTCGATGCTAACTCACCCGGGAACCTCTCATCGTATATTCATATTTACATCTAGGTGAGCCACATGGCCTACTCGTGATTTATATTCATCGATAATACTAACCACATCGGGCAACGACACATGTATATCATCATCAACAACAATGCCCATATCCATATACACAAGCTGATGAGGCTAACATAATAATATACAAAATATGAGCCGACAAGGCTACAAGACATCTAACCACACACAACTGTCAACGAGCCTCTAAGAGAGTATGTAACATCATATAGACGGGACAGGACCCCGCCATTCCCATATACACACAAAAGAATAGTACCCAAAAGCTTCAGCTCCGAATCAAATGGAGCTCCTCTATGCAGTCTCTGAACAAGCAGTCTATGGGTCAAGCGTGTCTCCCTGTCCATCTGGGGGCAAGACGCAGCATCCATAAATAAAAGGAAATCAATACGAATAATGTACTGAGTATGTAAAGCATGATCAATAACATAATGAATGCATAAGGAATAGCATAAGGTAGACGAGTCATGAAATGAAAGAGCTAGGTATACGTCTAGCATCGTTCTTCATATTTACTTACCCTCTTTCTAATGGGAAACTTCCATTTTGTACATTTATACATTTAGAAGTATCATACCCGACCATAGAGGTTCGGTGTTTTACGTACCCGATCATGATAAGGTTCGGCGTTATACATACCTGGCCCTATCAAGGCTCAGTGTTATCCGTACCCAACTGCAGCGGTGTGCGCGCGATAAATATCGTACTCGGCCACATAAGCTCAGTGTCATAATATAGCCATTCATACTTATACACATATAAATACTCGTCCATAAGTATCACCAACATCATTATCATCATCGTTTTCATTACTTCTTTCCTTGGAGGATCAACTATCATATAAAGGGGGCAATGTAATTGTGAAAACATCAAGAATCATGAGCTTTAGTAATTCTAGGGATGGAGTCATTTAGAAGACATTTTAGAACCCATGAGATGGTATATACCAAAGAAATCATGCCTTAATGAAAGAAGGGTTAGTCTTACATTCCTCGTCGTCTTCTTAACTATTTAATGTTCCCCGTTGAAGCTCGGAGAATCTACATTTAGAAGGATTCATACCATAGTTAGGCCTTAATGATACTCTTAAATTCAACTAGAACAATTCATGATATAACAAAAATTGGGCAGCATTTCCCCTATTTCATCAACTTCCACCATATTACAAAACAACTCCCAAACAACCATAATACATCCACGATATCATAATCAAGTAATCACATTCCATTAAGTCTTCAAAATTCATTCTTATGTTCAACTTATACTAACAACTCCACACCCAACCTTAGAACAATTTCATACAATGCTTCCTCATCATTATTATTACCTTGCATAACAAGATTATTCCCATATCACACTAGCAATCATGACTCAAGTTAGCTTACTACTCATAAACATCATAAAAGCTACATTTAGACCTCATTTTCTACTTTCTTCTTCTACCCAAGTTGTTCAACAACCAAGCATTCATGATAACATGAAATAATCATGAAAACTAACCTTTTATCTCATAAGAATGAGCTTTGGCGTAGCTATCAACTTATATGAAAACCCTAGCTTCGATGCCTAAGAATTTCTTGTAGTCTACTAGCCCTAGCAAGACTTCTAACCCATGGGTATCTTGATTCTTGCCTCTTGATCTTTGTTTTATCTTGGGTTGGAGTGGAATATACTTGGAAAAGGGTTTTGGAGCTCTCAAGACTTATGGAAAAGTGGGAAATGAAATAAAAGAACAAGGGTCGTCTATTTATACAAAAATTTAAAAGCTGCCCGATGGACTTATTCAGACCATTTATACTGTCCGTATAAATGGACCGTATAACACCACCATGAAAATATCCCTTTCTGTAAAGGTCATTTTGTACAGACCCCCCTTATACGGACCGTGTAAGTGGTCGTATAACTCACAGTTATCTGAAACTTTCTCTCGTTGATTCGTTTGACTTTCAATCCTTGTGGAACCTTCTTGGCACTTATATAACACTTAATTAACCACCCAATAGGCCCTATAACATCCCCTAAAGACATTTCCAAATAAATATTAGCTCAATTATAGCAAAAACCTTTCTGAACACGACTTACATTTTACTTCCTTCAACAAACTTAGGCTCATATATTCATAAAAGTTCAAAATCTTATAGTATGCACCTTAAACTATCTAATACCTTCCTTAATCTTGTAAGGGTTTCATAATCACTTTAAGCTCACATTAGCCTACTCATAAGGCAACAAATTCGAAATTTCTGAGGTGATTTCTAAGGTGTAACATTCTCCTCCTCTTAGGAACATTCGTCCTCTAATGTTAGGTTCTTGGGGATTCTGTAAAAATTTCGCCAGAGTTTCCCATATAAATGGCACTACCATCCTGTCACAGCAACCCAAAATATAACGCCTCACAGGGCTACAACAACATTAATAACCATGGCCACACACGACCAGGAAAACACTACATTCCTGAAGACAATGGCGTCTCTGCCCGAGTCTCCTCTAGAGGTGAAAAAAAATACGGGTACCTGTACCTCATGTCTTCTTCTGCTTCACAAGTCATTTCCTCTCTATTATTATCCCTCCATAAACTTTAACTGAAGCTACATCCTTGGTTCTGAGTCTCCGTACTTGCCTATCTAAAATGGTAATGGGAACTTGTTCGTAGGATAATTTCTCAGTGACTTGGACATCATTTAACGGTACAACTTTAGAAGGATCTCCAATGCACTTACGAAGCATCGATACATGGAAAACTGGGTGAATTGACTTTAAAGCAGGAGGTAGATCTAATTCGTAAGCCACTTGGCCTACCTTGCGTATAATCTCATAAGGTCCAATGTACCGGGGACTGAGCTTGCCCTTCTTGCCAAATCTCATGACGCCCTTCATTTGCTACACCTTCAAGCATACCCAATCTTTCACTTGGAACTCTAAGTCCCTTCGACGATTATCTGCATAGTATTTCTGATGACTCTGAGCTGCTAATAATCGAACCCGTATAAGCTTGACTTTCTCTATAGCTTACTGGACCAAGTCTGGCCTTATCAATTAAGTCTCTCCTACTTCGAACCACCTAATTGGAGATCTACACTTTCGCCCATATAAAGTGTTATACTGGGCCATTTGGATGCTAGAATGATAACTGTTGTTGTAAGCAAACTCAATAAGCAGTAAATGATCATCCTAACTACCTCCAAAATCCAATATACATGCCGGTAGCATATCCTCAAGGGTCTGAATGGTATGTTCAAATTGTCCATCAGTCTGCGGGTGAAATGTTGTGCTAAGACTCACCTGAGTCCCCAAACCTTCTTGGAATGTTTTGCATAAATTGGCTGTAAATTGAGTCCCTCTATCGGAGATAATAGATACTGGAACACTGTGAAGGCACACTACCTCTTTAACGTAAAGCTTTGCATAATATTCGACTATATATGTAGTTCTGACTGGTAAGAAATGAGATGACTTCATGCGTCTATCTACAATCACCAATATAGAATCATACTTACGTTGAGAACGGGGTAAGCCTGCAATGAAATCCATGTTAATTAATTCCCATTTCCAAGTCGGAAACTCTATAGCTTGCAACAATCCACCGGGCTTTCAGTGTTGAATTTTTACTTGCTGACAATTAAGACATTGGGCCACGAATTCCTCTATATCTTTCTTCATCCCATTCCACCAATATATAGATTTAAGATCGTGATACGATTTCGTTGCTCCGGGGTGAACGGAATAACGGGAACAATGGGCTTCTTTCAAAATCTATTGATGTAACCCTGCGACATCAGGAACACACAACCTGCCTCGATATCGGAGAACTCCATCTACCGAAATCTCAAAGGATGACTTCTTCTTCTTCTGAGGGAGTGTATTTCTGTAATGAACTAGTATGGGATCCTCATAGTGGCGCTCTTTAACTTCAACCACTTGTCACGACCCGACTAGGGGCCGCAACGAGCACCCGGTGCTAGCCCACCCGGGCACCCCTTAGCTTACAATTATACTTACATCTAGGTGAGCCACATAATGAAACATACATTTCTGTTCATCAATCGTACTAGACCCATTGGACAGCAATGGCTTTATATCATCATAGGCATCTATGCCGCATCAATGTACATGAGCCGACAAGGCTATCAAAATGATGTATAAAATATAGGCCGACAAGGCCAGACATATCTAACCATATACACATGTCTACGAGCCTCTGAAAAAAAAGAGTATAACATATCACATGAGAAGGACAGGACCCCGCTATGCCCATAATTATGTACACAAAAGAATAAGTACCCAAAAGCTATGGCTCCGAATGAAATGGAGCTCTACTATGTAGTCTTTGAGAATACAACTATGGATCGAGCCTGTCTCCATGTACACCTGCGGGCATGACGCAGCGTCCACAAACAAAAGGACATCAGTACGAAGAATGTACTGAGTATGTAAAGCATGATCAATATCAATATGAAAGCATAAATAGCAAAGCACCCCTTAGCTTACAATTATACTTACATCTAGGTGAGCCACATAATGAAACATACATTTCTGTTCATCAATCGTACTAGTCCCATTGGACAGCAATGGCTTTATATCATCATAGGCATCTATGCTGCATCAATGTACATGAGCCGACAAGGCTATCAAAATGATGTACAAAATATAGGCCGACAAGGCCAGACATATCTAACCATAAACACATGTCTACGAGCCTTTGAAAAAAAAGAGTATAACATATCACATAAGCGGGACAGGACCCCGCTATGCCCATAATTATGTAAACAAAAGAATAAGTACCCAAAATCTATGGCTCCGAATGAAATGGAGCTCTGCTATGTAGTCTTTGAGAATATAACTATGGATCGAGCCTGTCTCCCTGTTCACCTGCGGGCATGACGCAGCGTCCACAAACAAAAGGACATCAGTACGAAGAATGTACTGAGTATGTAAAGCATGATCAATATCAATATGAAAGCATAAATAGCAACATAAGAAAACGCGTAGGAGGGGAGATAGCAATATCATCGTCATAGGCACTTACTTGCCGTACATAGGAACTTTCTGTTTCTAATGCGTGTTTGTGTACATACCTCCATATCCGTATCCGTAACTATTTACATATCCTTACTCACATCCATATCGTATTCATATCATATACATAATCATATCATAGACATAGCATTTTACATAGCATACCCGACCACGTAGGATCGGTGTTTCATACATACTTGGCTAACCAAGGCTCAAGGTCACACATACCTGGCCCTACCAAGGCGTCAGGGTTACATCTACCTTGCCCTACCAAGGTGTCAGGGTTATCCGTACCATCTGCAGAGGTGTGCGCGCGTTACGTAATCATATACATACTTGTTTACATATCTTACCCGACCTTATAAGCTCGGGGTTCCATAATAGTCATACATATACATAATAGCTCATAAGCATCTTTGATTTTAACTTCATTACCATAATCGTCATCGTTATTATCGTCGCTATTACCATTATAATCGTCATCACTATCATTATCACTATTATCGTCATCCATCACATCTATCTTTATGGGCTTACTCGTTACGCGAGGAACTTAGTAAAATTGTAGCGTATCAAGAATCGTGAGCTTACAAACTCGGAAGATCAAATCATTTGAAAGACAACATACTCGTATAGAGGATTTAGATGTTTGGCCAAGAACCATGCCTTATGAAAGAAAGGTTAGCCTTACATACCTTTATGTTGAACTATCTACCACTTGCAGGTTCTTCTTCAACGCTCGCGTTTCTACCTTCATTAAAGTCATACTATCATTAGGATCGATAGCTAGCATGCATGACTAAAACTAGAGAAAATCGGACAACATCTCCTTCATTCATACTACATTCCTCCATAACGTATATCAACTCCCATACGTCAATAATACATTCACAATGCCATAACAATAGTCATTATTCATTCACATTATCCACATTTCTTAGTTTACCTTCAATCACCCATATCCATGGCTATGACACACGACTATGTCCATTCATGTGCATTGATCATCTCACGTTCTCAACATCATTTATAACACATTTACATTACAATACATCAAGAACCATAACTCAATTCAAACTATTTCTCAAAATGGCACTATTTCACATTCATGACCCATTTTTTTATATTCTTCTATAATCCAAGTATTTCAACTCTTAAATACCCTAAACAACATATAAATATCATGAATCTTACCTTAGATGTTGTAGGAACGAGCCTTGATGGATAATACTTCACTTGAGCAAAACCCTAGTTTATCCCCATAGGGTTTTCTTGACTTGAATGATCTTTAATGGGTTTCCTTATACTTGATTCACTTGGTTTATGTTGTTGATCCCCAAATATCCTTGAATTCTTGTGCAATATATGTAGAGAGATGCTTTAGAGAGAAGGGGTGTGATGTAGAAGTGAAATGAAATAAGCCTTGGTCCCCTTATTTAATGACTTAAAAATCTGATTTGAAGTGCACAGTGGTCGTAAACCCAGTTTACGGGCCCTATTCCAGTTTACGGTCCGTATTCTGTGGGCGTATGTAAGCATAACAGAACCTGAAAGTCAGGCTGAGACATGGTGATTTGCGGACACAGTTTACGGGCCGTATTTCAGTTTACGGTCCGTATTTCAAGTCGTCTTTAACCATTCAAACATTTGACAGAAAGTTGATGTTTTGGAAGTCAAAATACGACACAGCAGTTTACGGGCCGTATACCACTTTACGGTCCGTATTTCATTTTACGTCCAACTGGCCAAAATGCAAATCTGCAACTTTCTACATTTTCAGAACCTATAATTAGTCCTTATGGAGCATAACCTATCTCTTATTGCGATTGCCTTTGAAATCTTACTTAAGGTCATCAATTGTCATTTCTTACTCAGGGAAATATCGTATGCTCGTACTCCTCACTAGTTCATTCATTGAGCAACAAAGGAAGATTTTTCCGAGGTGTAACACCACTAGTGACGAGACTGCTGAATTCTGAATGGTAGCTCCCATATTGCCTGAGTCCACTACTCGAACTCCTAGGCTAGCTAATTGATAGAGCTCACGAGCTGACTCTCTTTTCTCTGGCTGAATATCGTGTAGACTTCCCATGGATCTACAGCTAAGGGCATCAGCCACAACATTCACTTTCTCGGGATGTTAACATCATAATCTTTCAACAACTCCAACCATCGCCGTTGTCATAAATTCAATTCCTTCTGCTTGAAAATATACTGGAGGCTCTTATGGTCCGTATAAATATCAACATGGATGCCATACAAATAATGTCTCCACATCTTCAATGCATGAATCACTGCAGCCAATTCAAGATCATGGGTTGGATAATTCTTCTCATGTTTGGACAACTGCTTTGAGGCGTAGGCAATCACCTTACCATACTGCATCAATACACATCCGAATCCAATGCCCGAAGCATCACAATAGACAACATAGCCTTTTGGTCCTTCTGGAAGTGTCAGGACTGGGGTAGAAGTTAACCTATTCTTTAGCTCTTGGAAACTACGTTCACAAGCATCCGTCCATTGAAATTTAGCAAATTTCTGGGTCAACTTCGAGAGTGGTGCAGAGATAGAAGAAATTTTTTCTACAAACCTCCTGTAATAACCTGCTAAGCCCAGAAAACTATGAACTTCCATAGGTGTTGTAGGTCTTGGCCAAGTCTTCACGACCTCAATCTTTTGGGTATCCACCAGAATACTATCGGCCAAAATAACATGCCCCAAAAAGGTCACCGAATTCAACCAGAATTCACATAGAAAATTTGGCGAATAACTCTCGCGTCTGGAGAACCTTAAGGACGGTACGTAGATGATCCGCGTGTTCTACTTCAGATCGAGAATATACCAGGATATCATCAATGAACACGATCACAAATAAATCCAGGAAAGGCCTGAATACATTGTTCATCAATTCCATAAATACTGTCGGCACGTTAGTTACCCCAAATGACATTACCCGGAACTCAAAATAGCCATATCTTGTTCTGAAAGCCGTCTTAGGAATATCCTTCTCCCTAACTCTCACCTGATGGTACCCGGATTGGCTTTGTATCAATGGAATCTCATCATCCATACATAACGAATTGATGTTGGGGCCTTGTAATTGGTCCAATAAGTCATCAATTCTTGGAAGCGGATATTTATGTCACGGCCCAGCCCCGTGGGCTGCGACTGGCACCCTATCTGGGTACCCAGACCAAACCGCATATTCATTTACCAAATCCGAGCATATTCCAAAAATTCAAAAAAGTCATATCAAACTGAATCTTTATCAAATATGTCTTAAGCGGTCGCACAAATCAAAATGTCATATCAAATCCAAACGGAGCGGCGGAATAGACATCGCCGGTCAGAAGTGCAAATATAAGCATAAGGGCCATTTAGGGCCATCAAAACAAACGGACCGCTTTAAGACCAGAGAACAAAATCAAACAAACATATATAGGACCCTCGCCCCACATATATGACTACAGGCCTCTACGAACTCAAAACAAAGACATATGGCGAGACAGGGCCCCGCCGTACCCAAATCGTCAAATATACAGAGCATATACATAGCAAAAGGAGTCTGTACCAAAAGTGGACTCCGGATCAGAAGGAGTACTCCAAAATAGCAGAAAGTGAAGCCTACAGTGGAGGATCACCAATGTCTGTACCTGCGGGCACGAAACGCAGCCCCCGAAGAAAGGGGGTCAGTACGAAATATGTACTGAGTATGTAAAGCACGGAGTACAGAAATATGGGCCAAAACCGAAAGCAAATCAGATGACAAAGTGGAGTACAAACCAGTATGTCAAATCCGTATCAAAGTCATATACGTATACATAATGCAAACGAAATCATGCAAACGCTTAAGAACGTGGTCGCCACTCCGACGCTGGCGCCACACACAGCATAACACCAGAAAGTTTCAAATCTCCGTACATCCCCGATCACAAACACAAACATAGGTGAGCGTATCGCGTCACGAGCCATATCACAGCATAACTCCAAACGGAACCCGGCCCAATGGCGAAGCCTCGGGAACCGCAACACAGCATACGGCCGAATCATCATAAGGCGCACGAATCATAACCGGCCCGGGAACCGGTGAACGAAGTCATAATAAGGCACGAGCGGAGTCGTGAGCAAACAAATGCAATTCATATTTCAAAATAGCCTTTCAAAACTTAGTAGTCTCATAAGTCATTTCATAGTACAAAATAATTGAATACTTAGTCGATACAAAGTTTCATTTCACAAAACGTTTCCAAAATATTACGTATGGCTCAAAACGTAACTTAGCATATCATAATATTCAAAACATATCTCGTAGGAGGAAGTTCCAAAACCGAAAGTATCATATCAAACTTTATTCAAAAGGACAGCCCAATAAGACAAATAGGGCGTCTCGGGGTTAGCGGGTCCACCTCGAGTCAAATTGAGGTGGCGAACATAATTTACGAACATTTAGGGGCCAAAAGTTCATACATAATCATTTCCAAGTTACCCGACCACATTTCGATAGGTTTCGGACGATTGGTGGCATTCTAGCCAAAATAGAGCCCTTAGGCTTCAATTGAATTGAATGAATAGTAACTTTTCTGTGGATCGGGTTTCGAGGAGCAGAAATGCTCCGGAAGTTCCAATATTCGCCTATCACACTAAGACATGCCAAACGAAGAAGTGGGAAGCTTTACATACCTTACAGACGTCTTACGCTCTCCCAAAAGTCAAGTCCCGTCTCGTCTGAAATCTGCAAATGGTCAAAGTTACCAATTGAGATTCTTAGGCTTAAAAATGCCTTTAACTTCATTTTTGCCTACCGAAATTTCGGCAGCATTTCCCCTATAAATCTAATATCCCCGAGACTTAGCTCGGCTCAAAATACATCAACAACAACAGCCCACACATCAACAACAACACAAATCATAATCAAACCACTCTAGCTTCAAAGTTCTACCTTATTACCTAAGTTGGCAACTTTTCATTTAAACTTCCAAAACTTCAAATCTATATCCACATCATTATATTCATTTACTCATTCAAGATCATTCAATCACATCCCAAATATATTCCAAACCATATACGAAAGTTCCCGAAATTCATTATTTTCCATATTTCATTCAAAACATCAAAAGTCACGACGAACATTCTAACTTGCGTCGTTTCATTCCGAATTCATTAACATCAACTACATGTCACATTTAAAGTCTTTAGCATCAACGATATACAATGATATACACAAATATACCAAAGGTATATACTTTCTGATAACGTTCCGAAATCATTTTCCAACGCCAATCCAATTCATCAATCAATCATTTATGACATAAAGGTCACAACGACACATTATACAAACTAAACAAGATCAAATTCACACTCCTTCTCCTTCCTAAGGCTCACGGCCACAATGCAAAATATACACATACCCATGGCTTCATTCACACATCAAAGTTACGGGATTCTCGTCTATTCTCAATTCTTAACACATTCACATCAATTCCATAACACAAAAGTGGAAGAATTCTCACCTTTTCTTGAAAACCCGACTTGTCGCAAATGTCGCTCTTGTGCCAAACAAATTGTACCCCGTTGAAGAGGGTCTTGAGTACTTCACAACTATGCAAAAATCAAGATTTTTGGAGCAAACACAAGGCTTGGGAATTTTTTTTTTCTCTCCTTTCTCCTATTCGGCCAAGAGCTTTGCTCTTGTGCCCCTTTTTTTTTTTTGATTTGATCTTGATTCTTGATAATTCAAAGAGGCTTAAGTGATATATATCCAAATATAGATCATGTGCATGGCACATGATCATTAAAAAGGGCTTGGGCCTAGCCAATATGGCCGGCCACCCCACTAACTTTGGGCCTCATTTTGTGTTCTAATTTTTCTTGGCCCAATTCGATAAACGTCCCGTTTTGTAATTCCCGAAACTAATTTCCAAAATTCCAAATTTACCCTTGGCCTTCCCCGATGTCTTAATCATTAACGATTCCATAACCAACATAGTCATATTTACTAAAATCAAAATATTTCCTTATAATACACAAGTCTTGATTATTTCTCGATTTTCAATTATACGAAAACACGGGACATAACATTATGGAGGCATTTGAATCAGTGATGTAAAAAAAAAAAAATTACCCCATAATGTTGGTAAAGAAGCCATGTCGGAAAGTCAGCAAAGGACGACTATAAAGAGGACCCTCCCGAAGTAGTATGATGCCCCATAAGGTCAATTTAACATTCGAGGATGAATGTTTTTAAAGGGGGGGGGGGAGGATGTTACATCCGACATTTTCGCTTATTCGAAAAATTCCAGATAAATGGACTTGGGATGAATAAGGCCACTATTGGACATTTCTTGGTATGAATGTGTAGGTTATGAATACGTTGGTGTGGAATTACGGAAGGAGGCCAAGGGAAAAATTGGAATTTTGGAAACTTGCCCCATGAATTACAATATGTAACCAACCATTTTGAGCTCAAAAAAAATGATAAGTAAGGCCCAAATGGGAGAGGCCCAACCGGCCAAGGGAGGGGCCCAAACCCATGAAAATTAATTTGTGATATATTAATCATTTATAGTGGATAAATATCAAGAATGTTCAAGAAAGAGCAAGAACAAAACAAAGCAAGAAACTTGAGGGGGTTTCGGCTCCAAGAGAGAAAGAAAGAAAAGAAAAGAAAAAAATTTCCAAGCTTCAATCTTGATTCAAAAAAATTCATCTCTTTTAAAATTTCTACTAAGCTCAAGGTGCTCTTCAAGTTGGTATAATTATTGTGGCAAGAAACTACCAATTGTGGCAAGTGGAAGAGTTGGGAAAAGGTAAGAATCCATCCCTTTTTATTATGTTATGGAGCTTTGTTTATGTTGTGGAATGTAGAAATGAATAGAATTTGTGAAAATATGGAAGTTTGCAAAGTGGGTGTGTTTGTTGGAAAGTGGTCGTGTGTGTGTTGATGTATAGATGTAATGAGTTGAATTTTTATGATGTATTCTAGTTGTTGTTATGATAGAAATTATATTAGAAATGAAAGTGGAATGAATTAGTGAAAATTGAAGAATGTAGGAGGTGGCCGTGTGGTATGGTCATGTGTTGATGGAGTATGAATTTGATCTTGTTTGTATATTAAGTATGTTATGGTGAAGTGAATGGAAAAGATAACAATCTTTATTGTTTTGGAAAAAAATGTGTTATGAACTTGTATGTTGAAAGTTAGGAAAAGATTGGAAAAGTAGTGATTTAATGGAAAGTTGGAATGTTTGTGTATCTTATGAATATTATGTGAAAATGGTATGGATGCCTCCGGTGTATGTCGTAATGATTTTGATGGATAATGGATATGAAAATAATAAGTTTGGTTTGGAAATGCAAGTTTGAAACGAAAAATGTTTCGTTATGTCGAAAGATGGCTAATGATGCCTTAGTGTATGTTTTAATGGCCATTGATGTTTTGATGTCATTTCTGGGTTGTTGTGTTGATGAATTGAGCCGAGCTAAGTCTCGGAGATGTCGTATATACAAAGGAAATGCTGCCGAAATTTCGGTAGGCAAGTATGTGTAAAGTTGGAATATTGAAAGTTTGAAACTAACCAAATGGTAAACTTGACCATTTCCAGATTTTGGACGAAATTTGGATTGACGCCAAGCGAGCATAAGGCGCCATCGAGGTATGTGAAGCATTTCCCTATGTTCCTAGGCATGTTCTGGATGTGATAGGCTCGGCCGCGAGCCTTAAGTACGACTCCGTTCCCCGGAAATCGAGACGGAAAACCGCTCCAATTCCTTCAATTAAATTGAAGCTATTTTCTTACAAATTGCCTTTAAAGTGAATTTTTGTACAGAACTTCCCCAAACGGAGTCGGAACACTTCCAAACGACTATGGATGACCTCATAAGGTCTATTAGCAATAATTTACCTATGTAGCCTCGAGTTGGTCCGAGGCGGGCCCACAAGGCCCGATATCTTCTGTAAAATTTTAAATATTTCCGTTTTGTCCGATTTTCTCTAAAAAACTTTGGACTACTATTTTGTGTATGATATAACCATTTTTGTGCGATTTATACGAAATGATTTTTGAACATCTGAGATTCTGATTCTGATAATAATCTGCCGTGCCTTCCCGACTAGGATGTAGGCTCGTACTATGCATACTATCTGGATACTATGATTTGACTCGCCATTTGGCACCCTTCAGGTTGATCGAGTCTGTATGTTGAGTCTGTATGTAAGTAGTTTCTCATTTATCGGTTCGTGTCTGTCTCAATGCATTCTTTCACTGCGACCCGGGCCAGGTTCTGTTATCGTGCATATTTCTCTGCATTGTTCACCGCGTCCCTCGGCGTACGGGCCGGGATCTGTATGTCTGTATGATATTATGATTTGTGTATGGGGATGGCGGCCAGGATGGCATATGATCTGATCTGATTCTGTCTGTCCACCGCGTGCCGTACTAAGAGGGTCGGGTTCTATTACCGTGCCCCCAGACAGGGCCGGGATCTGTATAAATGTATGCGTGTGCCATCTATATTTATATAAGCACATGCCTCTGTATGATTCTGTATGACTCTGTACTACTCTGCATGCATAATTCTGTCCGACATACTTCTGTCTGTCCGTCTGAATTACGACTATGTCTGTATGTCCGTATGGATTCTGATTCTGCTCATCTGTCCGTATTATGATTCCGTCTGTCTGTCCGAACCATGATTCTGTTTATCTGTAAAGAACACGATTCTGTATGTCTGTCTGGATCATGACTCTGTCCGTCAGTCTGATTTGTGGTTCTGTTCGTTATATTTCTGTGACTCCGGTTCGGACTATGTTTATATCTGTTATGTTCTGCTTTACATACTCGGTACATTTTTCATACTGACCCCCGTTCTTCGGGGGCTGCGCTACATGCCCGCAGGTACAGAAGCGCCAGGTGATACGCCGCCAGCGTAGGTTTCTGATTCAGCTGTTTTGAAGAGCTCCTTTGATCCGGAGCGTATATTTTTGGTATATATCTCCTGTCTTCTGTATACTCTGTATGTATGGATATTCTGGGTACGGCGGGGCCCTATCCCGTCATATGACTCCGTATGTCTGTAGAGGCCTGTAGATAGATGTGTGGGTTACGGGTTTCGTCTGTATGTTAGCCTTGTCGGCTTATCCGTATGTTTCTGTATGTTCAGATATATATATATATGTTTGCGCGCGTGCCATAGTTGTATCGGCCTACTTTTGTAATTCCTGTTTCAAAAAAAAAAATCTGTACGATACGAAATTCGGTCAGGTAGGTATGTACGGATACCCAGCTAGGGTGCCAGTCGCGGCCCACGGGGTTGGGTCGTGACAATTTATTCTTGATTGTCACCTTATTCAGTTGCCGATAGTCAATGCACATTCCCAAGGAGCCATCTTTCTTCCTTACAAATAACATGGGTGCTCTCCATAGGGAAGAACTAGGCCTAATAAAACCTTTTTCAAGCAAGTCCTTCAATTGCTCCTTCAATTCTTTTAACTCTGCGGGAGCCATTCTATAAGGAGGAATGGATATGGGCTTGGTATCCAGTGGCACATCAATAGCAAAATCAAGCCCCCATTCAGGAAGGAGGCCTGGAAGCTTATCCGGGAACACATCCGGAAACTTATTCACTACTGGGATAGACTGAAGAGTTAGCGATTCAGCTTCTACATCTTGAACCCGAACTAGGTGGTAAATACAACCTTTAGCAATCATTTTCCTCGCCTTGAGATAGGAAATAAACCTACCTCTCGGGGACGCTGTACTTTCTTTCCATTTTAAAACTGGTTCTCGCAGAAACTGGAAGCGAACCATTTTCGTTCTACAATCAACATTGGCGTGGTAAGAAGCCAACCAATCCATGCCTATGATAACATCGAAGTCCACCATTTTCAACTCATATAAATCGGCCATAGTACGATGGTCACAAATCACGACTAAATAATTTCTATATACTCGACTAGCTATTACCGGTTCACTAACGGGTGTCGATACCTCGAAAGGTTTGATTGACTCCGGTTTGACCCCAAATCGACCTGCAATATATGGAGTAACATATGACAGTGTGGAGCCCGAATCTATCAATGCATATACATCATGAGAAAGTACCGACAATATACCTGTGACAACATGTCACGACCCGACTAGGGGCCGCGACGGGTACCCAGGGCTAGCCACCGAGCACGCTCGTTCTACTACTCATCTTACTCATTTAATGCCCTTTTCATCACATTTTATATACATATGCCTTTAGGCTATAAAAATAATATATATATATATATATGTGTGTGTGTGTGTGTGTGTATATATATATATATACAACAGCAATCTCGTGAGACCATCTAACCCATACTGCGCATCTACGAGCCTCTACTGGAGTACTGAACATGAGGACGGGACAAGAACCTGTCGTGCCCAAAATATATATATACATGACTATATGCACAGAAGAATAATCAAGCACCTCCGAGACAAAGGAGTGCTTTTAATCAGCTGACAGCTACTACGAATCTTGATCAAGCTCGCCTCCCTGTCTACCTGTGGGCATGAACACATCGTCCAAAGAAAACGGATGTCAGTACGAAAAACTGTACTGAGTATGAGAGGCATAAACAATGAAATAAGACAATGATAATAAAAAGATATCAATATAGGACGTCTGAATCTGACTGTCAAGCATAAGGAAAATAAGTTATACTATCTTACTCATACTCATCATCATATCATATATGCATAATGTATAACTGCCCGTCCATATTGGATCGGTGTGATAATCATAACATTAGCCTGCGTCCAGGCCTCCCGCGTCAAGGGTATCATCTCATGCCGCCCACTAGTGGTGTCTGTCCATGCCATTTGGCCATGGTGTGTATAGCTGCCCGCCTTAGCGGTGACTGCCCGGCCAAATAGGCGCGGTGTAATATCATCATCATTATCATAACATGCTCATCATAATATGCTTATCATAGTACATGCATAAAGCTCAAGAACAACTCTACTCTATCGGGGTGACGTAAGGTCGTGATCCCCCGATTTCATTATGGAACAATCATTGACATCCTGCCTCACCTTGAAGGAATTAGCATATAAGGTGAGTGTGAGCAATAAATGGAATTATGAACATTATGGGATCATCACGTCATACATATTAGAATCTCTATTCTTTACTCATTACCTTGTGTAGCTAATTATGGACATAGGCTTTTAACTTTCCGAAAATGTAGGAACTCATGAAGAGGAAATGAAACCGTGTTTTAAGATTCATGCCATTAGAAAGAAAGGACTAGCCTCACATACCTTTGTCGTTTAGCTATGCTATCATTTGCTTGATTTCCTTTGATGTCATGTCTCTACCTTCAAGAGAGAATTCGTACCATCGTTAGTCAATCGACGAGAAGAACGCGCTACTATTTCTAGGAAAAATTGAGCAGCATTTCCTTTGTTTCTACAACTTTTCCCATGTTTCATTTCAACTACCAAACATTCACAACAACACTCACAATATCGTATCAACAATCGTCATTTATCTACATTTACCACATTCCACCATTTTTCTCCAATTTCTCCACATTTATAGGTTTTAGCTCATCATCACATTTTCTCATACATCACACCTATTTCATGGTCTTGTAACGACCCGACTAGGGGGGCCGCGACGAGCACCCGGTGCTAGCCCACCCGGGCACCCCCCCTTAGCTTACTCTTATGCTTACATTTAGGTGAGCCACATAAATACACATGCATTTCCATTCGTTCGTCAAACTAGTCCCATTGGACGACAACAACTTTAATCATCATAGGCGTCTATGCCACATCAATATACATGGGCCGACGAGGCCAACAAAATGATACACAAAACATAGGCCGACAAGGCCAGACATATCTAACTATATACACGTGACTACGAGCCTCTAAGAAGTGTATGACATAACACATGAGCGGGATACGACCCCGCTATGCCCATAAATATGTGCACAAAAGAATGAGTACCCAAAAGCTATGGCTCCGAAGGAAGTGGAGCTCTGCTATGAAATCTCTGAATAAGCAGCTATGGATCAAGTCTGTCTCCTTGTGCACCTGCGGGCATGACGCAGCGTCCACAAACAAAAGGACGTCAGTACGAAGAATGTACTGAGTA